>NC_090921.1:848519085-848870114 GCF_040938575.1 Ambystoma mexicanum | reverse complement strand
AGGGTGCCCCTGGATGTTGGGGGTTGGGGGTGGTGGTAGACATGAGTGGGGGCCTGGTGGAGGCTGCCCCTGCACTGCTGGGGGGTGGGGGTGCAGGGAGACATGAGTGGGGGCCTGGTGGAGGCTGCCCCTGCACTGCTGGGGGTGGGGGTGCAGGGAGACATGAGTTGGACATGAGTGGGGGCCTGGTGGAGAGTGCCCCTGGATGCTGGGGGGTGGGGGTGGTGGGAGACATGAGTGGGGGCCTGGTGGAGGCTGCCCCTGGATGCTGTGGGGTGGGGGTGCAGGGGGACATGTGTGGGGGCCTGGTGGAGGTTGCCCCTGGATGCTGGGAGGTGGGGGTGCAGGGGGATATGAGTGGGGGCCTGGTGGAGGCTGCCCCTGCACTGCTGGGGGTGGGGGTGGTGGGAGACATGAGTGGGGGCCTGGTGGAGGCTGCCCCTGGATGCTGGGGGGTGGGGGTGCAGGGGGACATGAGTGGGGGGCCTGGTGGAGGCTGCCCTGGATGCTGTGGGGTGGGGGTTCAGGGGGACATGTGTGGGGGCCTGTTGGTGGGTGCCCCTGGATGCTGGGGGGTGGGGGTGCAGGGGGACATGAGTGGGGCCTGGTGGATGTTAGGGAGAATTCTCTGTTTAGGCTGAATTTTCAAAACCTAGTGAGTCCCCCAGCAGCTTTGCTGGATTTCAGGAGTTTGTTTTTTCCATCCTGCCAAGAGTGAGACTCTTTTCCTCCCACTCTTGGACATGAATGTGTGTAATTCCTTTGAATGTCAATGTGTTCTATGGGCTATGGGGTCTTTTACTCCATAGGGTCTCATATGTTTTTCTATGTGTGTTACACCGCACCCTACATGCGTAACACTGGGGCGTCCTAGCGGACCTCCACCATAGACTCCATACCCGGGGACTGACTACTGTCTCCCCGGGCATGTAAAGGTCACCATTGGCTTTACTAGACCTAAATTTACTAACAGAACTAGTACAAACCATCTTATTGTGGGCGTGCTAGTAGCGGTAATTCGATTACTCCTGGGTCTGTTACTCGAGGGGGCACTGTCCCGCCCCCCCTCGTCGAGTTTTGGCTGGTGGCAGTGGAAACTACTTGTTATGTTCGACCCCAAACATAACTCTATGGGATTCGTCCCGTTGTTGGAGATTGATACTTTTCCTCGTTAATCTCTAACGTACCACCGGTCTACTTATCTTAAATAAGTTTCTCGGATGGTATTTTCTGCCAGAACTCGGTTTGTAAAATGGCGTCTGTGTTCGTCTCTGTGACTCCTAAACCAAAGGTTGAGCCCTTTGTTCCACTTTTGGCGGGCCTCTGTACAGAGACCCTCCAAAGTGGTGCCATTCTGTCTGGGTTACCACAGGGGTGTGGGAGGGGGTTTAGGCACCCTGGACCGAGTTGCCTTGCCAACTCCGGTCGCACTCTGGACTGATTGGCCCAATTGGTGAGCCTCCCCGCTCACCATTTAGCATGTGTTGATTGACAGCTAGGCTGAATGAATGGGGATTTCTGCATAAATGCAAGGTTTTTGGGACTGGATCTTCAGAAGTCGCCACAGGACCTAAGAATCCGACGAGGGTAACGCTGAGCCGACCTGCAACGACGACACCTCCGGTGGAGCCCTGCTGAACCAACTCACCACTTCCCTACGACAGAGGAGATCTCCCTGCCGGAGAGTCTCTTCCCCTGACTGGTGGGAACAACCAGTCCCCTTTGCTTTTTCTTCGCCTCAGGACGCGGTGGTCGAATTGCCAATGCAGAGCACCCCGGCAGCCAGATAGCCACTACCCCTGTACCGCGACCAAAAGGTGGTGCCTTGTGACGGAGCACTCCGCGGCTGGTCTCTTCCCTGGTGGTGCACCGGACTTCACTTTTCTTCGACGACGAGAACATCTCTACTCTTGGCAAAGACCCGACGTGCATCCACCACCAGGAACAACTGCCCCCGCCGGAGCTGCCCTCCACAACAAGGTACCGTGTCCGCCTGGCTTCCCTTTCGATCGGTTCGAGTGAGGTGTCTTAATCCTCTCCTTTCCGTTGGGTCGCCTCCAAGCTTTCTCACTTATTGTTCTGAACTGGTTCAATCTGACAATAACAATTTGCTACAAAGACTCAAATGCATTTCCACTAGAGACTTTTGGGACAAATTGCCTTGCCACTCTCCGAGTGGGCCTGGCCTCTGAACTTTATGATCTATTGTGGTTCTTGCCTTCTTGCCTTGCATTTTTTACCCGTGAAGTATTGAACTGTGTTGACTTCATAACCTGCCTATTTTTCTCTCCCGTCCTAACTAATATTAGAGTGCCATCTAGATTGAGGCATACACCTCTGTCTGTAAATAAGTGGTGCCCGTAGAACCTAGACTTGTTGAAATATTGTTAGGGGGTTTGATCGTTTCTTCTTCGTAGAGTAATTGTGATTGATTTGTTTGCCGTGATAGTGCCATAGTGTTTTTGATAGATGTTTCGTTATAAATTAATACCTTAATATCTTTACACTGAGCCTCGTTGCGCGTTTGCTTGTCTTACTGCGAAGAATTGCCCTATTTTGTATACTCCACATACTGCTCAACTCTTCTTGAGGGAAGTCTGACTGCTCAGCCATAGCTACCAAGTGAATCTGTGTGGTACAGACTGCTACCAAGTGGGTTCAACGCCAAACGCCTGTAGTACTAAATCTTTTGCAGTGGTCCCAGAGGGAACTGCACAGGTTTCCGCCTAACAGTGGAGGCTGCCCCTGCACTGCTGGGGGTGGGGGTGGTGGGAGACATGAGTGGGGGCCTGGTGGAGGCTGCCCCTGCACTGCTGGGGGGTGGGGGTGGTGGGAGACATGAGTGGGGGCCTGGTGGAGGGTGCCCCTGGATGCTGGGGGGTGGGGGTGCAGAGGGACGAGTGGGGGCCTGGTGGAGGCTGCCCCTGCACTGCTGGGGGGTGGGGGTGCAGGGAAAAATGAGTGGGGGCCTGGTGGAGGTTGCCCCTGGATGCTGGGGGGTGGGGGTGCAGGGGGACATGAGTAGGGGTCTGGTGGAGGCTGCCCCTCCACTGCTGGGGGGTGGGGTGATGGGAGACATGAGTGGGGGCCTGGTGGAGGGTGCCCCTGGATGCTGGGGGGTGGGGGTGGTGGTAGACATGAGTGGGGGCCTGGTGGAGGCTGCCCCTGCACTGGCTGGGGGATGGGGGTGGTGGTAGACATGAGTGCGGGCCTGGTGGAGGCTGCCCCTGCACTGCTGGGGGTGGGGGTGCAGGGAGACATGAGTGGGGGCATGGTGGAGGCTGCCCCTGGATGCTGTGGGGTGGGGGTGCAGGGGGACATGTTGGGGGCCTGGTGGAGGGTGCCCCTGGATGCGGGGGGAGTGGGTGTGCAGGGGGACATGAGTGGGGGCCTGGTGGAGGCTGCCCCTGCACTGCTGGGGGGTGGGGTGGTGGGAGACATGAGTGGGGCCTGGTGGAGGCTGCACCTGGATGTTGGGGGGTGGGGGTGCAGGGGGACATGAGTGGGGGCCTGGTGCAGGGTGCCCCTGGATTCTGGGGGGTGGGGGTGGTGGTAGACATGAGTGGGGCCTGGTGGAGGCTGCCCGTGCACTGCTGGGGGGTGGTGGTGGTGGTAGACATGAGTGGGGGCCTGGTGGAGGCTGACCCTGCACTGCTGGGGGATGGGGGTGATGGGAGACATGAGTGGGGGCCTGGTGGAGGGTGCCCCTGGATGCTGGGGGGTGGGGGTGCAGGGGGACATGAGTGGGGGCCTGGTGGAGGCTGCCCCTGCACTGCTGGGGGGTGGGGTTGATGGGAGACATGAGTGGGGGCCTGGTGGAGGGTGCCCCTGGGTGCTGGGGGGTGGGGGTGGTGGGAGACATGAGTGGGGGCCTGGTGGAGGCTGCCCCTGCACTGCTGGGGGGAGGGGGTGATGGGAGACATGAGTGGGGCCTGGTGGAGGGTGCCCCTGCACTGCTGGGGGGTTGGGGTGATGAGAGACATGAGTGGGGGCCTGGTGGAGGCTGCCCCTGTACTCCTGGGGGGTGGGGTGATGGGAGACATGAGTGGGGGCTTGGTGGAGGGTGCCCTGCACTGCTGGGGGGTGGGGGTGATGGGAGTCATGAGTGGGGGCCTGGTGGAGGGTGCCCCTGGATGCTGGGGGGTGGGGGTTGTGGTAGACATGAGTGGCGGCCTGGTGGAGGCTGCCCCTGCACTGCTGGGGGGTGGGGGTGATGGGAGACATGAGTGGGGGCCTGGTGGAGGGTGCCCCTGGATGCTGGGGTGGGGGTGGTGGTAGACATGAGTGGGGGCCTGGTGGAGGCTGCCCCTGCACTGCTGGGGGGTGGGGGTGCAGGGAGACATGAGTTGGACATGAGTGGGGGCCTGGTGGAGGCTGCCCATGCAGTGCTGGGGGGTGGGGGTGATGGGAGACATGAGTGGGGGCCTGGTGGAGGCTGCCCCTGGATGCTGGGGGGTGGGGGTGCACGGGGTCATGTGTGGGGGCCTGGTGGAGGGTGCCCCTGGATGTTGGGGGGTGGGGGTGATGGGAGACATGAGTGGGGGCCTGGTGGAGGGTGCCCCTGGATGCTGGGGGGTGGGGGTGGTGGTAGACATGAGTGGGGGCCTGGTGGAGGCTGCCCGTGCACTGCTGGGGGGTGGGGGTGGTGGGTGACTTGAGTGGGGGCCTGGTGGAGGCTGCCCCTGCACTGCTGGGGGGTGGGGGTGCAGGGAGACATGAGTGGGGGCCTGGTGGAGGCTGCCCCTGGATGCTGTGGGGTGGTGGTGCAGGTGGACATGTGTGGAGGCCTGGTGGAGGATGCCCCTGGATGCTGGGGGGTGGGGGTGATGGGAGACATGAGTGGGGGACTGGTGGAGGGTGCCCCTGGATGTTGGGGGTTGGGGGTGGTGGTAGACATGAGTGGGGGCCTGGTGGAGGCTGCCCCTGCACTGCTGGGGGGTGGGGGTGCAGGGAGACATGAGTGGGGGCCTGGTGGAGGCTGCCCCTGCACTGCTGGGGGTGGGGGTGCAGGGAGACATGAGTTGGACATGAGTGGGGGCCTGGTGGAGAGTGCCCCTGGATGCTGGGGGGTGGGGGTGGTGGGAGACATGAGTGGGGGCCTGGTGGAGGCTGCCCCTGGATGCTGTGGGGTGGGGGTGCAGGGGGACATGTGTGGGGGCCTGGTGGAGGTTGCCCCTGGATGCTGGGAGGTGGGGGTGCAGGGGGATATGAGTGGGGGCCTGGTGGAGGCTGCCCCTGCACTGCTGGGGGTGGGGGTGGTGGGAGACATGAGTGGGGGCCTGGTGGAGGCTGCCCCTGGATGCTGGGGGGTGGGGGTGCAGGGGGACATGAGTGGGGGCCTGGTGGAGGCTGCCCCTGGATGCTGTGGGGTGGGGGTTCAGGGGGACATGTGTGGGGGCCTGTTGGTGGGTGCCCCTGGATGCTGGGGGGTGGGGGTGCAGGGGGACATGAGTGGGGGCCTGGTGGATGTTAGGGAGAATTCTCTGTTTAGGCTGAATTTCAAAACCTAGTGAGTCCCCCAGCAGCTTTGCTGGATTTCAGGAGTTTGTTTTTTCCATCCTGCCAAGAGTGAGACTCTTTTCCTCCCACTCTTGGACATGAATGTGTGTAATTCCTTTGAATGTCAATGTGTTCTATGGGCTATGGGGTCTTTTACTCCATAGGGTCTCATATGTTTTTCTATGTGTGTTACACCGCACCCTACATGCGTAACACTGGGGCGTCCTAGCGGACCTCCACCATAGACTCCATACCCGGGGACTGACTACTGTCTCCCCGGGCATGTAAAGTCACCATTGGCTTTACTAGACCTAAATTTACTAACAGAACTAGTACAAACCATCTTATTGTGGGCGTGCTAGTAGCGGTAATTCGATTACTCCTGGGTCTGTTACTCGAGGGGGCACTGTCCCGCCCCCCCTCGTCGAGTTTTGGCTGGTGGCAGTGGAAACTACTTGTTATGTTCGACCCCAAACATAACTCTATGGGATTCGTCCCGTTGTTGGAGATTGATACTTTTCCTCGTTAATCTCTAACGTACCACCGGTCTACTTATCTTAAATAAGTTTCTCGGATGGTATTTTCTGCCAGAACTCGGTTTGTAAAATGGCGTCTGTGTTCGTCTCTGTGACTCCTAAACCAAAGGTTGAGCCCTTTGTTCCACTTTTGGCGGGCCTCTGTACAGAGACCCTCCAAAGTGGTGCCATTCTGTCTGGGTTACCACAGGGGTGTGGGAGGGGGTTTAGGCACCCTGGACCGAGTTGCCTTGCCAACTCCGGTCGCACTCTGGACTGATTGGCCCAATTGGTGAGCCTCCCCGCTCACCATTTAGCATGTGTTGATTGACAGCTAGGCTGAATGAATGGGGATTTTCTGCATAAATGCAAGGTTTTTGGGACTGGATCTTCAGAAGTCGCCACAGGACCTAAGAATCCGACGAGGGTAACGCTGAGCCGACCTGCAACGACGACACCTCCGGTGGAGCCCTGCTGAACCAACTCACCACTTCCCTACGACAGAGGAGATCTCCCTGCCGGAGAGTCTCTTCCCCTGACTGGTGGGAACAACCAGTCCCCTTTGCTTTTTCTTCGCCTCAGGACGCGGTGGTCGAATTGCCAATGCAGAGCACCCCGGCAGCCAGATAGCCACTACCCCTGTACCGCGAACAAAAGGTGGTGCCTTGTGACGGAGCACTCCGCGGCTGGTCTCTTCCCTGGTGGTGCACCGGACTTCACTTTTCTTCGACGACGAGAACATCTCTACTCTTGGCAAAGACCCGACGTGCATCCACCACCAGGAACAACTGCCCCCGCCGGAGCTGCCCTCCACAACAAGGTACCGTGTCCGCCTGGCTTCCCTTTCGATCGGTTCGAGTGAGGTGTCTTAATCCTCTCCTTTCCGTTGGGTCGCCTCCAAGCTTTCTCACTTATTGTTCTGAACTGGTTCAATCTGACAATAACAATTTGCTACAAAGACTCAAATGCATTTCCACTAGAGACTTTTGGGACAAATTGCCTTGCCACTCTCCGAGTGGGCCTGGCCTCTGAACTTTATGATCTATTGTGGTTCTTGCCTTCTTGCCTTGCATTTTTTACCCGTGAAGTATTGAACTGTGTTGACTTCATAACCTGCCTATTTTTCTCTCCCGTCCTAACTAATATTAGAGTGCCATCTAGATTGAGGCATACACCTCTGTCTGTAAATAAGTGGTGCCCGTAGAACCTAGACTTGTTGAAATATTGTTAGGGGGTTTGATCGTTTCTTCTTCGTAGAGTAATTGTGATTGATTTGTTTGCCGTGATAGTGCCATAGTGTTTTTGATAGATGTTTCGTTATAAATTAATACCTTAATATCTTTACACTGAGCCTCGTTGCGCGTTTGCTTGTCTTACTGCGAAGAATTGCCCTATTTTGTATACTCCACATACTGCTCAACTCTTCTTGAGGGAAGTCTGACTGCTCAGCCATAGCTACCAAGTGAATCTGTGTGGTACAGACTGCTACCAAGTGGGTTCAACGCCAAACGCCTGTAGTACTAAATCTTTTGCAGTGGTCCCAGAGGGAACTGCACAGGTTTCCGCCTAACAGTGGAGGCTGCCCCTGCACTGCTGGGGGTGGGGGTGGTGGGAGACATGAGTGGGGGCCTGGTGGAGGCTGCCCCTGCACTGCTGGGGGGTGGGGGTGGTGGGAGACATGAGTGGGGGCCTGGTGGAGGGTGCCCCTGGATGCTGGGGGGTGGGGGTGCAGAGGGACGAGTGGGGGCCTGGTGGAGGCTGCCCCTGCACTGCTGGGGGGTGGGGGTGCAGGGAAAAATGAGTGGGGGCCTGGTGGAGGTTGCCCCTGGATGCTGGGGGGTGGGGGTGCAGGGGGACATGAGTAGGGGTCTGGTGGAGGCTGCCCCTCCACTGCTGGGGGGTGGGGTGATGGGAGACATGAGTGGGGGCCTGGTGGAGGGTGCCCCTGGATGCTGGGGGGTGGGGGTGGTGGTAGACATGAGTGGGGGCCTGGTGGAGGCTGCCCCTGCACTGCTGGGGGATGGGGGTGGTGGTAGACATGAGTGCGGGCCTGGTGGAGGCTGCCCCTGCACTGCTGGGGGTGGGGGTGCAGGGAGACATGAGTGGGGGCATGGTGGAGGCTGCCCCTGGATGCTGTGGGGTGGGGGTGCAGGGGGACATGTGTGGGGGCCTGGTGGAGGGTGCCCCTGGATGCGGGGGGGGTGGGTGTGCAGGGGGACATGAGTGGGGGCCTGGTGGAGGCTGCCCCTGCACTGCTGGGGGGTGGGGGTGGTGGGAGACATGAGTGGGGGCCTGGTGGAGGCTGCACCTGGATGTTGGGGGGTGGGGGTGCAGGGGGACATGAGTGGGGGCCTGGTGCAGGGTGCCCCTGGATTCTGGGGGGTGGGGGTGGTGGTAGACATGAGTGGGGGCCTGGTGGAGGCTGCCCGTGCACTGCTGGGGGGTGGTGGTGGTGGTAGACATGAGTGGGGGCCTGGTGGAGGCTGACCCTGCACTGCTGGGGGATGGGGGTGATGGGAGACATGAGTGGGGGCCTGGTGGAGGGTGCCCCTGGATGCTGGGGGGTGGGGGTGCAGGGGGACATGAGTGGGGGCCTGGTGGAGGCTGCCCCTGCACTGCTGGGGGGTGGGGTTGATGGGAGACATGAGTGGGGGCCTGGTGGAGGGTGCCCCTGGGTGCTGGGGGGTGGGGGTGGTGGGAGACATGAGTGGGGGCCTGGTGGAGGCTGCCCCTGCACTGCTGGGGGGAGGGGGTGATGGGAGACATGAGTGGGGCCTGGTGGAGGGTGCCCCTGCACTGCTGGGGGGTTGGGGTGATGAGAGACATGAGTGGGGGCCTGGTGGAGGCTGCCCCTGTACTCCTGGGGGGTGGGGTGATGGGAGACATGAGTGGGGGCTTGGTGGAGGGTGCCCTGCACTGCTGGGGGGTGGGGGTGATGGGAGTCATGAGTGGGGGCCTGGTGGAGGGTGCCCCTGGATGCTGGGGGGTGGGGGTTGTGGTAGACATGAGTGGCGGCCTGGTGGAGGCTGCCCCTGCACTGCTGGGGGGTGGGGGTGATGGGAGACATGAGTGGGGGCCTGGTGGAGGGTGCCCCTGGATGCTGGGGGTGGGGGTGGTGGTAGACATGAGTGGGGGCCTGGTGGAGGCTGCCCCTGCACTGCTGGGGGGTGGGGGTGCAGGGAGACATGAGTTGGACATGAGTGGGGGCCTGGTGGAGGCTGCCCATGCAGTGCTGGGGGGTGGGGGTGATGGGAGACATGAGTGGGGGCCTGGTGGAGGCTGCCCCTGCACTGCCGGGGGGTGGGGGTGATGGGAGACATGAGTGGGGGCCTGGTGGAGGATGCCCCTGCAGTGCTGGGCGGTGGGGGTGATGGGAGACATGAGTGGGGGCCTGGTGGAGGGTGCCCCTGGATGCTGGGGGGTGGGGGTGGTGGTAGACATGAGTGGGGGCCTGGTGGAGGCTGCCCGTGCACTATTGGGGGGTGGGGGTGCAGGGAGACATGAGTTGGACATGAGTGGGGGCCTGGTGAAGGCTGCCCCTGCACTGCTGGGGGGTGGGGTGCAGGGAGACATGAGTGGGGGCCTGGTGGAGGCTGCCACTGGATGCTGGGGGATGGGCGTGGTGGTAGACATGAGTGGGGGCCTGGTGGAGGCTGCCCCTGCACTGCTGGGGGTGGGGGTGCAGGGAGACATGAGTGGGGGCCTGGTGGAGGGTGCCCCTGGATGCTGGGAGGTGGGGGTGCAGAGAGACATGAGTTGGACATGAGTGGGGGCCTGGTGGAGGGTGCCCTGCACTGCTGGGGGATGGGGGTGGTGAGAGACATGAGTGGGGGTCTGGTGGAGGGTGCCCCTGGATGCTGGGGGGTGGGGGTGCAGGGAGACATGAGTTGGACATGAGTGGGGGCCTGGTGGAGGGTGCCCTGCACTGCTGGGGGGTGGGGGTGATTGGAGACATGAGTTGGACATGAGTGGGGGCCTGGTGGAGGGTGCCCTGCACTGCTGGGGGGTGGGGGTGATGGGAGACATGAGTGGGGGCCTGGTGGAGGGTGCCCTGCACTGCTGGGGGGTGGGGGTGATGGGAGACATGAGTGGGGGCCTGGTGGAGGGTGCCCCTGCACTGCTGGGGGGTTTGGGTGATGGGAGACATGAGTGGGGGCCTGGTGGAGGGTGCCCTTGCACTGCTGGGGGGTGGGGGTGATGTGAGACATGAGTGGGGGCCTGGTGGAGGCTGCCCCTGCACTGCTGGGGGATGGGGGTGATGGGAGACATGAGTGGGGGCCTGGTGGAGGGTGCCCTTGCACTGCTGGGGGGTGGGGGTGATGGGAGACATGAGTGGGGGCCTGGTGGAGGCTGCCCCTGCACTGCTGGGGGGTGGGGGTGCAGGGAGACATGAGTTGGACATGAGTGGGGGCCTGGTGGAGGGTGCCCCTGGATGCTGGGGGGTGGGGGTGCAGGGGGACATGTGTGGGGGCCTGGTGGAGGGTGCCCTGAATGCTGGGGGTTGGGGGTGGTGGGAGACATGAGTGGGGGCCTGGTGGAGGCTGCCCATGCACTGCTGGGGGGTGGGGGTGATGGTAGACATGAGTGGGGGCCTGGTGGAGGGTGCCCCTGCACTGCTGGGGGGTGGGAGTGATGGGAGACATGAGTGGGGGCCTGGTGGAGGCTGCCCCTGCACTGCTGGGGGGGTGGGGGTGATGGGAGACATGAGTGGGGGCCTGGTGGAGGGTGCCCCTGGATGCTGGGGGGTGGGGGTGGTGGTAGACATGAGTGGGGGCCTGGTGGAGGCTGCCCCTGCACTGCTGGGGGGTGGGGGTGGTGGTAGACATGAGTGGGGGCCTGGTGGAGGCTGCCCATGCACTGCTGGGGGGTGGGGGTGGTGGGAGACATGTGTGGGGGCCTGGTGGAGGGTGCCCTGCACTGCTGGGGGGTGGGGGTGGTGGGAGACATGAGTGGGGGCCTGGTGGAGGCTGCCCCTGCACTGCTGGGGGGTGGGGGTGCAGGGAGACATGAGTGGGGGCCTGGTGGAGGGTGCCCCTGGATGCTGGGGGGTGGGGGTGCAGGGGGACATGAGTGGGGGCATGGTGGAGGCTGCCCCTGGATGCTGGGGGGTGGGGGTGGTGGGAGACATGAGTGGGGGCCTGCTGGAGGCTGCGCCTGCACTGCTGGGGGCTGGGGGTGGTGGTAGACATGAGTGGGGGCCTGGTGGAGGCTGCCCCTGCACTGCTGGGGGGTGGGGGTGCAGGGAGACATGAGTGGGGGCCTGGTTGAGGCTGCCCCTGGATGCTGTGGGGTGGGGGTGCAGGTGGACATGTGTGGGGGCCTGGTGGAGGATGCCCCTGGATGCTGGGGCGTGGGGGTGATGGGAGACATGAGTGGGGGCCTGGTGGAGGGGGCCCCTGGATGCTGGGGGTTGGGGGTGGTGGTAGACATGAGTGCGGGCCTGGTGGAGGCTGCCCCTGCACTGCTGGGGGGTGGGGGTGGTGGTAGACATGATCGGGGGCCTGGTGGAGGCTGCCCCAGCACTGCTGGCGGGTGGGGGTGCAGGGGGACATGAGTGGGGGCCTGGTGGAGGGTGCCCCGGCACTGCTGGGGGGTCGGGGTGGTGGGAGACATGAATGGGGGCCTGGTGGAGGCTGCCCCTGCACTGCTGGGGGGTCGGGGTGCAGGGAGACATGAGTGGGGTCCTGGTGGAGGCTGCCCCTGCACTGCTGGGGGGTGGGGGTGATGGGAGACATGAGTGGGGGCCTGGTGGAGGGTGCCCCTGGATGCTGGGGGGTGGGGTTGATGGGAGACATGAGTGGGGGCCTGGTGGAGGGTGCCCCTGGATGCTGGGGGGTGGGGGTGGTGGTAGACATGAGTGGGGGCCTGGTGGATGGTGCCCCTGGTGGCTGGGGGTGCAGGGTGACATGCGTTGGTGGGCAGTAGTGCAAGGTGACATGTGGGTTGGCTCGGGGGCATGGCCATGGTGGATGGGGTGCCTGCGGGACATGTGCAGGGTAGGCCCCTGTGGTGTGGGCCACCTGCAGGGGCCGTGGAGTGTGTAGAGGGAACACCTGGGAGGACCCACACGTGCAATTCACTTGTGGTGCTCCCAGCGCACCCCTGGAATACACGTACCCTGATGGAATCGCGTGTGATACTTCCTGTACACCCCTGAAATACACGTACCCTGCTGCTTTTGCGTGTGATACTTCCCGCGCACCCCTGGAATACACGTACCCTGCTGCTTTTGCGTGTGCTACTTCCCGCGCACCCCTGGAATACACGTACCCTGATGGAATCGCATGTGATACTTCCCGCGCACCCCTGAAATACACGTACCCTGCTGCTTTTGCGTGTGATACTTCCCGTGCACCCCTGGAATACACGTACCCTGCTGTTTTTGCGTGTGATACTTCCCGTGCACCCCTTATATACACGTGCCCTGATGGAATTGCGTGTGTTACTTCCCACGCACCCCCTGATGTACACGTACCCAGGACAATCGCGTGTGAAACTTCCCGCAAACCACTGAAATACACGTTCCCCGCTTGGCATTTGCTGTTTGGCAGCCCTGTGAACTGGTCCAGGGTTAGCGCAGCCCTTTGCGATGATTTGGGGATTTGGAAGGCTTTTCCTTGCGCGAGGGCTTTCTTGGGGCCGTAACTGGCGCTGCTGCAGGGTCGCTGCGCCACTCTGCGCCACGGCTGGTTTCGGAGGCTAAAATCCATGAATACGCTGTGCGATGAAAAGGATTTTTTCACACTCGGCTGGCGCAGTGTATCGCACGGGGACACTGTGCGCCAGCCGCGTGCGCCACTTTTGTGCGAATTTCTATGAATTACCCTCTTGGTTTCATGGAACTCTTTTGGCAAAGGAATATCAGCTTTTCTCATAGTTTAAAATCATGTTTCTAGCGTTGCCAGCTACAAACCTGATCCTGTGAGGTAAGTGACATAGATTTCACTGTTAGTAGTTGTAGTCATATTTTGTATCTCATATCTCTTATAAAACACTTCACGAAAGGTTGAATTTGCAGCAACTAAAAGTACTTTCATTCATGAACATAGGCATACCGTAGACAATGAGCCTGTGTTCATGATGTACATTGCATTGAAATCGACTTCTTGACAAGTTAATACGCAGGCAATGTTACTGAGCTCTGTGGTACTGCATATTTCTTGGTAATGTAATGTTGACAATTTCATGTTGCAGAAGACATTCTAATAGCTTTGACACATACAAAGTCATCTTGATGTATTGCAATGTCAGGGTTCAAAGATCGACTGCAACAATATCAGACGAATATTAACATCTCATAGGATACAAGACGTGCAAAGGATATTTTGAGCATCTAATAAAGAATAATAGGTCTAAATTATGTGAAACACGTTTTAGGACAAATGCCAGCACATGGTTTTGTAAGGGTGCAGAAGTAGGATTCGGACGCAACAGTGGCATGTTTGTGTATATACAGTTATATTAAAATAAGAAAAGGTTGGAAAAATAACTTTCTAGCCCTAAGGAAAGAGGGATTAGCAGTTCGTTAGTATTTATGTTTGGTTCACTCTCCTGCCAAACTTATGACTCTCTTCTTTTGAGGTTTCTCAGGGTCCCTGACCTTCCTATACTTCTGTTTGCATATGGGTGTGTGTCCCAGACTCGCAATGTGCCTTCTGGGTCAGAGACCCTTCTTCTCCACTGTTAGTATTCACCCCTTGCTGCCCTGCACCTCCAACGCATCCTGGAAAACCTGCGTACCTGTTTCCTGCTTTTAGGTAGATACCAGTGTTTCTCCAGCATCAGCACTGTTCCTCGATGTTCCAGGCATCTCTCTCTACCCGTCTGCTCCTCCTGCTTTGCAGGTGGTACAATGGTCCTTCCAGCTTGGACTGCATTCAGCTTCACCTTCTCCTCGCTTCTCGGCTTCTTTCCCTTTGGCTTTCCTCAGGCCGCCCAGTGCACAGCTCTCGCAGTTCCTCCTCGATGGTTCCTTCTCTCTCTGTCTCTGTGATGAGTTTCCTTTTGAACTCCTGCACTGAGCAGATATATTCATTTGGGCAATTTACATCTTGTGAGAAGATAGACCGCTCCCTCTGCTTCTCCTGAGTGATCCTTGGACTCTTCATGAACTTCTTCTTCATAGTATTCTCTTTAAACTCTGATGCAAGATACTCAGTATTCGCTGGTATTCTAGGTTTCTCAAGTATATAAAAGTGACTGACCTTTCAGCAAAGTACATTTGCTCTACCTAGGGGTGGAGGGATCATTTTGTATTTGAGAAGGTGTTGGATGTATTAAGGCGAAGATATACTGCGATCCATGGGAATAGTCGGCCCCAATTTCATAGGGGGTTTCTCCCCATGTGATCCACCCTCGATGCACGACCCCCAGGGGAACTATTGTACTGTGGAGGTACCCCCATGGTCCCATGGTAAAGGTCTCCCCCTAGGTGAAAAGGAACGACATCCACAGATTTGTCATCATTTTTAAATATATTGAAGGAAAAATAGGGTTGGGGAAAAATAAACACATATGCAAGCAGGCACGTCAATTCAACAAAATGCTGGGGTAGTGGAAGTACCATCACACACCCGATGAAGTGACAGGAGGTGATATCATATGACCTTTGACACTGAAAACATCACATAAAATAACATTGCATGACATTTAACACCAATGGCATCACCCGAAGTAACTGACGATTGTGGGAACCCTCCATAGGCCTACTTTTCATAAAACACCAAACCGATACTAATGCCGACATAAAACCTTTTTAGATACCAACCACATTTTAACTAGAGTGAAGGGATCATGTTATGATAAGGATAGGCCAATTCGGACGAACATAGGCCAGAGGCACTGCCATGATTATGCCACTGCAGCCTTGTATGTCCATTTACTTATACCAATTGTAATTGCACATTCCAAGTATAGTAATTATGTGCCAAGTAAAGCAACAATACAGTATGCCAAATCTAGACTCTGTTTGATGATGCTGTCATCTTATGTCTGTCAGAGCCTTACTGTCTAGATGCAATCAAACTGCATTAGTTACAGCTTTGTATATCCAGGTGCTCCTATCATTTGCCAAGAGCATTCTCAAATACCAATGCCAGTTAATGCCTCAAACATCTGGTATGATAGCCATATGTAAGAGACAGCCTCATATGTTTGAATGCGCCACAATACTTGAAGCACAGCCTCGGATCCCCAGTAATGCCATTTATGCGTGCTATGAAGTACGGATCGATAACCACCACATAGAATTTTAAGGGCCCGGCTCTGAAAGGTTCACAAAAAAAGCTTTTCCATCCTTGTCTGAGGGATAAAATGGATGTGTGACAGCCTCGGTTTAAACCATGGATGTCACACTTGAAGAAAACATATTTCAGGGTCAGAAATGACACGCCATGATTTGGGCCTCCATGTGCAGCAGTTCCCAACAGGCGAAAAGGGATGATCCTCTATTCTGCGTATTTAAAAACACATTCTGTATGTGATTTTGGGATGCACTTTTACATGCTAAGAAGTGTCACCTGATTTGTGCAACTGCACAAATGGTTGAAAAAGAGCATCTGATTAAGTGCTTCTAAGTTGTTCTCATTGAGATGGCCATTATGGATTGGACTGCTCTTTTTTTTGGCGTACGTGATGAGATGCCCTATTGCATCTCATTAATTGTGCTAAAAATGTTTTCATAATCTGCTCCTAAGAGTTTATCCTAACCCTCTGCCTGGATGTATGTATGCTATCAATTAGGCATTTATAATAATCAATTACTTATAGAGCGTTTTTGACAAAGCACTTTACATATAGCACTCTTACATAAAAATGATGTTACCTGGCAACCAAAATGTAGGCTCATTTGTCGACCTGCAAGGGATGAGTAGATCTTGCTAGGATTTAAACCTATTACCTGCAGAACATCCATAGATCCCTGCAGTGAGCATTTAAACCACTGAGCTATCTTACCAGCCATTCTGCTTAAATGTGCATACCACTACATATGGCAATGCACTGGCTCTGGAGGCTACTTTTCTTGTTGGCAGAACACTTGCATCAGTCTCTGGCTTCTCCATCTTCCTCATTCCCCTCTGCAACTGCATCCCTCGAATAAAATGCTCCTGTGCTCCGAGGATCTCCAACCTTATCTATCCCTTCTCACCTACTGAATGCTCCTCTCCCCACCTCCTATCACTCTCTCACTTGTCCTCTGCAATTCACAATCCCTCTGCAACAAGTCTTCTTACATCACTGGCCACTTCTACTGTTATCACCTTGAACTTTCTCTTCTTGCTATAACAGACACCTTGATCTCTGCTCAAGACTCTCCTGCACTAGTAGCTTTCGACACTTACTCTTCTACTTTCTCCCACTCTCCCAGACTTATTGGGGAGGGCAGTTGAGTGGGGTCTATTATCAATATCTCCCTCAATACTGCCCCTCTACCCCATCAGACTCTGCCTCTTTTTAATATGTCACTATTACAAACCTCCCTCATAGTCCTCTCACTGTTCTGGCACTCTAGCTACCCCTGGTCCTCTCAACTCATTCTTCCCTGATCTGACCCTACTCCTTGCATTGTCCCTATTATCATGCTGGGTGACATTAACCTTGCCAAGCACTCTGCGGCCATATGCCTTGAATATAAGTCCATCCTATCCGGCCGTTCCCTCTACTCCCTCCACGACCAGCCTACCCACCCTTTGGGAACTATCTACCTCTCTAATTCACTCTCCTCCTCTGACTTCTCCATGTACTCCTCTCCCTGCAATCATGCCATAGTTAAACAATATGCCCCTAGTCCCGGGGCATTACCGGACTCGGTAATGCCCCCGCAGCAAGGGGCGTTTCGTAACAGAAAAGAAAAAAAAATGTCCAAGGAAATGGCCACCGGGAAAGGGAAAATGGAGTCCTTTTTCCCTTTCCATTGTGGCCTTTGGGAGCAGCCGCGCTGGGAACAGAAGTGCTCCCCGGCACGTTCGCTCCCGAAAAAGGAGAAATCAGAAAGTAAGTAGGGTTGGGAGGGTTGGGAGGGCAGGAAGGAAAAAATCGAAATCCCCGTCGGGGGACGATGGCAGCCACTCAGCCATGTGGAGGCTCAGAGGGGGGATAGCCCCTCTTTGAGCCTTCTCATTGGCTGAGGGGCTGCCACGCCCCCTGGAACAATGGCGTGGAATCTCGGCCGAGGGATTCCCCGCCAGGTAACGACCCGGCGAGAGCCAATCAGAATGTTTCTTACATTCTGGTTTTACTCTGGCTGGGTACTAATTCACTTTAACATCCCAGTCCCTCCACCTTCAAGTCCTAATATCCCCACTTCAATAATTAAGAGGAAATTCAGGCAGGACAATATTGCTCCTTACTTTGATGATGTGAGGTTCTTTTTCCTGCCAATTCATCCCTCTTTCGCTGACCTTGCTATCTCTGACTTTCACTATGCCCTTATGACTCCATTTGACAAACACTATCATGATCACACATCCACACCGTCCCACCCCGTCCTCAGCTGTGGATGACCTCTGAAATGTAGACACTTAAAACAAACATTTGCCATGATCTATGATGCTGGCACAAGTTATGGACATCTTCCGAGCCTACAGAAATGTCCTTGCTGACCTTACTGCTCCCTTGGACCTTGCCAAATCCTCCTACTTCACAAACCTAATCTCCTCCTTTCACAATCATCCTGGAAAACGTTCATCTATCCTCCAGTCTTTGCTCGACCTCCCAAGCCAACATCCATACCCTCTTCCCTTTCTGCTAATGACTTTGCTCACTATGTTTCCTCTAAAATCTCTAAACTTTGTGACGCTCTCACAGCCCTCCACTCTTTCTCCCTTCCTCTACCTGCCTTCTCTCCACCACATCTCCCGCTATCTCTTCAGTTGCAGTGCCAACCCATCTTGCGCTCCTATCGACCCTTTTGCTCCCCAAATAGTCTCAGTCATTTGCTTTTATCACTTTGACTTCCTTAACCTCTTTCTCCATGCCTCTTTCAAATCTGCAACTGTCTTACCCCTATTGAAGAGACCCTCCATTGACCCATCCCAGCAAACTATCACCAAGCTCTCTCTTTCCCCTATTATTCAAAAGTCCTTGAGTGGGTGATCTTCTGGCCTAAGAAAAGACTCATGCATTTCTCCAACGTTATCTCTAATGGTCACCACTGCAAACTTTCTTCAATACTCATCCTTTTGTAACTTTCTGCTGATTTTGAAAATGTCAACCACTGCTTGCTCCTCCTCACTCGCCAGACCCTTGGGTTTCGCAAATCTCCTCTTGACTGGATTGCCTTATACCTGGAAGGTCGATCCTAAAATCTCTTGGAACTTGCAAACCTCTGACCCCACCCCTATCCCTGTTGGAGTCCCTCAAGGATCAGTACTTCGACCTCTGTTTTTCACCCTCTAAGCCTATTCTCTAGCAAGCCCTCTCTCATCCTTTGGTTTTCATTATCACTTTTTTGCTGATGACACTCAACCATTTTTTTCCTTTCCATTCTTCACCGCAGTCATGTCTGAAAAGATTACAAACTGTCTCACTTCCATTCATCACTGGATGGCTCTCTATTGCCTCCTGCTAAGCTCTTCAAAAAGAGAAGTCATCTTTCCATCTTCCAAGGCCAATGCCATCCTTCCCCTCCCTGCTCCTATCTCCTTCCTGCCAGACCTTCTTACTCCCTCACCCAAGCCACGCAATATTGGTGTTCTCTTTGATAGCTACCTGCAAATGCAACACTTCCTCACTACCACTGTCTCTCCTACTCGTATTAGCCTCCTAAACATTCTGAAAATGAGCCTGTTTGTAAACAACATTCTACAAAAACTCTAATCACCACTCGTGCTCAGCAAACTAGACTGCTGCTCAAGCACACTTATTTATTTTTTATTTTATTTGTTTGTTTATTTATCAAGCGCCGAAAGCCCATGGGCATCTGGGCACCACAAACACACAGGGGACACTGCAAAAACAGGGCATCACAATAAGCAGCTCAGAGAGAACAAGGGCACTATGTGAAAAGGTGGAGTTGTCTGAAGTATGGCAGGTTGGTTTCTTTCTGTAGCCCAAGTGGGGTGGCATTCCAAAGTTGAGCATATAGAACAGGGAAAGATTTTCTGAAACCCGTGCTCTTTTTTGCCCTAGGAACTGTCAACAGCTCGTTGGAGCTGGATCGGAGGACCCTCAACGGGGTGTATGGCGTGAGATGTTCCTTCAAATATTAAGACACATTTGTGAGTCAAGGTGATAGCTTTGAAACATATCCTTGCTGAGACAGGAATCTAATGCAGCTCCTTACGAGCACTGGATAGGTGGTCTCTTTTAGAGAAATCGTAAGCAAAACATACAGCATCATATTGAATTATCTGCAATGAGTCAAAGCAGCGGGACGAAGCCCCTAGCAGTAACACGTTGCAGTAGACAAGACGCAGTAGTACAGCTGCCCTAGCCGAAGTGGCCTGGTTTCTTTGAGACAGAATCCCTTTGCAATATTATCTACTATTTCCTCTTGCTAGACAAAGTCCTCAGTTTAGCAACCTTCACTCTCTACAACCTACCCAGCCCAGATCCTCCCCCCACTTCTACCTGCCAACAACAAGCTAGTTGGCTCTCCATGTACAACCACTCTCTTTTAAGTTCCTTCTCCTAGTCTACAAACTACCAATGTTCTTGCTCCTTGGTACCTGTCTGATTGTATCTCAGTTTACTCACCATCCCGTTCCTTTTAATTCATTTTTAATCAAAGTTGACATCCCTGTTCTTCAAATAAATACAAATAAATACATATTATTGCAGTGCTTACAAGGAGGAGAGATATATCATGGCCCACTAGTAAACCTGCTAATACCTCATAATACCGGAAATACCTCCCCTCCCGAGCTCTTCGCTATTCTACCTCCAACTCCCTCAGGGTCAGTTGTTTCTCAAAAAAACGAGCTGGGGGTAGATCTCTGTCTTTGGCTGTGGCCTCCATCTGGAAAAGCCTCCCAGCCACTCTGAAACTTGAGGAGAACCATTTCCGGTTCCGGATCCGGAACCACCTCAAGACCTTTCTCTTTGGTTCTGCCTTCGCCCCCCCCTCACCTGCTGACCTGTTGTCTCTTGGCACCATGCACCTGGGCTAACCTCTGTCTTCTGGGCCCAAGTACCTGCTCACCCTGCCACCCTCGCGCACTGCCTGTGGGCCACCCACTGCACTGGTGTCTGTATCTGTACCCATACAGCTCCCCCTTTTCTTCCTGCACTTATCAGACATACCCTGCCTGTTGCCTTTAATCCAGCACTTGCTGACTGCACTAGCACTGTTTGTTGCCTTTATTATGTATTTATTTATTATTTTTTATCTGTTTGCTCCTTTGATCCACACGTTCCACTTCTCCCCACCTCCCTTTAACTTTTTCCCTCTCCCTCTCCCATGCACTTGCATATTCTCAATGTCACTGGCCCTAGAAAGATCGTTGATTTGTTCTCCCCTGTTCCCCTCCCTTAGTTTAGTTAGTTTAGTTGGTTTATTTATAAAGCGCGTCCGAACCCTCAGGTAGCTGGGCGCATAATCATGTGCACAGCAGAGTTACATATCGTTACACAAACACCTTAATAAACCAGTCAGAGCATACATTAGTCCAGGCTCTGAGTAGTTACATACAAGAATAAAGTATACAGAGAACAGGGTACAAGATAGTTACAGTGGAGAGTGAGGACCGGGCTACAGGGTGGTCCTGAATCGGATAAAGCCAGGGTGAACATTACTACATGGTGGCGAACGGCGGCTGGCCGAACGTGTCATTGAGAGATTGGATGTTTAGGTTAGTAACCATGATTTCACCATGGCTCTGAATGGCCAGAATGCGTCTTCCGATCTAATTGCAAGAGGGAGGGTATTCCGCATTGTGCTGCGAGCACTGGGAAGCTTGAACCTCCTGCTGTTTTTAGATCATAGTTGGGGATGTTTAGTTGGTGCAGGTAAGGGGTTCTGGTGGGTCTAGTGGAGCAATGTCTAGCGAATTTTTCTGAGAGGTAGCGAGGGGCGGTGCGTGATAGGCACATATGGGTGATGACCAGGGTTCTTAGCTTGATTCTGTCGCGGATCGGGAGCCAGTGGACTTCTTTGCTGGCCGTGGATATGTGAGCCTTGTGCGGGAGGTTAAGGGCACATCTTAGTGCATTATTTTGCAGGATCTGGAGCCTGTTCAAGTTTTTTGTGGTAGTGCCTAGGTAGAGTGTGTTGCAATAGTCTAATTTAGACATTATCAACGCTCTTGATAAGGTGAGGCAACTAGAGGTGGAGAGAAAAGGCCTACAGGCATTGATCAATTTATTGGTGTAGGTGGTGGCTGCGATGGTGGAGTTTATTTGTTTTTTTAGTGACAAGGTGGAGTCGAGGTACACACCTAGGCCCTCATTACGACCCTGGCGGAAATCGAAAAACGATGGCGGAAATGCAATACCGCCATCGAATACCGCTCGGTGCGATTATGACCCGTCACCGTAAAGTACGATGCCATCAGCGACACCGTAGTGAACGCCAACGCAAACTGCACCAAGTACGCGCACGCGCGCCATGCAAAACCGTAATTACCACCATGGCGCAACGGTACGCGAATGCTGACCCTAGCGGACATTCACTTAACGCCATCAAGCATGGCGGAAAGTACCATTCCGCCATGGTGAGAATTACGGCATCGTGAACCAACCGTAAATGGCCCTACTGAGTGCCTGTACACCACTCCCTGCCCACATTGCACAACACCTCGTAGGTGCAATGAAGTTACACAATGCAACCAGTGAAATGTACAAGTCACCCATGCATGCCAACGAACAAATGAATGTAGGGGCTCCAAGTGCCTTGTGAGTGGCCATCCATATTTGGCATGGCACCATTGCCGTACTGATGCAGCACAGGCACGTGAAGGTTCAAGTACAGCAATATGAACTGAAACATGAGACAAAACAACAACAGGCCCCCATCGCTTGACACCAGTGTAAGGCAACATTCAAAGCAGTATCCTGAGGGAGACTGCACCAGCCCTGTACCCTTGCCAGTAAACAAACCAACCATCAGCATAAGCATGTACCACACAAGTTGGCAGAGTGACTGAGCAGCCAGGCTCATCTCAAGAGGGGCCAATGGGAGCTGCAGGGCACAGATGGCACGAATACAGAAGCTATTCCAATGGACATGACCTCAGTCTCCCTCCAAGAAACGCACGCAAACACAGGCACCTGTGACCAGCCATTTTCTGATAATCACATCATTCCACCAATCCACCTGGCTGACCGGCATCTGTTACACAAAAGCTAATCCCCCGCCCCTGAGCATGACATCATTAAAACAGTCATAATGGCAGGCCCCATCCCTGACCTTACTGGGCTTCGTAGGCAAACGCGGCCAGTACAGTACCACGCAACTATACTCAGAAGCCGGAACCCAATGCAGATCTCCTCACAATACACCGCTCCACAAATAGGAATATGCTACATTACTTGCAAAGAATAATGCTACACGGTTGAAATCAGAATCAAATTTTAATGCACATCAAATTCACCAAGCCCATATAGCTATTAGGTCATAAACTCCAAAATATTTTTCATTACTGTGGGCTGCATCCGCAATAAATGACCAGCTTCTTCTTGTGTGACGCCCTGTTCCTTCATGGTACACAGGGGCTACATTCACGTTCAAAAAGGCAACATGGAAGCGCCGAGAACCGCAGGGCCGTCCCATTAGGTAGGCACTAGTCCAGCTGAAAGGCTGATATGTAGCTCCTAGCCACTAGTACTGGGTAAGGGCATGTGGCCCATTGGCGATCGTCCCATAAGATCGTAATGGTGCTCCACTGATTAACTCGAAGCAGCAGGTGTCGGGAGTAAAAGCCATCTGCAGGAGTGGCATACAGATGGCAGCGGCAAAAGGGGAGGAGATACCTGTCACCCAAATGAAATGAAAAAGAATAGCATGGGCATCAGAACTTCATTTGTATTACTCACTTCAATGATCACACTAAATCCACAGCCATATGCATGCTAGCCCACTCAAAAGGATTATTTCCACCCAAAAATCACTTGCGAATCATAACTATATAAATCGAGGTGAAAACACTATTACAAACGAGTGTTTGTGTGCATGCGTCTGTTAAGACAGAATCCATTAGATGGGATTCGTAACGTGCATAGACACAAGTGTTTGAAGGCGCGTCGAGACAGGGAGGGTTCAACAAGGGCAGATAGACGATGGTCCCACTATGGCAGCTCTGCATCACATAGCGCAGGGGAAGGGGATAGATCCCGAAAAGCCATGTACATGGCAAACTCTCAATTAAATCATCTGTCCATGCATCCATACATCATTCCCTCATCCCGGTATGAAAACGCCTGATTATTTACTCACATCACATTTGAAACTTCCATTGAGTCTGTGCGTAATGCAGTCTGCAAAATCCACTGTGCTCCAGCCCGGAATTCTAGTGTTGTGAAGTAACATGTATTTGGGAACGTCCTGCCTTATCGTCCACTACGCTATTGCGCATCCCATACTATTCATATCAATCATTGCATTCTCGCCATGGCCCCTGTCCCAAGGACATTAAACAATAGAACGTTATATTTGCAGTCAGACCTGTGGGCGTCTCCTCGCCGCTAGCTGAAAACCGAAAGCGCTGTCCTTCGAATTCCTCATTTGCAACATCACGTCGATAAGGCATCTGTGACCGCTTGAAATCACAAATTCATCCATGTAGTGCGGCAGTGTGTGAAAATGGCAACTGGCTTCACTCACAAATGGGACGCCCCGCCCGTCGGTGAACCTCGGTACAGTGCTGCATGAGGGTCCAGCGTTAATCGAGTACTACATTCCACTGACCCTTCACAAATTTGTTCGCGACTGCAAAGATAGTATGTGAAACAATGGGACCATAGCAGAATGAACATATAAACCAATATTTCACTGCCATCGGGACTAAATACATGATTGTAATAGCAAGATGCCATGCGTCACATTGCAGCGTTGTGTGCGGGACGTGCTCGCCCAAAGGGGATTGCAGCTGGCACAGGTGGAATGAATCACCACAGGTGGAGGCTATACAGCCTGAAAACACATAAATTGCACACCCAACCCCCTCCCACAACCACACCCACTACAAAATGCTACCGGCAGGACTAGCGATGTTGGCCCTGGGGGACCTGATAGCACTGCAAGTACTACAACTTCAAGAAGAAGACAAACACCAACTACTACAACAACCGGCCGCACAGAGGAGACGCAGGAGGAGGAGGAGGGCAAGGCAGGGCCAGCAAGGCCCACCAGCACAGCCACTACCACCACGCAGGCAGCCTGCAATCCCACGCCTCCGAGCTCATCCGTTCAACCTCACTGCTGAGCAGATCCACACCCTCTACCGTTTGGACGGGGACACCATAACCGCCATTGTGAACATGACACACGCTGACCTTGTCAGCATGATAGATAGCCCAACCGCCATCCCACCCCTACTGAAGGTGGTGTCTGTACTCCACTTCCTGGCCACAGGCACCTACCAGCACACAGTCGGACAGTTGCATGGCATTTCACAGCCACTGTTGTCACGGACACTATCGCAAGTACTCGATGCCCTCCTGAAGCACGCAGACGACTACATCTCTTTACCACGCTCGGAGCAGGAGATTACAAACACAAAAGTTGGATTCCATGCACTGGCCGGCATACCGGGTTGCATTGGTGCCATCGACTGCACCCATGTGGAATTGGTTGTCCCACATGCCATGGAGGCCCAGTACCGCAACCGGAAACAATATCATTCTCTTAATGTACAGATGGTGTGTGACTCCAACAGGATCTTTACACATTGTTGTGCCCGATTTCCTGGATCAACCCATGATTCTATGGTCTTGAGGAACTCTACAATACCACGCTACATGGAGCGACACGGAGGGAACAGATCCTGGCTACTCGGTGAGTCTCATTTCATGCATGATAATGTGGGGTATGTGATGCGGCAATGACCTGGCAGGAAGGGGGGGGGATGCGTACGTAGCAATGTCATTCCACAAACATCCTTTATTGTCCACATACAGGTGATGCCGGGTATCCACTGAAGAGATGGCTCCTTACACCACTCCGGAACCCACAGAACCAGCATGAGGAGGACTACAACCATGCCCACTCACGTACCCGTGTAGTCATTGAACAGGCATTCGGCCTACTGAAGGGTCGTTTCCGCTGCCTCAGCAGGTCTGGCGGGGCACTCCTGTACCGCCATGAGAAGGTTGCAAAGATGGTCATGGCATGTGTCATGCTACACAACATGTGCATACGTAGAAATGTGCCCATGCCCCCTGACGCAGAACTGCAAGCACCTGAAGATGGTCATGATGAGGGTGGGGATGTGGCAGCACCTCAAGGAGTCCGCGAGGCACAGGAGGCCCGTGAAATTCGTCAGAATATCATAGATTCATGCTTCTAGCACTCACGCCTGGTGGCTGATACATGGACACGGGACTTGTGGCACTGTGTGTGTCTGGAACATGCACAATGTGGACTGTACGCCAATAAAGGCCTCGTACACAAAGATCAATGTCCACACATCTCATTGGGTGATTATGTAATGTTTATAGCATATGTGAAATTATATTACACACCCCATCGACCCGCCACCCAAGAAAACCCAACACCCCCCCTCCACCCTCCTACCTCCCCCCCGAACACCAGTGTCCAACGATGCTCATTGTCAGTGGGCAGACGCTATTGCAAGCCCCCTCTCCGGGTATCAGGGGCACCCCTGCCTGTGGAGCGCAGGTTCCTCCCAGATCTACGTTGGGGGCTGCCCTGGACGGAACTTGCAACGGATGATGTCTCTGCCTGCTCACGTCCATGCATGTCCCTAAGGGTTTGTGAGAGCTCAGTGAGCACACGGCGCACAGCGGCAAGTTCACCACATACGTCTTTGGACGTCGCATGCAGTTCCCCCCTCAGGCTCTCGGTGCTTCTCTCCATTTGTACCCTTAGTGTCTCTGTACTTCTCTCCATTTGTACCCTTAGTGTCTCTGTACTTCTCTCCATTTGTACCCTTAGTGTCTCTGTACTTCTCTCTATTTGTGCCCTAAGTGTCTCAGTAGATGTTTCTATGACTGCCTTAGAACCCCCACATTCATCAGCATGCTCCTTGAGGAGCGTGGCCAGTTGCTGCTGTTGCACGATCACCTGGTCGAGGGACTGTTGCCTCTGCTGGGCCATGGCCATTTGCGGTGGTGTCACAGAGGGGCTGATCACCTCATGTTGCCTTGCCACAGGGCTTGTGGGGGATGGCCAGTCGTCGTCTTGTGGGTGCCCCTGCGTGGTATCCTCATGGTGTACGGGATGAAACAAACAGGGGGATTGAGACAGGTCATGGATGGGTCCTACATCGACAGCACCGTTTTCTGTGTCGGAGCATGCTGCCATTAATGCAGTGTCACCTATGGTGCTGCTGCCACCAGAAGCAGTGCCTTCTGTGGCATCCATTGGGGGGACCTGTGGTGCTGCTGTTGTGGGCATGCTGGCTGCTGGGGTGCCTGTTGAAGTCCCCTCCTGTGTGCTGCCACTTGATTTGTGCTGCAGCCGTGTCTTGATCCGTGCAGCTGAGGTGGAGGTTCTTTGGCCGTTGGTCTTGGCCCTCTTTGCAGGTGTGCTGGTAGGGGTGTCCTGGAGCTCGTCGTTTGAATCGGACCCTGTGGTGGAGTAAAGGAGGGCGAGCGTTATTTATGGGTCTGTGGAAATTGGAATGGCAATGTATCACATGCATTGGGGTGGTACCTGAGGGTGATTTGGGTCAGGGCCTTGGAGGTGGTTTCATTTTTGTGTGGATTGAGGATGCAATGGTTTTGCAGCCTGCAGTTAGGGTGTGCATGCTGCACGTGTAGAGGGTGTTTTTAGGATTTTTAATTATTTATGTATTTAATGTGAGTTTTAAAGTGCGCTATCAGGCCAATGTATGTGGACGTTCTCCTGGACATGTGTTTCTGTTGCACTATGTGGACACATGGTACTTCACATGATTGGACATTGTGGATTTAGCATTGTTTTATTTGGCCCACCTACCTGATTCTTCGGATGTCTGCACTCCTTTCTCCATCCCTCCGACTCCCTCTATACTCTCCATTCCAATGGTGGAGGCACAGATTTCTTCCCAGGGGGTCAACTTGATGGGTGATTCCGATCCTCCCCCGGTAGCTGTGGCAATGTTACGGTTGGCAGATAGTATGCTCCGTACGCGTATCCGCAAGTCATCCCATCGCTTTCTGCATTGCTGTGGGTTGCGGGGTGCGGTCCCCACCGCACTTACCCGCTGTGCCACCAGGGCCCATATGGCCTTCTTGTTCGCAAGTGCCGTCCTGGTCATTTGCGTCGAGAAGACGACGGCAGCATTCTCCTGGAGGGTCTCTGTGAGCACGGTGAGTTCCTCATGGGAGAAGTGGACCTGCCGCTTGCGGTCGCACGCTTTTTTAGCAACTTTTCCCATTTTGATTGTTTTAACTAGGGTGGCTAACGGGTTGGGATGTGTCTCAGGGTCGGATTTTTAATGGTTGTGTTGGGATTCTGATTTTATAGGTGTACGGCGTGCTGTTTCCCGTTCCGGCCCCATGTTTTTACTTCCGTTTCCGTATATTTACGGTCACCGTATTTTGCGATTACCGCTCATTACGGTGACCGCTATGATGGGTGGCGGAATTGCACCTAGGGCGCCGTACGACGGCGGTGAGGGGCGTTTTGGGGACATTTCCGCCATCGCGGACTTTGCACTTCCGCCATGGCGTAATGCTCGTGCCCGATGGGTCGGAATTAGCCGCACTTTCCTCCATCGTGCAATGGCGGAAACGCTATTTACGCTATGGCGGTCAGGTCAGTTACTTTCCGCCAGGGTCGTAATGAGGGCCCTAGTGTTTTGACCTCTTTGGAGACTTTTATGATGTTGCCGTCAATGGTAAAGGATTGATACCTTTGGTCTAGTTTGTTGAGGCGAGCCTGGGAGCCTACGATAAGCAGTTCTGTCTTATCGTCATTGAGGCAAAGACTGTATGTGGCCATCCAGGCTTGGATTTCTAAGTAGATTTCATGAAGCTTTGCGACATCCTCTTCATAGCTGCCAGTGAGAGTGATGAGGACCTGGGTGTCATCTGCATAATTAGTGTAGCTCACACCCAGATCGTCAAGACGGTCAAAGAGGAGCTTCGTGAAGATATTGTAAAGTGTGGGGGAAATGCAGGAGTCTTGGGGCACTCCACATGTGATTGGGATAGGGTCCGCAGCCACGGTGGGGGCGAAGACCCTAGTCGACCTGTCAGACAAACATGGCTGGATCCACTTAGTGGCATTCTGAGAGAATGCAGCAGCCGAGGAGAGGTGTTCAATGAGGATCTGGTGGTCAACCAGATCGAAGGCAGCAGATAGATCCAACAAGAGCAAAATGGCCAGTTTGCCCTTATCTTTGGCATCATCCATTTGGATTTTTAGATCCAAGAGGGCAGTTTCAGTCCCGTGCATTGGTCTAAAGCCAGATTGTCGCAGGCCTAGGAGGTTGTTGTCTTCCAAATGTTGTTGTTTTTGGAGGTAGGCAACCCTGTCTAAGATTTTGAGGAGAAATGGGAATGTGGTGATGGGCCTGTAATTTGTGGGGACGTTGAGGTCTAGGTTGGGTTTTTTGAGCAGGGGTAGGACCCACGCTTCTTTAAGGTTATTGGGGACCACTGAGTTTTTGAAGGAAGAATTGATCAAGGAGGTGATGAGAGGGGCTAACTCACTAGCCCCGTCTTTGCTGACGGAGGCGGGACAAATGTCAACTTTGCATTCGGATGGTTTGAGACTGGCGATTATCTTGATTACTTCCTCTTCTGTGACTGGTGAGAAGTGGAAGGAAGGGCAATTAGGGGTGGTGTGGTTTATTATGCTGATGGGATTCTGTTTGGAGGCAAGGTTGGCTTTTTTTGCTTCTATCTTAGTTTGTAAGAGGGCAATTTTATTAGCGAGGGCCAGCTGGATATTATTGCACCAGGCCTTGTCTTTAATGCAGTCCTCTGAAGGAGGCAGTGGTGATTCGAGTTCCCTTAGTATAGAGAATAGTTCTTTGGTGCCAGATTTGGCGTTTTGTATTCTCATGTTATAGATCTCTTTTTTAGCATTTAAGATGGCAGATTTGTAGGTGGAGGCTGCTGAGGCGAACTTATCTTTAGTGGAAAGAGAAGGGCTTTTCTCCATCTAGTTTCTGCAGTTCTTTTGATATTGCAGAGAGCCTTTAATTCTGCTGAGAACCATTTGTTGGAGTGGGCAATGGGTTTGGCTTTTCGTTGTTTAAGAGGCGCTATCTGGTTGAGAGCTAGTTCTAGGGTATTGTTGTATAGGTCTACAATGGCTGATGGGTTGTCATTTTGCGTAGGTAGATTAGTTTTACTGATAGGCACGAGAAGATGTCTAAGGTTCTCTATAGTGATGTTGCGGTTATTTCTGGAGATTATTTGAGGTAACCTAGTGGGTAGTGTGGTAGATGGTATGGATCTGGGTAGAGAGAAGGTAATAAGGTGGTGGTCAGTCCAAGCACAAGGAGTGATGTCGGTCAGTGAGAGGTTGCAGTTGGCGTCTGCAAGCCAGTCCAAGGATCTTCTTTTTGTATGTGTAGGTTTATTAATGTGTTGGGTGAGGCCTAGATGAGTAATGGTGTCATTAATGGAGGTGGCCTGATTGTCATTGGGGTCATTAAGTCCCAAGTTGAAGTCGCCCATAATGATGATTTGAGATTTAGGTTTCAGGTTGGTAGTGAGTAAGAGAGAGATATCTTCTTCAAAGGTGGAGGGGGTCCTGGAGGTCTGTATATAATGTGGAAAAGGATAGTTTGGGTGTCAGATAATGGGAGTTTGACGGATAGGAGTTCGGCTGAACGTAGGATTGTGCTGGTTACTTCTCTGATGTTTAGGGTGGATTTCGCAATAATTGCTATTCCTCCTCCTATTCCATTTTTTCTGTCAGCTCGGATGATGGTGTAGTTATCCGGGGTGGCTAGAGCTATTGTGGGACCGGCTGCTAGGTGGAGCCATGTCTCCGTGATAGCGATAAAGTCTAGGTGGTTGGTGGAGATAATGTCGGAGACATCAGTAGTGTGGGCTACCAATGAGCATGCGTTGATGAGAGCTCCCTTGATGGAGGTCAGTGGAAGGTTGACTTTCTTGTGTGGTGGTGGGTGAGGTGTTGTGGGCTTGTGACTCGGTGGAGGGTCAGTAAGTGAGGTGGGCTGCGTGAGATTCCTAGCCTGATTGGTGAGCATTCTGGTGAGTTTTACATCAGGATTAGTGCGATGGCTGAGTCTAGCGTTTCTAATCATGGTCGGTGGGGCTGCGTTCAAGAAGGTGGTAGAGGGTACAACAAGGCGAGAAGCTAATCTTGTATTTCTAAGAGGTGTGGGACAGGGTATTAAGGGTGTAGGTGGGCTGGCGAATCTGTTTATCCAGTCCACTGGAGATAGTAAGTCTGGGTAAAGTGGTGTGGTTGTGTAGGCACAGTTCTGAAGTGAGATATTCTGGAACAGAGGGAAGAGAGTAGCCATAGTTAGAGTGGCACCTCTAAGTGAGGCCATCATGGGTAACTTGGCTCTGGAGATAGAGGCAGTGAGGTTCATAAATTATTAGCAAGAATAGTTTGTACGTTCAGCTAACGTGTGTGTGGACACTAGTTAGGGGTTTCAATGGCATTAACATGGGCATCAACTCAAATTGCAGTCAACTGAAATTGCAGTGTGCAGAGGGCAGTGTGGAATGCAATTCAGCGCGCAGGGCACCTCTAGGCTAGTCAATGCAATTTACAAATGGGCTAAATGCAATTCAGGGCGCAGGGCACCTCTAGGCTAGTCAATGCAATTACAGATGGGCTAAATGCAATTCAAGGTGCAGGGTACCTCTAGGCTAGTCAATGCACTTTACAAATGGGCTAAATGCAATTCAGGGCGCAGGATACCACTAGGCTAGTCAATGCAATTACAAATGGGCTGAATGCAATTCAGGGCGCAGGGCACCACTAGGCTAGTCAATGCAATGACACATGGGCTAAATGCAATTCAGGGCGCAGGGCACCTCTAGGCTAGTTGATGTTAAATAAAGAGACATTTGGGTGCGATGCATCCATTGAGTGTCGTAGTACATCTTAGATAAAGTACAGAGTGTAATAGTGCTGCTGAGCAGTAGGCGCTAAATGGCGCAGTAAGGCGGGAAGGCCAGGTATAACAAGACATGCAGGGACATCACCCACAAGAGACACAAGACTTGCCTTGTCGCGCTCTGAAGCACTTGTGTACAGCACAATATAAATAAAATATCAATATCACTATCAATAATGGTAGTGTTGTATTTTGTTTTAAAAAAGACAGTGGGGGAACTGGAGAGGATGGTTGGCAGATAACCTAATAAATGTTGCTTTTCAACTGCACAATTGATTAAACAGCCTACTCTCTCGCAATTGGATCACTCAGTGAGTTAAAAACTCTATTCTGACATTTGCCAGCCTGCATTTTCCAAGTTAAAATTCAGGGTTCATTCAGCCCTTCATCCTTCTGAGATTGATCAATTGAGTACTTCTACAATTCATAGTAATAACACCTATTTTCATAGGCCTTATAAGCAGGAGGGTTCAGGAGTTTGATGTGAAGCAGTTTACATTAAAATATGAAAGAATACCAAATATTTTACCTTGATGGGGGAAAATGTAGGCCTCAAAAACATAAAACATTAAAGTCTTAGTAAGACGCTCTTGGTCTTGGGCATCCAATCTACCTTGCTTATAAATACAATTGAAGCTTTGCATATATAACACATAACGTAATGTTGAATGTCATAGGGGGATGTCCCAGATTAAAGAGGGCTCTAAGAACTCGCTTTTTGTTTTCAAACTACTGGCTCAATCCTTGATCATGGGTTGCAGAGGCAGTGCCAGAGGTTGCAAAGAAGTCACCAAGGGTCCATGCTGCAAACCCCAAATGACGTCCATGCATGCAAGTCCCAATCTCCACCATGCCACTGTAATGCTACACTCAAAAGTAATATTCCACACGTCTCACTCCTCTCTACAACCAAAGAGGTAAGCCTTGTGTCTTTTCAGCTCGTACATGTTTGTGCTTAACCATTCTGTACTTTATTGCATGCTCAATATGTGCATTCCACATTTTTATTACATTCCAATAGGTGGGAAATGCATAAATATTCACCCAATTTAGGGCTAAGGGTACATGTATATCTATTCGAGCAATGTAGGATATGGGTCCTCATTTTATCGTACAAACCATCAGTATGCAGATGTGAGCATGCGGTTACAGGTACAACATTAGAACTGGGCTAGCCCGGTGGTGCTGGGGCCAACCGAAGCTCCACCTAGGGCTTTGGCCTGATGCCCCTCTCGGGCCAGTGCCTGCCCAATGCAGGGGTCAGTCACGAGCCCCAGTAGGTGCTCGGCCACTCCATAGAAAGAAAAAATAAAAAACAAAAGACGTCCTGTAACTGTGCCAACAGCACTTACAGGCGCATGTCTGCCTGTCTTCCAGTCCTGGCTTCCTGTCACCCGGTCCCACCCCTTCCAATCATTGATTGACTGGGGCAGGACAAGAAGTCAGGTGGCAGGACAGGAAGTCGGGCAGATGTGCTCCTGTAAGTGCTGACAACACACCAGGAGCACATTTCTTTTTTGTCCCACCCCAGCCACATCACGACTGGAACACTTCCTGGTGGTGCTGTGAGGCACCGGCAAATTCAAAAGTGTAAGTGTGTCCCTTTGTTTCTCCTCCCAGCAACCTTTATACCCTTTTGTTGCCCCAGACCCATTTGGCCCCTGTTTGTGATCCGTGTCCCGTTTTGCCCCTTTTCTTGCCCCTCCCAGTCCAGACTCTTGTAATGCACCTTAACCCTTTTAGCTGCCACCAGGCCTGTTTTGCCCATTTTCCTGACCCCCAGTCTCCTTTAGCCCCTTTTGTTGCCCCTTAACCCTTTTAGCTGCTCCCATGCCTTTGTTGACCCCTTCCCTGACCCCAAAGCCCCATGTAGTCACTTTTGTTGCACCTTAACCTTTTTTCTCCCCATGCCTGTTTTACCCCCTTTCTTGACCCTCAAGCCCCCTTTAGCCCTTTTTGTTGCCCCTACCCCCTGTTCTCGTCTGTTTTAATATGTTCTTCTCCCTTTATCCCCGTTAGTTTTCCCCCAGACCTTTATGTTGCCCCCTCACCCTGTATTCCCTGTTCACACCCCTTTTGTTGCTCCCAAACCATTTAGCCAATTGTTGCCCACCAGTCCCATTTAGCCCGTTTTTGTTGCCCCTATCACATGTTCTTGACACCTTCTGCCCCTGTTCTTGTCCTTTGTTGCCACCACTCCCTTTAGCCAATTGTTTTGCCCCATCAATATTGTTGCCCGAACCTCTTCAGCTTCTTTTATTGTTCCTACCCCTATCCTTCCTCACAGCCCCTTTTTTCTACCCGACACAGGCCATCCTCCCTTGTTTTACGCAGACATTGTTCTATTTTTGAACTTGTCTACTACTGTTGTTTGGGTTACTACTTGCTTGCATTCACATCCTTTCTAAGAGTATAGCATTCCCTCTGCCTAAGTTACCAAAAAAGGCAAAGGAGGTATATCTATTGGCTGTTCCTGTTTTACCTTTTTGACTTGTATTCAGTTGGTTTCTGGAAGTGCGAGGGTTGAGTAGGTTTAGCCACAGCTCATCCTTACACTCCTGAAGGGCTGAAGTAATTTTGTGGCACTAACCCCTTCTTTAAGGAATACCAAACATCATTTGAAATGAGAATCCTCAATTTCCACTTCCATTTTTAAGTGATCATTACTTTATTTATGTATTTAGGAGTTGTGCCACAATTCATGCTGTTGATCCGCCTTAGATAGATAGGGACACAGGATGTACAACAGACAAAGGCTATAAACCACATGCAACGGTATGCAGTGATTTTGCCAAATGGAAAATAACTGACAATATTGTGAACTAAACATTTCTGATGAAAAAAATATAAAATCTTTTTTAATATATATAGGAATGGGATAAGGGGTTAAAACGGGGTTAAAACGGTTAGGGAGGGGGTTGGGTGGGATTATAAACGTAGGGAAACAGGGAGCTTGGTGGGGCGACCCCACAAATAAAGTATTTTAAAAATGTGGTCTGTTATTCGTTAAAAATGTTTAGTTCAAAATGTTTTCATCATGTTTTCATTTGGTAAAATCACATTTAACCCATACAAACACCACCGGATGATCACATACAAGCTAAATGGGCTGGGGTTAAAGTGAAAGGGTTCTATGTGATTTGGTCTTGATTTTTTTGTCAAATTCGAAATCGTCCATTTGTTTTTTTCTTTTTCTACATTTGGTCACAGAAATATGCAGGGAGACCCCTGCACCACCACCCCGACTTCCCACAATCTAAATTATCATGATTACCCATCCCCCACATGTATTTTTGGCCAATTTTGATTAAAAGAAATCGACAAATTCGAATTTGACAAAATCTCCTACGTTGTGATCTTCTTATCATGATTGAAAGATAGCCTGCTTGGATCATCCTCATGATAAGTGACACATAGGTGGCAAGACCAGGCAGAACACAATTTTCCAGCAGGTTCTGTGTGGGCTAGTCTTAGGCAATTGTCTCATCCTGCGATTAGTCAGACCTTTGTCCTGAAAGTCCAAGAACCCTTGATATGACAACAGGTACTCCATTGCGGTTTCTATCTTCACAGGCAGTTAATATTGTAAGTGATTTCAATGCGGCACTCACCCAAATCAACGCCTGGCATGTAATGCACAACTAAAATCCTTATCTATTTTTGTCTAAAAGTTCTTTATTCTGAACGATATACCACTCATATCACGCCCCTCTCCTAAAGTTATCTTAGAACGGACTGGGTAAAAACACTAAATATGGTCAAAATTGCTGAAATTGCTATAAATTCTGATGGGAGCCACTTTGGATAGTTGCATACAAACACTAGCAATGACTTATTACCAAAAACCAATTTGAAATCTGAAAATTGAAGTTGGAAGCAATCAAAGCTGTTTTACTTATGTCCGAATGTCCCAAACATTTCCCAAAAATGAAATTTGTGGAAAACTTTTCACTGTGCGATAATCGCGATAATGGGAGAACCGTATGGATTTGGGATGTTTCTAGCACAAGAACTTAAGATATGGATGTTTTAATGGAGGTCGTTTTTTCGAGATAGGTTCAAGAATGGAAACGGGAATGCGCTTTTAAAATGACAAATGGGATTTCTAACACTAGAGGATGACTATGAACAAAACGAATCCTCACAAGAACACAGCCACTTGATCAGAATGACTGCCTGCCCGGGACTCACCTTCTTCAGATGAGAAAAGATCAGCGCAAAGATAGTTTTAGCAATACTAGTCAGGAGGAAGATAGGAGGGATAGGATAGAGAGTTTAGACGATTCAAAAGTACTCCTAACAATGCAGGTTCTGAAGACAAGATAGGATGGGTTTAAAATAGGGATTGACTATGGACAGTAGATTCTATCTATAGACACTCACTAGATATATTTTTAAACAGAACTGTCAGGATTCTGGTACGTCAAGATTCTGGTCAAGGAAGGGAATCTAGTTCAGGGACCGACAGCTGGGCACACCGGATTGGATTTGCAATCAGCAAGGCGCTCTGGTCACAGCATGGCACAGGACTTGATCAGATCTGTAAGGCACTCTAGTCACAGTACGGCACAGGACTGGATCAGATCTGCAAGGGCCCTCTGGACACAGCACGGCACAGGACTGGATTGGATCTGCCCTTTTTGGTTCTGATGATAATTATTTCAGCAGGCAAGCAGTGCAGCACAGCCCGGCTGTATTATGATGCTTCCCTTTAGGTTGTGGGATTCTGGTTCTGGAATTTGAGGTCTAGCTGAAAATGGTTCAGCTATGCAATGGGTTCTGCTTTGCCAAGGTTCTGGAGTCTGGAGCAAGGAAGATGGAAAGTTCTGCAGCAGGGTGCTCTGCCAGCATTCGGATAGTGGGTGAATCTGTCTGTCCTTTTCTACCCTCGGCTGTCTCTATTTATGCTATGATAATGATGGTGTGTGTGCTGGTTCAGCCTAAGCTTGCCCCTTTGACAGGGATTGGTCAGAATCTCCACTCTGCCTTGATAGGAGGAGAAAAACAGTGTGTCACCTTTATGGTGTGGGTTTATGAGGCTTAGAGCCCTCCCCTAGCCTCTTCAACACAATACCTACTTTTGACACAATACATATTTACACATGTGCAACCTCTATAACAACAACATATACAGATTACATATTTTGTACAGCAGTTACTCCTCCAAACCCCATAGCTGTGGGATCTTGTGTCTGCTTTTTACAGAATTTTGCCCTTTTCATCCGGAACACAATGTCCAATTTATCAGCAAATTTCTACAAGTGTGCGCGTATAATATGGGCATAAATGAATAAAGTTTCATACTTCTAGCAGAAATACATGTGTCGTAAAATCACATTTTCTGCCGTTTCCCTCCAAATTATGTCACACGATTTTGCTGCCTCTTGAAATGTGCAGCCAAAATTTAGATTTACAATTATGTTACTTTTGTGTTTCTGACAATTTTAAGTGGCAAAATGTTGATTGTGAATGTTCAGCCACAGATGGCTGTTTGGGTCCGCCTCTTTTTCTCTCCCTTCAGTCCAGAAGCATCTCCTCCCTGTTGGCTCTTGACAGAGTCCATTTAAGATGGTCCTCACACCTCGTATTTCCTGCTTTGCAGCTGTTCATTGTTTCCTTCCCCACTGCAGACCAGGTTCTTCCCCCACCCTATTATTATCGCTTTGGTGTGATTTCCTGGTGGAGGGAGCTGGAGGGAGAGACCTTGCCTCAGTGAGGAAAGTGGTTATTCCTGTTTGATAGCTTTTAACCAGCTTATTTTAACTGTTAATTCTGTTGAATTTTCCCTTAACATTCAACAAACTTGTGGGATCACATCACAGCTAAATACTTATTCAAGATTTTAAACCATGGAATCAAAACAATTACAAGATGGGTTACTCTCAATAACAGGCCTCTTAGATTGCAAACATTTGATTTTAGTTTATACATGTTTAAAGTTTAATCCTTCAGGACCCTGACAGCTGTCATTCAGGCGGCCCTTGGTACTGCACACAGATTTTGACAGATCCACAGGCAGGCCACTTTCGCTGTGGAAATCCCTTGATGCTTTCAGCTTTTCAGGACATTGTAAGTTCACAATGGTTTCTTGAACTAAATGAATTGTAGCACCCAGCAAGCATTTTGGATGTTTGAGGGTGTTTTGTACAGAAATTCTGCAGTTTCAGCAACAGAGAAAAAGGATTTAAAGCAAGATGTTGGGGTTTCCTTTAGCAAAGCACTGCTTTTCCTTCTGTACACCATCTTCACATATTGTGGAGCCCAGAGACATGTTTCAGAAGTGAGATCTCTGTTCCACCACTGACAACGTGCATGGCAGATTGGGCAGCCATCTTTTTGTGCTTTGAACAGAGTGATTTTCAGAGGTTTTGGCGCACACAAGGGTTTTGCTGCCAATTTGATGTTTCTGGCACCATCAGAACACAGTGATGCCGTATGGCAGAGCAGAAGTGGGTTAAGACATCCCACAGAGCCCCCCCTCACGACTTGAGTTTGACGGCCTGTCAAGGGGAAGTCAGGAGACTGGGATGTTCCTTCTTTCTTTGGTCCAGGTGGAGAAAGTCATCTGCTTCTCCCATCAGTGCTGGATCGACATGCTCTCCTTGCCCGTTCTGGATGGGAGTATGGAGCGATACTCCAGGCTCCTTGGGTATTTCCTCCCGGTCCCCTAGTGGTCCTCCTTGGTACTTAGAATCCTTGGTTTCAGTGCTATGAGACAGAACAGAGCATGGTTATGGATATGTCCCCACTACTATTCATGTAGTGGGGCAGATGCATACATTTGACATACAATTTACAATATTTCCTACCTGTATTTACTAATGGTTTTAACGATTGGATTCTTCTAGGTATCCGGACTGTCCCCCCTGGGTTTCCGGTTGGCTCCTCTTTTTGCCGCATAGTATGCCTGGGATGGCAACTCTTAAGCTGATTTATGTGGACCCACTTGTCTTCCCCTCCTGCCAAACAGCCCTTGGGGATGCAGATTTTGTAGCGACTGATGAGATTCTGTCTACAATTTCAAAAGGACCCCGCCAACTTGGGAGGAATTTGCGTTCTTTGGCCTGGTTCCTTTGGAAATTTTACAAGTAGACCCGGTCTCCTACCTGGTATTCTTTTTTAGTTGTCTTAAGGTCATAGTGGGTCTTCATACTGTCTGCAGTTCTTTCTAGATTCCGCTGAGCATAGGCAAAAGCATGTTGAAGGTATTTTCTCAGATTCTCAACATACTCATGAGTTGTGGAGGCATGTATCAAGGTCTGCTCTTGGGTTCTGTAGAGCAGATGCTGGGGTAGCACCATCCTTCGTCCAGTCATCAGCTCAAATGGAGACATTTTTGTTGCAGAAGAAGGGGTAGATCTGATGGCCATCAGGACAAGGGTTAATTGAATGTCCCAACTTGGCCCAGAATCTGCCACAAACTTTTTTTAATATGCTCACAATAGTCTTGTTGTATCTCTCAACTCCACCACTAGAGGCTAGCCGGTAGGCAATGTGTAGTTTTCTTTTGACCCCAAGTATCTCCCACATCTTTGCCATCACTTTGCTAGTGAAGTGGCTACCTCGGTCTGACTCAATCCTTTGGGGTAGTCCAAAACGCAAGAAGATGTGATTGATCATCAGGGCAGCTGCCGTTTCTGCCTTTCAATTTGGGGACGGAGACATTTCACCCATTTAGTGAACAAGCATGTTACGGTCAACATGTGCTTGTTCCCCCTAGAGGAGCAAATCACGGGCCCGATAAAATCGACTAGTAAATCAGACCAAGGCAGTGTCATTCCCCCTCTTTTGGAGGGGAGCACAGTGTGTGAGTGATGTTGGCTGAAATTGTGCGCACACAAGACACCCCTTCAAGTATTGGTCGAGTTCCTGCCCCATGTGTAGATAGTATGCAACCTCTCGCAAGATTTCTAGTGTCGTATGAAACCCCCGATGACCGGCTGTGGCCGCATCATGGGCGTGACTTAGCATCAGGCTTCGGAATGAGGTGGTGCCACCCACTGGTCATGGCCAGCTATGGATCTCCTCACCAACAAACCATCTTGGATTCAAAACATTTTTGGACATTTCATTAACACTCTGAGGTCCTCTTTCCCAACGTAATCGGTATCCGTCAGGGGGAAGTTCTCAGGGTCCTCAATGTGTTGATTAAACTTACCAATTATTGGATCCCCTATGTGAGCCGTAATCAAATCAGCATCTGGGGTCTCATCACTCCATTGTGCAGTTGAGAGTTCATTGTGGCCTTTGTCTGGGACCTAGTGATAGCAGTGACCTGGATTTCCCTCAACAGGGACTCAATCTCATTTAGATTCCCTTGGATGGCTCTGGTTTTGGCCAGCTGATAAGCTGGGTAATTTCCAGTTTTGTCTTGCCCCTCTACTTTAGAATGACCCCTGATCTTTTTCCAGTAGATGGTCATCCCTTTCGAGGTGACCAGATCATCAATATTTTGTATTAATTTTCCATGTTTCAATGGTTTATTATTAGCACATAGCATGCCTCTTGTTTTCCAATCAACCAGGTGCTCCACAAACCTGTTCTGTACATAATCTGAATCAGTGATTATGACCAGTTCGTGGAGTTGGTGTTGGACAGCAGTGAGGATGGCTTGATGCACAGCCATCAGCTCTGCCACTTGACTACTTTGGGGATCTATTTTGTACCCAGCGGAGGGTTCTGGGGCATCATTCACCCATGCATTCCCTACGCCGGCCACAAGTTCCTTTTCCCTGTTTTTGTCAACATGGTAGGAGCACCCATCCACATAGACAGTCCGCATTCCCTCACACTGGTCTTCTTCATAGATTTTGTGTGGGGAATTAAGGTAGGCTTTCATGTTGTCCTTGATTTTAAGACTTTCGTCCTCGAGACAGTTTTCTCTGGCACAATCATGCAAGTCAGCCAGACCTTGCACAAGGGGACTCTTCTTGTTTTGGCCATATCTGACCTCCACAGGAAAGCCTTGCATAGACAGAATCCAGGAAGTAATTCAGGAATTACTCACATTTTCGGCCCGGATTCTGTCACTTTGAAGATATTGCAAAGGTTGCTGTGGAGTCTCCACTATGATGTGTTCTCCCTGGATAAACGTGCAGTAATTCTTCAATGCCCACACCGTTGCCAGAAGTGCCTTCTCACAATCATTGAATTTTTCCTCCACAGAGGATAAAGTCTTACTCGCATAGGAGATTACTTTATTGACCTTGTCATGCTTTTGATATAATACTGCAGTCAAGCATGTATTTGAGAACCCTGTCTCCAAGAAGAACTCATTTTTGACAGGATAAGCTAGGCAAGGCACTTTTGAGAGGCTTCTTTTGAGTTGACATACTTCCTCGGCTTGTTCTGTACCCCACTCCCAATTGACTCCCCCCTTCAAAAGATCGATCAGAGTTCTTGTGATCTCTGCGTAATCCTCAATTAACTTTCTGCTGTAATTAGTTAGTCCAAGGAGGCTCCTTAGTTCCCGCAGAGTTGTGGGGCCTTCTATTTTCTGGAGTGCTTGCACTTTCTTTTCTTGGGGAAAGAGACCCAGAGGAGTTATTTCATGCCCCAAGAAATTGACACAGATTCTGCACCACTGTGCCTTTTGAAAGGAACTTTTTTTTCCTTCTCTATGTGTTCCTCCACAGTTGATCTTTTGACTAGAACATCATCCACATAGGCCAGGTTACCCCTCTCACCCAGTTCGGGCATGGCCTTGTATAGAAAAATATTAAATTAATTAGTTGATGTATATGAAGGGAGTCCGGGTCCAAGTGTACTGCTGCCCCCGAAGGTAAAGGCCAGCTTGTATTGGTCCTCCCTACTGACAGGTACAGTCCAGTACCCATTGGTCAGGTCTATTGCAGTGAATACCTTTGACCCCTGGATCTGGGCCAGCCCTTGGTCAATGTAGGGAAGAGGCCATCGGGAAGTATGGACCCGTTTGTTGAGCTCCCTTAGGTCAGCACAGAGTCTCCATTGGTCGTTTGGTTTCAAAATCCCCAGCACCGGATTATTGAAGGTGCTGTGAACTGGATGAATTATCCCACGGGACTCAAGATTCTTAATTATTTCAGTAAGGGACTCCATTGATGCGAGAGGCAAGCGATATTGCTTCACGAACACTGGAGTCATGCCAGGGTCCATGGGGATTGTTGTTGTGTGGATGTCGGTGGGACCACAGTCATATGAGTCCACCGCAAAGAGATCTTAACAATCTAAGAAAACTTGTTTCAATGTTTGCTTTTGCTCCAGAGTCTCGCAGGCATCAGCTAGGCTGACTCTCTCTTCAACCATCTGCCTGAAGCCTGGAAAGACTTCCATTTTGGCTATCTCAGCGGCCTCCTCCAGCTGGGAGGAGAAGTCCCTGGTCACAGTGCTGATTCGGACTGATGGCTTCAGATGAGGAAGGTAGTCCTCGTGGACTTGAAAGATCACCTCATCCCTCCTGAAGTCACAGGTCACATCTTCCTTACAATGAGGGCAGGAAGAGTACACCAGGAAATTCCTCCCATGCCGGGTGAAGATCCTGTCTGGTGTTGTGTCATCATCGCTATCACTGTCAAAACAGTCCTTGGGGATTTGTCTAACAGTTTGTTACCTAAATCATTGGAAAAATGTTGGTCATCAACCGCCATTCCAATAATGGTGCCTGCGCCCAGAGTGATACTCTTTAGGTTGCTGTTATCCACTTCTATTGGAATGGTGTTGTGTTATATGTTGACTAGTGGTGTTGGGTTTATCCCTAACCCTTTCTGTTGGAAGTGAGCATTAAGATGGACATAGGTGTCAGGATTTTTCAGTTTCTGTCCAGTGAGAATTGTCGGGTCCGTTCTGGGATGGTGACTTCCTCTCCAATCTGAATTTCAACTGTATCTGGCAGCAGTTGAGCTGACCGAAATGCTTTCTCTGGGTCATCAAAGTCCATGGGATTACCCGCTAATCGGGACCAAGCTTTGAAGTTTATTAGGTCCAAACTAATGGCAAAGCGATTGAGAATGTCACCGCCTATGTAAAATGCAGCAGGGACATCTCGCACGACCCAACAATTATGGACTATGCTCTTGTTGCCTATGGAAATTTTGAGCATACACAGGCAGGAGATATTTGGAATTGGGTGTTTCCAGGTCCATTTCCCATTTGTCTACCAATTTAAATGTGGGAATGTCTGGATGTTTTGGGAGTTTGCGGAACATGGCCTCGCTGATGAAGCTCTTACCGTTGTTCACTCATACTCGTGCGAGAACAGAGTCCTTCCCCTCATTTAACTGAATAGGGATGAACAACATGATACTATGTGGATAGAGATATTTAATACCTCTCGGGTCTCACTGAGTATATCTACTATACAATTTCTGACGAAATTGAATTTATTTACCACGATTTAGACATGAGGTGATAATTTGAGGACTGTGTTGATTTTAGAATTTTATAGATGATTATGTGATAACTGAGAATGTTAATGGAAAATTGTGACTATTAACTAAGTAACTCACTGGAATGAAGGACATATTAATTTTAACCATATGAAATGAAGAAATGTTTTATTTTAATTGCTTTTAGACCTGCAATTATGTAAGATATGTTTTAAAAGAATTCTAAGTTGACAAAATGCTATTGAAAAAGTTGTATAAATGAACTAAAACAATAAACAGAATTAAAAAAAATAGGGATGAACAACTGTTCTCCAATTTTCTAAATATCAGCCAAGCTTTGAGCTGATTTCTCATCTTTTTGGACTATAGGAATGGGATTTTCTGATTGTGAATTTGTATAGAATTTCAGAGTGTTTCCTTCCAGTGTGGAATGCCAACTTAGACTGGAAGGAAGGTTGATTTTCAGAAATAGAGAGGACTCCCCATCACCAGTTTGTTGTCCTACTGCAATTACTGTCACGCCTGGGATTTGATTATTCTGGAAGTGAAATTCTATTTGGTCAGGTTTTTGTTCAACCATGTGGCATGTGCCATTTAAACTAACATGGTTGACACTCTGTTTCAATTTTATTGGTCGGCTAGTCTGGGTCCAGAGTACCTTGTTTACACAGTCTATGAAGGGAGACAATTTATGCAGTATGTCATTCCCTAGTAAACAAGGTGTGCTCTCTGGAGTCACAACTATGACCAGGTGCTTCACCTTGTGTCGCCCAATTTTAATGTGTAAATCCACAGTCCCGTCGACGGGAATTTCCTTCCCGTCGAAGTTCTGAATTTGTCAAGGAAGAGGAGTGAGAAGAATTTGGTATTTCTCCCCCCTTCCCGAATTCAGTTGATCAAAGGCCCCTTTTGACAGAAGGGTAGCTTGGGATCCAGTGTCCACCAGTGCCGAAATTGTACATTGCCCATGTATTTGGTCGATGCATAAAATGTTCCCTCCTTTTCCTCAAGGGGGCAAAGATAATGCACATTTTTGGCCAACTGGTGGGTTAATTTCTTTGCTTGGGGTACTGATAAAGAGGTGATTTATTCTGGGTTTTGTTTGGGATCTTGGGAACCTGTAGGAAAGAGGTGACAGCTAGAAATGGGGGACGTTTTGAGTTCCCCTGGTTTTAATTCTGGGCTGCCCCCCCTTTTTGGAGGCAGTCACCAGGATGGGTTTGAACCAGGGGATTTTCGTGCTGGTCATTCTGGGGTTTGATGATGGGTGGTTCTAACTCAAAATCAACATCTACCCAGTCTGGTTTTGGATCTTTTGGGACCCGTTTTTCTTTGGGAGGAGTTCCCCTATCCCTGAAGGAGAAGATCCTTTTCCCAGAATCCTCTGAGGACCCCTCTCTTTCAAACTGGAAGATTTGCACCTCCTCCACAAAATGGGCCTTTTTAGGCTCTTTATTTCTCCTACCCCCCTCTGTTCCTTGGGTTGCAGACTTTCGGGGGCAGGAGATTTCGGTTCCGGTTCCTGGGGTTCAGGGGCTTTTCACAAGTGGGGAAGGAAGCTTCCTCCCAGGCTTTACACCCTCCTTCCCCTTGTGCCTCCTCCTTGGCAACCGGTGGGTTGTTGGGGTTCTTCCCCCGTCATTGTTCTGGAGCACCAGACCCTGGATTGGAGGAGTTCTAAGCCGCCATGCTCATCTGAGGGCTCTGTTGAGCCCTCAGCATGCGACCAAGATACTGTGCCATGTTCTGGACCTGGTGCTCTAGTTGGGACACCCGCTCTGGCTGGTACGGAGTCCTCACATCTACCCTGGGTTGATCGCGGGAAGGGTAACTATCCCTTTTTGCATAATACCCCTGGTTTGGAAAGGTTGGGTACCCATCCACCCTTGGCCTCCCCTCTCCCTTCTGTCTGGGCTCAGGAAAGTGGGGAAAGAAGGACGGGTTGTTTTGGGGGTTGAAGTTTGGCGGGTACCGGGGAAAGAAATTTGGTCTGGCATATGGGGGATTACTGCCCTCCTGCGGAAAAGTGAGAAGGGAAGTTTCCTGGGTTTCCTGCTGTCTGGTTGGATCCCCACCCTTGGGCTGGAGGAGTCCACACATAGCCCAGGATGGGTCTGTTTCCCTTGTAGCGTGGGTTGATGTAGTCAGGGGAGTTAGGGGGTCCCATTTGTGGGGTTACCTCCCTGGCACCCTCTTTGGGATTGGCCTGAGCGCCTTATGGCTTTGGGGTTGGTTGGATTCTGTGCGCGAAGGTTTTTATGCCCCCCATTTCCAGATCTAAAATGGGGGCAACCTTCACCTCCGCCACCTTTGCAGCAGCAGGTGTGTTGGTAGGTTTGGGGCTTTTGCCAATATTTTTACTTTTCCAACAGCTTCTGTACTTCATAGATGCGCGTTGCTTGTTGAATGACCCAGTCTAGCAATCTTTTCTCCTGAAAGTCCTTCACTAGCTGGGTCATAATATACTTAGGGAGAGCATGAAAGAAGGTGTTCCCAAATTCCTTACTGTTAGTGCGCACCCTTCTAGTGGTCTGTGCAAAGGCGTGTTTCAATTCCTGAACAAATTCTTGTGGGGCCTGATCTTCCCCACATTGCAAGTTGTAGGCTGCCTTGTGTGTCTCTTGAGGGTTCCTATGAATAGAAAAATGTTTCACGATGGCCGCCCTATAGGTGGACCATCTGGAATGGTTCTGATCCTCCAGCCCCGCAAAGAAGCTGGAGTACTCAGGAGAAAATGTCCACTTTACATACTGAATACAGCTTTGGCTGTCCTTCAGATGGAAATCTGCTCAAATAATTCAAGGTGCTCCCAAACCGAATATTTGGCATTTTTGTGGTAGGGTGTGATGCCGCTCTTAATAGCTTTTATTTGTTCCAGGGGATCCTTGTGTAAAGCCCTCTTAACTTTGTTAGCCTTTACTTTGTTAGCCTTTTTAGTTCTGGTCACCCTGGTCCACTCATCCTCTGCTCAGAGGCACTGCTACCAGAGGTGGCTGTCTGGTCTTCTAGGCTCTCCCGGATTCTGCGAGCTTGTGAATGGCTGGCAGAATGTGGGGGCCTAGTCTCTAGGGATCTGTGGCGCTCAGAAGAGTTTTCTGATTCTCCCTTGCTCCCAGGATTGGTTGAGTACCCCCCACTGTCCTAGCTGGGAAGAGGTTTTTAGTATGCTCTTGGTGGGCCTGGTCTCGTGGAACTCCCCACCAAATTTCACTGCCTGATCTCTTGGTAAGTTATATTTCTGAGGATCTTTTTCTCTAATTCTTCCCTCACTGGAGTCTCCCTGATCAGAGAAGATGGCCCTAGCGAACCTGTACATAGATGCCCGCCCATCCATTTCTGGGAGGCGCTGACCTATCAGTGTCATATTCCCCATTGGGTTGAAGTCTACCATCCCTGTGGCCCTTGGCTCATGTGAGCCAGTGGACATGGGGGTGGCAGAGTCCATGGAATTGAATAGATTAAAGTCTCTGGTGCCAGGGTTCCTGAGGTTATGCTCAGGGGTTTCCCTCTCCCATCTGACCTCATCTCTCTCAGCCCCTACTCCCTGATGGCATGCAAGAATCTGACCCTTTTGTTATTCTATTAAGGCCTTACTGGTCTCTATTAGTTGCTCCTGCATGGCTATCTGTCTATGGAGCTTGTCATTTTTCTCACAGAGAGCCTCATTGTCTCTCTATGCCTCCTGCCTACTTTGGGAGTGTTGGGCCAATTTTTGCTGCAGGAGACTCACCTCCTGTGTTCTGTCCTTACTGGCCTGGTCATTCTTTGCCAGAGTATCTTCCACCCTCCTGGTGTATTCTAACTTTTCATAGTCCATTTTGAGTTCACCCAGTCCCTGAAGGGCCAGGTGATTTTCTTCCACCTTGGTTTTTAAATGGTTGACCTCCTGGCCTAATGCGTCCCTTCCGTGAATTAGAGTACCCCTCTGTGCAGCCAGGTCGTCCTTCTGTTTTTGAATGCACCAGCTTTCTGGCACTCTTCATCGAACTCTGTTTGGGATTCAAGGTCTTTAAGAATGAATTTATTATATTATTCTTTTAATTGGTCTATCTGGTCTTGTAAGACAACCATCTGTTCTGCACAAACTCTATTAAAAGTTAATTGATGCGCCAGTATTTGTTGGCTCTGTTTTAAAGAGTCCAACCTTTCTTGACAATCTTTTTGCAGTGTCAGTAATTTGGTGTCTTGCTCTACCCTCTCTTGCTGCAGGAGATCCAGATCTTCTTTTACTTTTGCCAGGTACTGTCTGGTTTCACTCTCTGATTCTTGGCTCTTTTGTAGCATTTGCTCTGCAGAGTCCAGATCAGTTTGGGTCTTCTCTACGGATTGTACTTGCCTTTTTGCCAGGTCTAGGTTTTCGGCATATTTTTCCTGTATTACTCCAATGTGGAGGTACAGGTACGCCGCTATTTTGGCAATTTTACATTGCTCTTCTTTTACCCTTGGGGCCATATACAGTTCACTAAGTACCTGATGTAATGGACCCTGATCCTGCCATGTACCTAATTCTGTGGCAGTGGCTTGTTGTTTGATTTCCTGCAGCCAAACATTCTCATCCTGCTCAATTCATTCACCCCTGACAAACAATGTGTGCAGTCGGTGTTCTTTTGCCATATTGATTTCCACTGGGGTCGCCATTCTGGAAATATTAATTTCCTTCTGACTTATCTCAGGGTTATGTTTACCTTTGCAAACAGGCCAAACTCCTTTGAGTATTTCTATTGAAGGGTGTTTTTACAGTGTGGCACAGTATGGTAGCCCAATAGGGTGTATGTACCCCGTCAGTTAGCACGCTGTGTTAGACTGTCACAAGTGGTAAGTCTAATTCAGGATTCCGCGATGAGCCCCCAAGCTGTAAGTGATTTCAATCCGGCACTCACCCAAGTCAACGCCTGGCATGTAATGCACAACTGAAATACTTATATATTTTTGTCTAAAAGTTCTTTATTCTGAATGATATACCACTCATATTACGCCCCTCTCCTGGAACTCCCCCCCCCCCCCCGCTAGTCACACTGAACCAGGAATCAGGCTAGCTTGCAAAGTTAAAATATTTATTTATTTATTTACAATTCAATCACACTATGTTTTAATGGGTACACAATGATCACCAATGGGGTGATGTAACACTGAATAATCTCTTTAATACACAAGGAGTAACAGTGAGCCAAACAATTGCGCACAAAAATAATACTTTTGTGTGTGTGTTCAGAACAGATAGCACTGTGGTTAGAGGTTCCCCCTGCACACCCCTCGACCCCCCAATAGGCAATGTAAAGAGATAGGAGGAGAGAGCAGGTATTCAGGAATGACAGAATTCAAACAAAATAACAATCCCACTTTCCCCCAGCAACACAAGAGAAAAACGGAATTGATTGGCAAGCTGTCAGAATGGTTTTAAAGTTATCTTAGAATGGACTGGGTAAAAACACTAAATATGGTCAAATTGCTGAAATTGCTATAAATTCTGATGCAAGCCACTTTGGATAGTTGCACACAAACACTATCAATGATTTAATACCAGGAAACAATTTGAAATCTGAAAATTGAAGTGGGAAGCAATCAAAGCTGTTTTACACGTGTCCAAATTTCCCAAAAATGAAATTTGCTGCAAACTTTTCACTGCGCGATTATCCCGATAACGGGAGAACTGTATGGTTTGGGATGCGGTTTTCGATGAGATTTAAAGCTGTGGATGTTAGCTACAAGCAGGAGTTGAAATTTCAAGCACAAACACTGAGGAAGGTATGGGCGTTTTAGTGGAGGTTGTTCTTTCAAGATAGGTGCAAGAATGGAAACGGGAATGCGCTTTTAAAATGACAAATCGGATTTCTAACACTAGAGGATGACTACGAACAAAAGTAATCTCCACAAGAACACAGCCACATGATCAGAATGACTGCCTGCCCGGGACTCGCCTTCTTCAGATGAGAAAATATCAGCGCAAAGATAGTTTTAGCAATACTACTTAGGAGGAACATACGAGGGATAGGATAGAGAGTTTAGACGATTCAAAAGTACTCCTAACAGTGCAGGTTCTGAAGACAAGATAGGATGGATTTAAGATAGGGATTGACTATGGCCAGTAGATATGCTAGTGCCACGGTTCTATCTAGAGACACTCACTAGATATGTTTTTAAACGGAACCGGCAGGATTCTGGTCTGTCAAGATTCTGGTCATGGAAGGGAATCTAGTTCGGGGACCGACAGCTGGGCACACCGGATTGGACCTGCAATCAGCAAGGTGCCCTGGTCACAGCACGGCACAGGACTGAATCGAATCTGGAAGGCACTCTGGTCACAGTATGGCACAGGACTGGATCGGATCTGCAAGGGCCCTCTGGACACAGCACGGCACAGGACTGGATTGGATCTGCCCTTTTTGGTTCTGATGATAATTATTTCAGCAGGCAAGCAGTACAGTGCAGCCCGTCTGTATTATGATGCTTCCCCTTAGGTTGTGGGATTCTGGATCTGGAATTTGAGGCTTAGCTGAAAATGGTTCAGTTATGCAATGGGTTCTGCTTTGCCAAGTTTCTGGAGACTGGAGCAAGGAAGATGGAAAGTTCTGCAGCAGGGTGCTCTGTTAGCATTCGGATAGTGGGTGAATCTTCTGTCCTTTTCTACCCTCTGCTGTCTCTATTTATGCTATGATAAAGGGTGTGTGTGTGCTGGTTCAGCCTAAGCTCGCCCTTTTGACAGGGATTGATCAGAATCTCCTCTCTGCCTTGATAGGAGGAGAAAAACAGTGTGTCGCCTTTATGGTATGGGTTTATGAGGCTTGGAGCACACCCTGAGCCTCTTGAACACAAAATCTACTTTTGACACAATACATATTTACACATGTGCAACCTCTATAACAGCCACATATACAGATGACATATTTTGTACAGCAGCTACTCCTCCAAACCCCGTAGCTGTGGGATCTTGTGTCTGCTTTTCACAGAATTTAGCCCTTTTCATCCGGAACACAATGTCCAATTTATCAGCAAATTTCTACAAGTGTGCCTGTATAATATGGGCATAAATGTGTAAAGTTTCAGACTTCTAGCAGAAATACATTTGGTGTAAAATCACATTTTCTGCCGTTTCCTTCCAAATTATGTCACACGATTTTGCCACCTCTTGAAATGTGCAGCCACAATTTAGATTTACAATTTTGTTACTTTTGTGTTTTTGACAATTTTAAGTGGCAAGTTATATGTATTTAAACAAAATTTTCTTTGTGAATGTTCAGCCCCCGATGGCTCTTTAGGTCCGCCTCTTTTTCTCTCCCTTCAGTCCAGAAGCATCTCATTCCTGTTGGCTCTTGGCAGAGTCCATTTATGACGGTCCTCACACCTCATATTTCCTGCTTTGCAGCTGTTCATTGTTTCCTTCCCCACTACAGACCAGGTTCTTCCCCCACCCTATAATTATTGCTTTGGTGAGATTTCCTGGTGGAAGGAGCTGGAGGGAGAGGCCTTGCCTCTGTGAGGAAAGCTGTTATTCCAGTTTTGTAGCTTTTAGCCAGCTTATTTTAACTGTTAATTCTGTTGAATTTTCCCTTAACATACAACAAACTCATGGGATAACATCACAGCTAAATACTTATTCAAGATTTTAAACCATGGAATCAAAACAATTACACAATGGGTTACTCTCAATAACAGGCCTCTTAGATTGCAAACATTTGATTTTAGTTTACTGTTTGTGCCCCCCCGTCTTTCTCATGCAAAGGAATAAAACTGACACACCCCTGACGGGGAATGAGGCAAACAGAGCAGGCTGAGAGAGTTCAAGACAATGTTTATATAAGTAAATGGCATTCAAAGATCTCTGAGAGTGCTCTGACCAAAATTAATGTTACAATACATTTTATAGGGCAAATGATGCAACTAACATAAGATACTACGTTGGTCCCGGATTGGACAGTCCATATGGTGCCCAAGGTGTGGGTGGCATCTCTTCCACCGGGTTGGCTGCTTGGTTGGTGGGAGGGTGGACGTCAGGCATCTATGCTCCGAATGGGTGAAGGTCAGGTCGCTGTGAAGCAGGGTGGTCACTATCTAAGCTAACATAATATATTCTCAAAATACATACACTAAATAACAATCGTGTGTAGTGTAAGAATAATTCATCATGTCAATATAAAAGTCACACGTATATCTATACTATCAATTACATTGGATTATAAAGGCTTGAGGTTAAGGGTCTTGACCACCATAATAACACTGGTTGAAGTTAAGGTCTGCATTCACAGAATCTCTGGTATGTGACATTTGTTAGTGGTAGACAACGATATACCGCAGCAGGGGTCTAATGTTAGTTGGGGATCTGTTGGGTGGGCATCATGGCTTGGTCAGTGATCTGGCACATGAAAGGAATACCTTGCAGGGGCACAGGGTCACAATGGCCGTAAGTTTCCACTGGCGAGGGTGCAGGGGCAAGGACACATTTGTAGAGATGGACGAGCTATGTGCTTAGCTCATGCTGGTTCTCATGCAGGACAGTGATCTCAGAGGAAGAGTGATGTGTTACATTTATTATTTTTTGCAAGCACCTCCGGCTTCAGCGTGAGAATTGTGCCTCAGAGTTTTCCAGTCAGAGTGGGAACGATGGCAGGGGCCATGTGCCCTGTGCTTCTGGCCATTGCGAGAAAGGGAAGAGAAGCATTTTTGTACTATCACAGTGAGGCCTAGTCACCAAGATGGAGTCGAAAGGGGTTACAAAAATGGATGCCCTGTGTCCTGCACAGTGGTCCGATCTACGCGAATGTTAACCAAAATCGACACCGCATAAGGGCGAGGGGCGAACCCATCACCGGAGGCACTTGGTCTGAGTTTTGTACTGAGAAGTAAAGGACGCGAGGGGCCTAATGGCCCCTCGCTCCCACACATTCCCCCCTTTCGTTACATCTAAAGTAACGAATTATGACTCTTTATTTCTTTCATTCTCCCTTCGGTAGTACTCAGCTTCAGCAACTGCTTCTTCCCAGGCTGGGGTACCCTTTATTGGCATCCATGCTCTGCATACACTTCTCAAGCTATTCCCTCTTCTTGCATATTCATCTGGAGTGCATGTTAAGTATATCCCACCATCCCCATCCAGGTCTACCCATACCATTGCAATTCTGTTGGTTCATTAATTGTGGTGTGGTATAAATTATCGACCCTGTCCCCATATTGCCTGTTGATGGCAGTCATCCTGTACTTTGGAGTGTTATGTTCCCCTGTTTGTATTTGTGCATCTATCATAGTTGCTACTGTTGTCGGTCGGCCCATTGTTACCATCATCATAGTTGAGGTAGGCATACTTTTTGCACAACACCGGAGTCCTAACTGGCACATGCAGAAGAATAGTAACACAAGACGATGATAGGAACGAGTATTTTCATCATCACATTTTCCCGTGATGGTATCCAGCTGAACAAGTTGTCAAACCATGTGCTTTCTTCTGCTCTGCCCTCTGTTCTCATCCTCTCTCCTAAATTGTGAACGACTGTTATCACATGTGAGAGTGTCCCGTTATCTGCATCTTCAGATGGCACGAATGTGCAACAGGCCCCCCCGATTTTTCGGCAAACACCACCGTCCATCGCCATGAGGAGATCTAGAACATATCAGTTTTGCGTTGTTATTGGGCGCAAGGCACGGAGCTCTATTTTTGTAACGTTGAATCCTTCTTCAGTGTCGTTGGCCAGTTGGATTAGCTCCCAGTGCTCTATTTGTAACCATTTGGCATTTGCTCGTGCTTGGAGCCCTGGTGCTAGGAGCGATGCGAAAAATGTCTCTGCGGATGAGAAGAGCTTGTATTTTTGTGGGATCTCAGCAAGGAGTTTTGATGATTCAGACGAAATATAGTTGGATGATCGTTTGCTTTGTGACAACTTTGTTTTCAACTCGTATTCTGACAACAGTTCATAAGCTGGAAGTTCTATGTTTGCCTGTTGGGGCGCTGTCGATGGATCAGATGATTGCCCTGCTGCCGATTTGCTAGCTGATTCTCCTGCTGTTCCTTGGATATGGCTTTCTGGTATTACCATCAGGGCTGTATGGAGGGTGGCTAAGGTGCAAGTACCTTTCCAGGATGCAGGTAGATGCAGGTAGGCTTGTTTGCCACAAATCCAGTACGTGTCCATGAGGGCTGCGGTTCCTTTTTTCATGTCAGGTATTATTACTGTCTTGGTGCATCTCTTTGCTGCCCCCATGTTCACTTGGCATAGTTTGTGCAGTATTTCTTTTTTGTATTTTTATAGGCTTTTCCAGTGCTGTGATCCATGTTAGTTTAGTGACGTGCTGTGACTAGATAGGGGTGCACACTTCCTTTATCCATTGGAACGCATCCTCAGATAGTCCCCGGAGTGCTCCTGCTTTGCATTCAATAGTTTCATCGTGCCATTTTCTTTCTGCATACCTTGTCCCTTTTATGACAAGAAATGGTTCTCTGAGGCAGATTACTCCTTGACGCTGGCTCGTGCATGTTTTCTCACTTTCCAGCCTTTCTAGGCTGACGGTGTGTGCCTGGAAGGTGCTTTTTATCCTACATAGAACTAAGTGAATCAAACATTGAGGCTCTGACAAGGGCACTTCCTGTGATACCAACATTTTGGGTGTCCCTGATGCATGCGGTATGAGTGAACAAACATAACAACTTTCATTTGTTGCTTGCTTTGCCGTAGCACTCATGTCTGAGTACCATTTGTTAGATTGATCAGGGTGGCGGGGGTCTTCTATTTCATCTAACCCCAGGTCATGATAAATGTTGTATCTCTTCCTTCCCGCCTCCCTTTTTTCTCTCCTTTTCCCTCCCTTTTTATAGCTTCTCACACTTTGGTAATGTATTGGGAACATTCCAGCCCAGGCAGTTTCATTGCTGTTGAATATGGCATGTGTATACTCATTAGTAGCAGCAGCGTAATATGAGGTAGGTTCTATGGTTGTCTGTGCATGCATACTCATGTTGGCTAAGTTACTTGGCCAATAATAGTCGCCATCATATTCATTTGATTCATAATCATTACTCATATTTATGCCAGGATGTAACAAGGAGACAATTGTTGGATCTGCAGGGGCATTTTCTGAAGGTTGTGTTACATTTGTATCGTTAATACTAATGATATATGTTTCTCCCCATATTGTCTTTACTCCAGTCCATATCAGGCTTGAACCTTCTCGTATCAGCTTAGCCGCGCCCCCCCCCCCTTGTGCATGTCATTAACCAGAGACAAGAGAGAGTAGTACCAGGCCATGAAGAACAACATCACAGAAAGCAAAACAGCAGCACATTTCAAGACACATTCAACATTGCTAAACTTATTAGTCCTAATGGCATCCCTATCACTATCTAACATTAGCGCGTTCTCTGCGAGTTCGCTTCGCTGGGCCATTTTGTCACCTGGAGGGATGATACAAATTTGTTAAGTCACCACAATATGTACATTATGTATATGTATTTACACTTCATGTTTACTCATTTCCTTCATAACGGTTGCTGCACTTATTATCATCATACATCTGTCATTTGCTTCACTTATATCCTCCTTTTCATTGTGCATTTATGTAGCAAGAGAAAGATATAGTGATGAAAAGAGGGTGAAAAGGGAAGAAAAAAGATAGAGACATAGGGTAAGCAAATCAGAGGACACCTCATTTTCTTTGTTCCTTACAACTTTCTTTTTATTTGATCAGTTTGTCATTGCTGCTGAACCTCACTTGTAGTACCACTTGCGCATTCCTGTTCGCTCTGAGGGAGTGTACTATAGCGTGCCCTCCTCACATCTGAGAGGTGCACCCAATATTTCAGTCCCTTTACTTTCACTGCAGTGGGCGTGCTATAAATCCATAGGGGCCATGAAACCTTGGTGAATTCCATCTCCTGACAACACTCATCACATATACCTGTGACCCTGTTCCCAGTTGCGCTATCTGTGGCTGGCGTGGCAGTATCAGTTGCCACATTTTCAGTAAAAGGCGGTGCTATTTGCTGCGCTAAGCTGCATACTGCGCGCGTCCGCTGAGTCAAATATTCCTTGAATTCTTCCCCCTGCACTGTGGCAGCCCTGTGTGCATCTGATGCTCTCCTAATTGGGGAGAGTGGTGTGTGTATTCGCCTCCCAGTCACAATTTCATGGGGGCTCAACTGGTGGTCTTTGCATGGTTGAGTTCTGAGTTGGAACAGTGCTAGGGGTTAGCAATATACCCAGTTCTTCTTCAATGTATTGCACAATTTCGATAACTTACTCTTGAGCAGGCCGTTGATCTTTTCCACCACTCCCTTAGCCATCGGATGATAAATGTAACACAGTTTGTGCTTCACCCCCAAGATTGACATCACTTCCTTGAAGAGGTCATTCACAAAGTGTGTGCCATTGTCTGACCATATCACATCACATATTCCCCACCGGGAAAACACTTCTCGTACTAGAAACTTCACCGCACACTTGGCGTCTGGGTGGGGACATGGACCCGCCTCCACCCACCTTGAAAAAGGACATACTACCACAATTAGATACCTTGCCCCATTACATCTCTCACCCATGTCGGCGTAGTCTATATGGAGTTCCCTGAATGCCCTGCTGGTCGTGGCAAAGTGCCTCGCAATGTTCTCAATGTCATCCCTGAATTGTATGTTTGACAGGTTGTACACTCTATGATAAATTTTGACAAATTATCCTGTAGGTTGGGGACAAACCAATGTTCCTGGATGTCTGCGGCAATATTTTGTTTCTCTTCATGGGCTGGAAAGTGCAGCTGTTGGAATGCTACCTCTAGTAATTCTAATGCCATCACTACCTTCCCCGTTGTCTCCTGTCTCCAAATGAGGTCTGTTATTGATTGTTTGCACCCCCGCTTGCTCCACAACTCTTGCTCCTCCGGTGGTGCTCTCCTCTGTAGCTCTATTAGCTGTGCTATGGGTGTATGACTATAGGCTTCTTCTAGTGGCTCTGCGGTGGCTGCTTTTACAATGTATACGGTTGCTGGTGTTATATTGAAATACGAGGCCTCCTTCGCTGCTGCGTAAGCTGCCGCTTTGCCCATTGAGATCGCATCTGTGTTGTTTGTATGGGCTTGGCATTTTACCGCTGCCACTACTGATGGCTCTGCCAATGCCTCTATTAATTCATTCAATAGCGCAGCGCGCTGTACTGGTGAGCCATCTGCTCGTCTGAACCCTCTTCTGCGCCAGCGTGATAGTCCTGAATGGACAGTGGTAGTTGCATATGCTGAATCTGAGTATATAGTCACTGTGCATCCTTTGGTTGTACGTAATGCTTCAATTAATGCAGTTAATTCAGCCGCTTGTGCAGAGTAATGGGACGGAAGACGCTTTTGGACGATTGTTTCATAGCTATCTTCCTCCATTCGTACTACTGCCATCCCTACATGCTTCTCTCCTATTTCTGGGTTTATTGATGCTGAACCATCTATGAAATATATTTCTCCTTCCTTCAGGGCATTTTCACTTGCTTTGGGAATATCATCACCCTCCCCCTCATAGGTGGCACAATCGTGTTCCTGCATGTCCTCCATTGTACATAGCTCTGTAATGAATGTTGCTGGGTTTACTGTTTTACACCTGACCACATGCACGTTGGGACTTGAAATTATTATCTCATATGCGTTTGCTCTCTGTGTTGTCAGGGTTGATTTTGACCGCTCAAGAATCGCAAATAATGAATGCTCTGCATACAACGTTACTGAACATCCCATTACAATTGTGGCACTTTTTTCAATGGTGAAGGCCGCGGCTGCAAGGGCTTGTTTGCACGCGAAGTGACCTTGTATCACTGCATCTAGTGTTCTGCTGTAATAGGCCAATGGTTTGTGGCCTAATGATGTTTTTTGTGTCAGCACTGCCGTCATCAGTGTTCCATTGCAGTGCGAGAACAAGAAAAATTCCCTCTCATAATCTGGGTTCGCGAGGACTGGGGCATCTGCGATAATGTCTTTTAGTCTGAAGTACTGAGCCATCATGTCATGTGTCCATTTTATTGGGGCTCTACTTTTTTGCACTTCTTTTAATGCTTGCAAGTATGCTGCATAATCAAGGATCCATGCTCGGCAATAGTTACATATGCCAAGAAATGTTTGCATGTCCTTCACTGTCTTAGGTATTATTATGTTACGTATAGCAGCTGCCCTATCAGGGAGTATTCGTTTTCCATCTTTCGATATCAACTGTCCGATGTATACAACTTTGGCAAGGCAATACTGTAACTTCCCTTTATCGACCATATATCCTTTGGTGGCTAACACATTTAACAGTGTTATGGAGTCCTCTCTGCACTTTTCTTCTGTTTTGCTATAGACGAGTAAATCGTATACGTATTGTATAATGGTGCTCTCTACGTCTATATTTCCAATGTCTTCACCCAATACTCTGTTAAATATACTTGGGATTTCACAATATCCCTGTGGGAGTCTGCGATGTTTATATCTGTTATTTCTGAGTGTGAATGCTGTGAGGTACTGTGATCCTGGGTCAAGTGGTATGGAGAAGAAGGCATTCTTTAAGTCAACCACAGTAAAACATGTAGATTCTTTGGGTATGCTGCACAGTATTGATGCCGGGTTAGGCACTAACGGGAACTCCTTTTGAATGACGTCATTAAGTGGGCGGAGATCTTGGATCATCCTCCATGCCCCTCCTTTTGCTTTTTTAATCTGGAAGATGGCTGTGTTACACTGGGAGTTTGATGGTACTATGATACCTTGGTTCAGAAGTGCATTGATTGTCTCTCTAATTCCTTCCTCTGCTTCTCTGGATATTGGGTACTGTTTCACTCTTGGCGGTATGGCACCTGGTTTAAGTTTTATCTTTATTGGTGTTACTTCATGTAATAACCCTACATCATGGGGGCCTGTAGCCCAAATTTCCGATGCTACTTTTGCCATGTTTTAACACATTAACACTAGCCATAAGTGGGTTGTGTACATCTCTGTACTGGATCATGATGTCACATGGTATACTTATTTCCATTATTATCTCTCCATCATCTTCGTTGTCAGTGAATAATTCTTCATCAGTTAGGTCTCTTAACATTTTGTTTGGATCTATGAATAGCACAGTTCTCCACTTGCACCCATGTGTGTCCAAGCCTATGACCACAATACGTCTGCTCAATACCTGAACTGCCTCGATGTCTATGGACATTATCGTGCCTGGCACGACATCCGTATTTACAATCGGGCGGAATATGAAGTCTGATGGTGTCCTCCATTCCTTTCTCGTTATCTCTGGTACTACTCGGGCTAACACTTTGATGCCATAGATACACATGTCTATATTGATAGGTATCCCTCGCACCACAACTTCATTCATCATCGTACTGATCATTAACATTGCTCTCACTGGGCATACCCCTGGGGTGGAACCCACTATTCCCTGCTCGGTAAACGAAATGGTCATGTTCAATTTACTTAGCAAATCTCTACCCAGCAAGTTGATTGGTGCGTCTTCGTGATACAGTAAGGGTGCGTGCACTGTTTTTCCTCCCACCGTTATATCAAGATCTTTGGTGTAAGGAACTTTTAAAATAGCCCCAGAGAACCCCTGCATTTCCAAATTCCTGCCTGAGAGCGGAAACTGCCCTTCCATAAGACATGATTTTTCCGCTCCTGAGTCTTCCATAAAGATAAACTGCTTATTTCCTATCTCCGCCCCCACTAGTGGGTCCTCTTCAGCACGTAGGGTGGTGGATAGGACTGGACATGCAAGTGCTCCCTGTGGGCTGCCTGGCACGACATCTGTATTTACAATTGGGCGGAATATGAAGTCTGCTGGTGTCCTCCATTCCTTTCTCGTTATCTCGGGTACTACTCGGGCTAACACTTTGATGCCATAGATAAACATGTCTATATCGATAGGTATCCCTCGCACCACAACTTCATTCATCATCGTACTGATCATTAACATTGCTCTCACTGGGCATACCCCTGGGGTGGAACACACTATTCCCCGCTCGGTAAACGAAATGGTCATGCTCAATTTACTTAGCATATCTCTACCCAGCAAGTTGATTGGCGCGTCTTTGTGATACAGTAAGGGTGCGTGCACTGTTTTTCCCCCCCACCGTTATATCAAGATCTTTGGTGTAAGGAACTTTTAAAATAGCCCCAGAGAACCCCTGCGTTTCCAAATTCCTGCCTGAGAGCGGAAACCGCCCTTCCATAAAACATGATTTTTCCGCTCCTGAGTCTACCATAAAGATAAACTGATTATTTCCTATCTCCGCCCCCACTAGTGGTTCCTCTTCAGCACGTAGGGTGGTGGATAGGACTGGACACGCAAGTGCTCCCTGTGGGCTGTCCTAGTCTGCGTACCTTTCTTGTCTGGGCACTGAGAAAACATTGGGCCTCATTCCGAGTTGGGTGGTAAGGGAAAAATGATGCCGGTAAAGGAATACCGGCATCGTTTCCCGTTACGGCCCATTCTGACCCACCAGACCGTTATTTACGGCGTCGTAAAGTACGATGCCGTAAATAGCAGTTTAGTGGCGTGCGCCCGACATGCCATGCCGTAATTAGCAGCATGGCGTAAACCGGAGCTGATCCCAAGTAAAGCGGACATGGAAAAAACGGCCTCCACAAGACCGCAAAGTACCTTACCGCCATGGAGTAAATACCGGCATCGCTGAGAAGGTGTTAAGGACCCTGAGCAGTGTTTCCAAGAGGAACAGGTGCACTCAATCAGCACAGGTGGAGGCAATGGAGTCTGGCACAGCACAAAAGGAGCACACCCACACACCACACCCCCTCCCACACCAAGATGATACCAATTGTAGCAGCATTCCTGGAGCTGGAAGCCCTGCTTGCAAGGCAGCAACTACAACAACAGCAGCTACAACAACCACCACCCCCACCACAGAGGATACACAGGAGGAGAAGGAGGGTGAGACAGGCCCAGCATGCCCTACCGGTGCAGCCACCATTACCACGCCGGCAGCCCCCAATCCCCCGCATCAGAGCCACCCCCTTCAACCTCACACCAGAGCAGATCCACACCCTGTACCGGCTTGACTGGGACACCATTACCAGCATAGTGGACATGATACATGATGATATAGTGAGCCGCATAGAAATCCGCACTGCCATCCCCCCTCTACTGAAGGTAGTGTCTGTGCTCCACTTCCTCGCCACAGGTAGCTACCAGCATACAGTGGGGCACATGCATGGTATTTCACAGCCCATATTTTCACGGATACTCAAACAAGTGCTGGATGCCCTCCTCACCCACACAAGGGAATACATATCCCTACCCCGTACTCCCCAGGAGATATATGACACCAAAGCTGCCTTCCATGCACTGACAGGCATGCCAAATTGCATAGGTGCCATCGACTGCACCCACGTGGAATTAGTGGTCCCGCATGCCATGGAGGTGCCGTATCGCAACCGCAAGCAATACCACTCCATCAACATCCAGATGGTGTGTAATGCCAGTAAAGCCATCACACATTGCAATGCCCGATACCCCGGATCAACTCATGACTCCTTGGTCCTGCGGAACTCAACACTACCACGCTACATGGAGCGACATGCCGGACGACGTGCCTGGCTGCTTGGTGAGTAACCTGAATGGGCCATGGCAGTGCTTTTGGGCTGTGAGTAGGTCGCCTGCATACCCCACCTTGGTGGGAAAGGGGGGGGTGCATACCCCACCTGGGTGGGAAGGGGGGGATGCATACCCCACCTGGGTGGGAAAGGGGGGGGATGCATACCCACCTGGGTGGGAAAGGGGGGGATGCATACCCCACCTGGGTGGGAAAGGGGGGGTGCACACTCATCCCAGTAATCATCTGCGGCCATGTAAGACTAGTAAAATTCTCCACCATGAATGCACACACAATTACCTCCTTTCCACTTCCATGCAGGTGATGCTGGCTACCCTCTAAATCCGTGGCTCATGACCCCGGTCCGCAACCCACAGAACAGGCATGAGGAGGACTACAATAGATCCCATACCCGTACACGGGTGGTGATAGAGCAGACCTTCGGCCTGTTGAAGGCACGATTTTGTTGCCTCAGCCGGTCTGGTGGGGCACTCATCTACAGCCACGAGAAGGTGTCCAAGATCACCATGGCATGTGTAATGCTACACAACATGTGCATCCGTCGGAACGTGCCACTGCCCCCTGACGTGGAACTGCTACCACCAGATGATGATGAGGGGGAGGAGGAAGGAATGGCAGGACAGCAGCATGGTGCCGATGCACAGGAGGGACGTTCAGTGCGCCAATCATTGATTGGACAATATTTCTGACTCACAAGTCAGCTGAGGGTGTGAGGGTGAGAGGACATTGGACACTGGGTGTGGGGATACATGTACACCATGCAATGTGCGACATCAAAAGACACAAGCAAAATGAGCAATGTCCACTCTGTTTTTTGGGAATTAACAACCAGTGTATTGAACAATTATGTAGGAACGTGTACAACAAAACCACCACCCTCACCCCCCTCCTCCTCCCCCCCAACTCCCACACACACCCTCACCCCCCTCCCCCTCCCCCCAACTCCCACACACACCCTTCCCCCCTCCTCCTCCCCCCCAACTCCCACACACACCCTCACCCCCCTCCCCCTCCCCCCACAACACCCCCATAATAGTCCCATCAGTGCAACATAGGCCACTTGTGTGTGGCAGTATGGTCATTGTGTGCTTCCAGAGCCAGGGGTATCCATTTTCTGACGGCGGAGTGTGCGCTTTGACCGACGGACAGGGCTGGTCTGCGTGGAGGAGCACTGTGAGGGTGGGCACTCCCACTGGGGCTGTGGTCTGGGGGGTGCTGCCTCCAGGGCATCAGCGATCCGGCCCAGCACCTCACAGAGCCGGTTTGTGTTGGCAGTGATGACTTCGCCCAGGGCCTGCAGGTCATTGTGCCACTCCGACCTGGATTCACGGTTGTCCCGGATGAAGTCCTCAATCAGGCCCGTGAGGCGCTGGGTGTGCAATCCATCCATGGCCGGTGTGGCAGATGTGCTAGGCAGCCGTGGTGTTGAGCCTGCAGCCCTTTCGGGGCTTTCTGCCGAGGAGGTGGATCCAGGACTGGCAGGTGGTGCTCCTTGGCCTGTGAGGCCTGGGGTGTCACTCTCCCCGGAGTCGCTGTGTGCGACTTGACTGTAGGATGGGGTGTCTGGGCTGTGCACGATGTCATGGGGCTCCTCCACGTCGGATACGGGAACTGATGTCGGGCTATCTGGCTCCTCGGGGAGGCACATGGCAGCATTCTCCCCTGCCACACTGGACTCCTCTGAGTGCACCGTGGGGCATGTCTCCGTCGGCAGTGCAGGCATGGGTAGGGGTGTGGGTGTGGGTTGTGCAGCCTCCATGGGGGTTGCTGGTGCAGGTGGTGTTGCCTGTGCCTTCTTCCTTCCTGCAGGTTTACGCTGTCCCCTGGCTGTGCCCCTGGAGGTACAGGGCTGTGTGTCTTCCTGGCCCTCACTTTCATGGCCGCTGCCTGTGGGGGGGAAGAGAGAGATGGCATGAGCTATGATTTGGGGGTCAGCATTTCTTCAAGCCTATGGTATGACAATGGGATTGCAGCGTTTTGTTGACATTTGGGTTGGGAGTGGGACAGTGATCTGGGCTTGGAGGGTAAATGCATGCAGGTGTCTGGGTCACTCATGTTGGTGGAGTACTGTGCTGACTCACATTGACTGCCTCTTTGTGTGCTCTGGCCAATATGGGTTGGAGCCTTGCACCTGGCATCAGCCTGGGTCTTACTTGTGACGGCATGATTTGAGGGGGGGGTTCCCATACGTGATGTGACTGCTTGCCCAGCCCTTGGCGGTGCCTTACATTGGGAATGCATTTACTATCTTCACTCATGACACTCACCTCCATCTGCGGATGACGGGGCACCGCACTCCATCTCGCCGACCCCCTCTATGGCTTCAGTGCCCATCATGTCCGCGCACGTTTGCTCCCAGGGCATCATCTTGATTGGAGAAGCTGGGCCTCCTCCTGTCTCCAGGGCCTGTGTTCGGTTGGCCGATAGGAGGGCCCGCACCCTGAGACGGAGGTCATCCCACCGTTTCCTGCAGTCCCTCGTCGTACGGGGGGTGTTCCCTGCGGCGCTCACCCTCTGTGCCACCAAGTCCCAGATCTCCTTCTTCCTGGCAATGGTCGGCCTACGCATGTCGCCGCTGAATACTGTCTCAGCATTTGCGTGCAGGGTGTCCACCAGGACCTGGAGCTCGTCCTGCGTGAAACGCTCCTTCCGATGCGGGCGGCACCTTTCTTCAGTGCTTTTGGCATGATACTGGTCACTGATGGCTTCTTTGAGGGTCGGAATATACCTCCGGGTACTGTATTAAGAGGATGGCAGTGGATTGTGTTTTTAAAGATGGCCGCCGCGCTCCTTCCCGTTGCTGTGCGATGACGTAATTTCTGTATCCGTTAATTAGCGGTGACCGTAATTTACGGTATCCGTAAATTACGGTCACCGCTAATAACGGACAGCGGAGCTTCGGTGGCGGTGTTGTAATGACCGTCTCGCTTCATGCCGCTAAGGGGTTTTACGCCCTTTAGCGGTATGCCGCTAGGGGATATACCGGCATGGCGGAAAGCTTGTGCCCGCAAAGTCGGAATGGCCTGTTAATTGCGGCGTCGTACCAGACCGGACTCGGTCTTTCCGCCATGCCGGTAAAAACCCATACTTACCGCAAACCTTGGAATGAGGCCCATTATCTCCAACTACAGTTGCGCCGCGTAATGGTGCAGGTGCACCATGTGCAGTCATTGCGAAATTGTTGCTGCTGGCGTTTCCTATAATGATTTGTCTTGTCATGGGCTGTGATGCACTGTGATGTGGTTGAGAGGGTGGTTGTCTTTGCTGCATTTGGGGTTTGTTATAACATTGGTCTTGTGGTCTTCCCCCTCCCACTGGTAATCCATAGGGGCTACCTGGGTGTGGGCATCCCCATACCTGTTCATTGTCCATGGGTGGTTGCCCTTGGAAATACCCTTAGGGCCGCATTCTGCAATCCCTTGAATAGTGTCCCCATCTCCCGCAGTTCCAACATGACCCTTGCTGTCCTCCTCTCAGCCCTTGGCCACCGAATCCTCTATTCCCCATTCCTCCGAACACTCCTCTCTGGCCACGGTACCCACCTCTTCCTCCTGCCGGCCTTTCTTGCCACTGTGGTCCTCTGTGTGGCTCCTCTCCGTTCCACGATCCTTGTTCTCCTGCTGCCCACAGCACTGCTATTCCCACTGGTCTGTTTCCCGCACTTTCATCCCCCTCGTTCTCCCTATCTGTTGCTACGTTGGCGTTTATGGTGGCGACCTTCACTAATTTATTCTGTACCAGTTTCAACCTTTTTTGTGCTATCTCGTTTTCTCTCTCTTTGATCCTCCTACAGTGGTGCACAATTATATTCTGAATTTCAGGCCAACCCTTGGCTTCTATCCCAGCGATCTTGTCCAAGGCCTTCTATACCTCCTTCGGGAGCCCTTTCTTGATTATAAAATAGAACAAGACGGTGGATTGGTTCCACGCCGTACCAGTTTCGCTTCTCCACAAGTCTTGCACTCGCAATATGAATTGCGTAGGATCCTCGTTCTCCTCCATCGTACATTGCATTACTAAGTGTAAATCTGGAATATCTGGAAATGTGTCCCGCAATGCTTCCCATACTTGTGTTCGAACATTGTTAAAGGGCGATCCATCGTGGCGGTCACAGCTAATTGTTACTCCCGGAAATCCCGCCTTTTCCCACACAGCGTCTATTTGATCACCGAATGCAGACACTAGCAAACATTTTACATCACCTATCACTAACGGTACTCCTGCCGTGTTATTCTCGAAAGGATGTATCCATTTCCCCGCCCCTCCTGCGAGTGCGGGGAGGAGTTTCAACAAGTTGTTTTTATCCATCTGGGCCCACGGGATATAGTGCGGCCTACCTGCTCCTTTATGTATTAACTGCATCTTCAATTTATGCTTCTTTCCTGTTTTACTTACTGTCCCTCTCTTCGTCTTACTTACCAGCATATTCCCTACTCGCTGCCTTAATCTATCTTGCCTTCGGGTGGTGATCGTGGATCCATGTCAACGAAATGATGTGGCAGTGGGGATCCTACAGCTGCCACTCCTTCCTCGTATTCGTCTAGATCGCTCCACACCTCCTCTACTTCCTCTTCTTGCTCGCCATTCTCCTCTTGTCCTTCTCCGTGCTGGCTTTCTGGGGTGGCTGGGCGTATGATTCTCACTGGTTTATCATTCAGATGGAACAGGAAATCTCCTGATCTCCATTCTTTTTCTCGCCCTTGTGATGTGGGTGTTCCCTGAGACAATACGGACTGCGCTGCCTCTGGCGTCGCTGGGCCTAATTCCCCTGTTGCACTTAGCGGGGTTGTGAGATCTGCTATGGACAACGGTGGTACTTCCCCTCCCCCGGTAGCATTTGGCCTCGGTCACACAGTGCCCTTAGCCGTGTTATTTCCATTTGTGCATGCGCTAGCTGGCGGTCTAAATCTCCGGTTAATCGCGCTAAATTTACAGGGGGTGCACTTGTCGGGCCATAAAGGCCTCCTCTGTCATATGGTGGCGGCGCCGTGGCTACCGCTCCATTTGAGGGAGTGGGGGTGGGGCACGCTGGTATATACAGAGGCTTGCTGTATCCTTCTGCCGGTCTTTGTCATTAAGTGATATATTTTGGTCGTATCGTTCTCAACTGTGGTCGTTGTGCATTCACCCTTTGGTGTTCCACTTACCTCTCCCTGTGTTTTCTGTTTTTCGATTGTTTTTTCTATATCTACCTCTGCTATAGGGGTAACTTCCTCGAACATTTGTCACAGATCCAATACTTCTCTTCTGTTCTGCAACTGTTTTCCTTTATATTTTGCCAACAAGTGTGTGGACACTAGATCTAACAACCTTTTGTCAAATGACCCTCACTCTGGCCAGATTGGTGTCACGCTGTCTTCTTTTATCTCTCTCACCCATTGATCGTGGTGCTTTTGTATCCTGTCACTATATAGTTTGAGGTGTTGGCAAATGTGAGCTAATGGTGTTATTCCCCCCATGATGGTGTTTCTCCCTTCGCTTGTGTGTGTGTGCACTTGCACCTGAGCCTCCCTCTAATTGCACCTTTCAACCACCCTTCCCTTTGTATAGATCAACAATATATTAAGCGTTTCTCAATTATTGGCAGTTATTGGGCATCAATATTCAACATTACCTTTGTAATCATTGCATTTCCAAGTTCAACAGTTCACTTTCACATATATAACCCCTTACCAACAAATCACTTACAACATTTTGACATATGCGACAATAACATGCACATGCACTACTTGCGCGCTTTTATCTCCTCCTTGTTCCCGTTACCGAACACTTTTTACCCTTCCCCATTTTACCTGCTCTTCTCATTCACTCCCCACCTCTTACACCCTCTTACTCTTTCCGAAGAATTCTTGCTTACACAGAAAAAGAATATTCTAAATAACTACTCCGAGTCTACTCAATATACGAGACTCCTACTATTTTCTCTTTATCTCCACTTATTTATCTGCACTGGACACGACAATGCTACGCGGCGCCGCCTTCTACCCGGTTCGGGCTAGGATACATCTTCTCTTCTTCTTCTTACTTCTCACAAAAACCTAATGGCCATAAAAAGGACAGATCAGAAAAGCCTCAACATCACTCACACAGTCCCTACTCTTGGCTTTAACCCACTATCAACTGTTCCCCCTTACCTTTCCTTAGGAACCTTCGCAACCGGCACTCACGTGTTCAGTCAGGTAATCCGAGGGTCTGACCCCAGTTAGGGTCTGACCCCAGTTAGGTCCGCACCCCAAGCAAGCCGTGGCCCGCCTCGGCGAGCAGCTTTTTCAGTTGGGTATTTGTCAACCGGAAACCCTTGACCCTTTCTCGTAGTGCACACAGGCTGGTCGGCCGCGGAGGCGATGGTGTTGCTGGGGGGCTTCCCGGATCTCGCCGCACAGTGCAGGCCTCGAGGCACCTCTCCAAATCACGTTGCAGGGGGTCACCAAATATTTGTGCCCTCGCTGTCTTTCTCATGCAAAGGAATAAAACTGACACACCCCTGACGGGGAATGAGGCAATGAAAGCAGGCTGCGAGAGTTCAAGGCATGGTTTATATAAGTAAATAGCATTGAAAGATCTCTGTTGCCTCTGAGAGCGCTCTGACCAAAATTAATGTTACAATGCATTTTATAGGGCAAATGATGCAACTAACATAAGATACTATGTTGGTCCCGGATTGGACAGTCCATATGGTGCCCAAGGTGTGGGTGGCATCTCTTCCTCCGGGTTGGCTGCTTGGTTGGCGGGAGGGTGGACGTCAGGCATCTGTGCTCCGAATGGGTGAAGGTCAGGTCGCTGTGAAGCAGGGTGGTCACTATCTAAGCTAACATAATATATTCTCAAAATACATACACTAAACAACAATCGTTTGTAGTGTCTGAATAATTCATCATGTCTCTATAAAACTCACACGTATATCTATACTATCAATTACATTGGATTATAAAGGCTTGAGTTTAAGGGTCTTGACCACCATAATTACACTGGTTGAAGTTAAGGTCTGCATTCATAAGAATCTCTGGTATGTGACATTTGTTAGTGGTAGAGTATGTAAGGATATTTGGCGTGTTACAGCACAGAGTACAGCACTACTACACAGGTAGCAAACAGCACAGAGTACAGCACTACTACACAGGTAGCAAACAGCACAGAGTACAGCACTACTGCACAGGTAGCAATTTATTTTTGCAGCACCACCACAAGGGTGCGGTGCATTGCTATATGTGTTACCAGATTAACAAGAAAAGACAGGCTATTCAGTCAAAAACGATTTTAACATATAAGATGCAAATCTATTCTTACAGTTAAAAGCACACGTGCTCATTTAAAAATGCACACTATTTTTCACCTGAAATGCCTATGGTGCGAGAGATACATTTGAAAATAACAACTAACATAACTTATAACTAACCTGACTAATGAAACATAATCCACTAATAAAAAATGTGTCTCCACTGCAGAATTAGGCCTATTCTGAAAGTGAACTTTTAAACGCACATCCATTTTTTTTTTCTGTTCTCTCTGCTGCCCTGTCCATATAACTACAGGAAGCAAATGGGCTCGAAAGAACAGGAAATCAGTTGGTTACAAAGTATTACTATAAAAATGAGCCATTGTGTAGAGAAGGAGGAGATGGCGTGATTAATTCTGATTGGAGCAGCGTCATAGCAAGTATCATGCTAGAGGGAGTGATCAGGTTTTTGCTGGGGGGAGTTTGAGGAAGAGGAAAGTCAGTCAGGATTTGGCAGAGCTGGAAGAAGGACCTTTCCCCTGGCTGAGGCATTCCTATCTGCAGAAGCTGAGGATTCCAGATAATAACCCCGGTTTGAGAACGAAAAGCGTTCGTTTTCACTGGGGTTAATCTTCAAGGGAGCCACATTCAGAAAGAGAACAACTAAAGAGATAAGGTAATTACAGAAGTGTGGGAGCTGAGTGTGTACGATAATATGCAGTCAGTGTAGGATTCCTGTGCATGCCTCAATCAAATGCTAATGTTGCAATTTGAGTTCTGTTCTCCGCCACTCTCTTTGCAGTGTGTCATAGACAAAGCTGTTACTGTGCTATTGTATTTATTTCTGTAAAGAAGGAGATCGTGTTTAAATGCAACTTTTATAATACAGAAAGATATTTGAAAGCAGACGGGTGGTGTGTTTACTATTTACCATTACAATGCTGATGATGTGGGGAGATTTTTAAACAATGCAATGGTCATTTTAAGACAGATGTGTGCATGTCAGATTCAGTATGAACAGTTGTGAGTGACTGTAGCATAGCTCGTTGGAGGTACATGAGCCAACGGGAAGAGAGACTCTCTGGACATAGTTCCCTACCGTATATAAGGTAGTGGAAATTACCACAAAATTACCGCATATAGCTCTCTGTCGTAAATAAGTCAGTGAGATTGCCCATGGTGGCACACTAACACTAACACTGAAAATTGAAAATGTGGTATTCCTGAAATGTAGGCCTGAGGTCTCTCTAGTGATTACACGAAAAATCTAAGCAAAGATAAGGGATTCTGGACATTGGGGCCACCAATAAAACAAGGGAATAATGCTCACCAAAATACCACCAACCACGCCTACCAACCACGCATACCAAATATGCATGCCTGGGTGCTGAAATAGTGCATGTCCACTGTACTATTGTTGCACATGGTCAAATCTGAATACAAGGAGTGATTATTGCTAAGTTATTTTTCGGCGGTAATAAAATACCGTCAGGCCCCAAATCTCCACAAAATACCCAACATATTTATGGTGCGTTGCAGGCCGGGAAAGTGATCATAGAGTACCTACTGGGCGTGGCAAGCGTGTCTCACACTGCCATTTGCACATTAAAGGGAACCCATTTTATAATAGCAGTGTGCCACTAAAAACGAATTTCAGAATGTCACAAAGGGAAACCACATTCTCAGATCTAGTGCAATATTTAGAGGCAAAGTTGTTTGCACATGGGAATTGGTCATCGAATAGCACGTTGGAATGGAGTAACCGCATTCAGGGTGAGGTGCAGAAAGAAAAATTAGACAATATTTTTGCAGAAGGCAGCATAATTCAGGTCTGCCTTACAAGATTATTGAATGCAGCCGATAAAAGTGCAGAGAAAGACTGTTTAATACGGCTATGCGGCAAAATATGGTTTATTTTAAACAAGTCCCTGCGAATGCAAGAGAATGATACTCAGCTAATTAACAGGTTAAAGACTGAATTAGAGGGGGCAAGTAAAAATCAGGAAATGTTGAGAGCAGAATTGGATGTATGCCAAAAAGACATGCAATTAAAATGCAGAGACTTTGATACTCAGTTATCCAAAAGCAAGAAACAATTTGAAGATAGTGAGCAAGAATTGGCACACTTAAAAGCCTTAGTGGATCACATTAGGCAGGATAAAGATGAGGTTGTTTCAGAAATGCAGATTTTACAAAAAGAACATTGTGAAAAAGAAGGTGATCTCCAGAGTGCAGAACAAGAAATGATTAAAATGATTCAAGAAAGAGACAAGAGAAATAAAGAGTTCAATGAATGCCAAATGCAAATGTGCGACATGCAGGAGGTGATTAATAAAATGAGTGATGAAAATAATTATTTGCAAAATGAAGCAACCAGACTCCTTAAAAAGTGTAAGGACTTAGAACAGCAAATGTGCATTCCCAGGTCCCAGGAGAGGCGGCAGGGTACCACATTCAATGGAGTGGAGGTGAATTCTAGCTCTGCCCAAAGAGCTAGTGCTCCAGTGACTGGGCCAGTGACTGAACTTGGTTGCAGCGCCCTTGGGGGATTTGATACTCCCATTGGGGGCAGCCACCAATCTCATACACCTGAAAACAGGATTGAATCACAAAATAGTGCAATTCCATGCATTGCAACAAGTAGCCCCATAAAAATAATGAAATCCATTAAAGCCCTGATCAAACCATTTAAAAAGGGAGGTGAATGCTGCATTGAGGATCACTTAGAAGCGGTGCATGACATTTTTAAAGCACTCCAGATACCTAAGGAACAGTACAGACAATATTTTCATTTAACTTTAGATGCCCCGACGGCCAGCATCATAAGGGGATTAAATGAACAGCAGAATATGACATGGCTGGAGTTTGAAAAAGAAATTAGGCGTCATTTTTCTCCTTTTCAGTCATTGCAGGAGGCAAAGAAAGTCGCGTACACAATTACTGCTGGACCTAATATATCCCCTCGCCAATTTTTACAAGACTTAAAAAGAGCATTTTCTCGCTTTGATGTATCTTTTGACTCAAATTCCAATGAGTTTAAAACTGCATACTTCTATGGGCTACAGAAAGACATCATATCCCAATTGGTCCGTGAATTTGACCGTGACAAGTCCCTTGAATGGATTGTACATCAAAGCACAAAACTATATGAGGTACTCTATTGTCAGGGTAGAGAAAGTGATAAAATGAAAGATACTAGACCTAAATCTAAAGAACCCTCAGCCACAGTAATGGAAATCAGGTCAGCCAAAATGTCCCTTGAGTCTGCTCAAAGCCAAGGTAAAAATAATGTGACACCTGAACAAAGAGGTAATCAACAAAGATCGCCATTTCCTGTACCAATGTTCCAATCACATGATCCTAGTAATAGAGAGAGCTACATCAGCCCTAGGTATTTAGGGGACAGACCCCGGGTAGGATACCGGCCTGATATGGCAGGTATGAACAATAACCAGAGACAAAATCAAGATCAAAGAAATGATGGTCCCTACCAGTCATTGGGGACACAGAGCAGATTTGATCCCAGCACCATGATATATGTTAATCAGGATAGGCCCCGATATGTGGATCGATTTACTGATAATGGAAATCAACATAGGGGCCAGTACCCACAATCTGAGAGACAGGACATGAGGCAAAACGTGAACTACAGTCCACGCCAGTACAATGATTCCCCACCAGGGGACTATAATCAAAGGATGGGTGCAACCCGCTCCCCTCCACAAATGAATCAAGAGTTCAGAAACCATCCCAACCGACATCAATCACCTGAGAGGTATCAGAATAGATCCAATCAGGGGGAAAACAACCAATATCGACCTAGGCCACAGAAAGAGGATCCTAGAGAGATGGAAAGGTTCCAGTGCCTTGAGGCCCAAGTGAAAATGTTAGCTGAGCAAATAGGAAAGCTCTATACAGCGCAAAAACAACCTTCCAAAGAGGGGGCTGATGGCCATAGCAATGACCGGGGGGCTTCCGAAAAGTGACTAAGTACTCATGATAACTGCAGTGCCAAAATGACAGATTGCTCTGATATAATTTTGCATAACGACTCTGAGATGCCTAATGGATTAAAAATGAAAGTACCAGTAAATGAAATTGTGACAGAAAGTGCAAATACTTCTAAAAAAGAGGTACGGTTTAACTTAGAGCTAAATAAAACAGTAAAGATTTGCACAAATGAAAAAGAAACATTAGGAATTCCAAAAGAACAAAGGAACAGATTTAAGAAAAATGACTCATGCATGGGGAATACCAGTGAACAGGGAGTAAGTGGGGATGCTATAGCTCCTTCCCTGGGCAAGCAAAACAATGACCAAACACAGACAGAAAAAGGAAATACTCACAAGGAGGGTACAAGTCAATCACCTGAAGAATTCTTTGAGCCACATATTTTTGAAGAGGCTGAAAGGGCTGGTATTACACTAAATGATCACAAATGCACAGAATTAAAAAATGACAAATTGCTGAATGATGTTGTTACACATGTTCAGTTGGAGGATTGTAATGTGGTCTCTGATGTTACCCAGATGGATGGGCGAACAGTGGCCACACTCCAAAAAACCTCTGAACATGGAGAAATGAATAAAATCTCTCGCACAGAAATGGGTAAAAAGGAGGGAAAAATGTCTTTTCATTTACCAATGTGCTTAGCCAAAAGTGAAAAAGACCTGAGAAAGGTGAGCCCTGAAATCAGTAAGAATTCACATTTCTTATGTGTATTAGAGGAAGTTGAGGACAGATATTATGCACCCATCACTGTAGAAGAAAAATGCCACACCTTTGCTATGATTGACACTGGCGCACAGGCCACAATTATGTCCAAGGAGCTGGTAAAGAGTATCAATGAAGGGAGGCCTCCACAGAGTCAGATCACAGTGAAGGAAAATCAAGGCCCAGTGCATAACTTTAATGGGGAGGAGGTGCCCATCATAGGTGTAACTGAGGTTGACATAAAAATAGGAAAGCACAGAATGAAACAAGAGGTATTGATCACATCTATTTGTGAAATTCCATTTCTGATGGGGACAGATTGCCTGAAAAGATTGTCTCCTCTCATAGATGGGGTGAATGGAGTGCTGTGGTCCTTAACCAAAAAACCATTGAGGCCTAAGAAACTAAAATCACAAAACAGCAATATAAATGAATGTCACACCGTTGCCAAAACAAATGATGCTGTGGAGGTATATCTCCAGAATAGCTGCATACCTAGTGTCACTGTCATATTAATGTGTCAAGACAAAATGCAGAGCGACAATGAAAAACTACCTGTACAAATATACTTGGACCCAAGGAAAGATTGGCAGACTGCCATAGATGAGCACACATTATGTTTTTATCTAAAAGAGAAAACGTGCAAACAGAATATTGCTCCTAAAACAGATTCAGAAAAACACATTACCACTCTGGCAGAAATACACATGGAAGATGAGCAACCATGGGTTCATGTTGGTATAAATGACTATCTTAAAACAATAAAAGCCACTTTAGCGCTTGGTCATGAAAGGAGTTTCATTAATGAGAAATTGTTGCAAAAAATTATGGAGAGGGAAGAAATCCCGAAATTTAGGATTAAAAACCAATATGTTTCTGGGTTGGACAGTCCAGACTTTGAAAACCGAATTGCAGGCAGATGCATGCTTAAAATTAGCATTGGGCAGAAAGCAATTTACCATAATGTATGGATAGTGAGTGGAGCACAAAATGAATTTTACATGGGAAATGACATCATGCACAGAATGTGTATGGTGTTAGATTTCCTTAATCAAAAAATATGGTCACGCCTAGGTGGTCCGGCACCTGAGTTTGAAGACAAAAGAAGGGCTTATCATTGTGCACAACTGGTTCCTTATGCAATCGAATTACAAATGAGGAAAAATACTATTATTCCTGCATTTACAAAACAGTTTGCAATAACACTGAAATGCAAAAATGGACAGCAGATGAAAGGCTCTGATGCATTTGTATGCCTGAATGAATCCCTAAAACAGCAAGGCCTGGATTATGAATACATTCCATTGGTAGACATTGGTGAAGGATCTGTAAAAATCATGGTAAATAATAAAGGTTGTCAGGATATTCATTTAGAGGAAAACTCCCCATTAGGAATGGCCATACAAAAATCACATTATACGGCAGATTTAAATAACATGGTGATTGGGAATATTCCTAAAAAATATGTAGATGCCAAGGGCGAGTTGCCAGAACACCTGGACTCTCAGCCCAAAGGAATATTTAAAATTCATTCTGTGTATCCTTATGATTCAAATGAGACAGTGTGCTGCCATCAAGAGGATTGCATAATATTTAATTTAAATGAAAATGAAACAGAAAATCAGCCCATTGAAGTGGAAGCTGATATGCCAAAATATTTAAAAGTGGCAGCTTTACAAAAAGACACAGCCACACAGTTAGAAGAAAGCGCCGAGAATCCCTTACCAGAAGATTTTCCAGAATTTTCCAAAATGGTAGAAGAGCAGATCTCCTTAGCGGATGCATGTGAAAGCAATGAAGAGAGGGACAATCTGAGGGAGATATTTATGGAGTTTAAGGATGTATTTGCAAAAGATGCTTATGATTGTGGTTTAACTGATTTACATGTGGCCACACTGCCAGAAGGGTGTAGCAGAAACCCAGTGTTTGTACGCCAGTATAGACTACCGCTGGCATGTTTAGAATCATTGGGAGAGATTATAAAAATTTGGAATCACGGGGAATCATCAGGCCCATTCATAGCACATCCAATACACCTATTTTAGGTGTATTGAAGCCAAATGGTCAATGGCGGCTATGTGCAGACTTGAGAGAGTTAAATAAAAGAGTACCAATATCTAGATGGCCACTGCCATTCATTGATCAGGGCCTAGCTCAGATACATGGTTCAAATGTATTTACCACATTAGATCTCACCTCTGGATATTGGTGCGTGCCATTGGCAGAGGAGATACAGAATTTATTTTCCTTTACATTTGACAGGACTCAATATGCCTGGCTTAGAGCTCCGTTCGGGTACATCAATAGTGGGAGTGAATTTGGCATATTTTTGAGAAAGGCCATGCCGGATGCAGCGGAAAGAGGAACAATAGTTTATGTGGATGATGTCCTGATAAAAAATGAAAGCCTGAAAAGCCATTTTGATGAAATAAGACATGTACTTGGCCAATTACAGAAAGCAGGCGCCAAAGTATCTTTGCAAAAAGCACAATGGTGCAAGAAAAAAGTGAACTTTCTAGGGCATGAAGTGACTGAACATGGGCTAAATCCACAAAAGAAGAAAATAGAGGCCATACAAAGATTAAAAGATCCTAAAATGTGAAAGGAGTAAAAAGTTTATTAGGGATGACAGGCTATAACAGAAAGTTCATTGAAAATTATGCAGAAATCACTCAACCATTGACTAAACTGCTTAAACTGAATACTCCCTGGAAATGGGAAAAGGGACAATCTGATGCAGTGGCTAAATAAAAGGAATGTCTTGTAAAGGCACCATGTTTAGCATACCCCATAAAGGACAGGGATTTCTTTATAGAAATAGGTTTTTCTGAACATTGTATGTCAGCAGTGTTATCACAACGATTTGAATCACAAAACCATTGCATATGCAAGTAAGGCATTTTCCCAAGTTGAAATGAAATTTAATGAATGTGAAAAGGCCCTATTAACCACTGTGTGGGCGCTACAACATTTCCGCCCCATTGTTCAGGGAGAAAAGGTGATTATTGAAACAAATCATCAACCTTTGCAATTTTTAGAGAGTAAAAGAATTAGATCAGGCAATCTAGCACAATCCAGAATCACTTCATGGACGCTGGCATTACAAGGTTTTCCCGTAGAAGTGAGATATGGACAAAATAAAAAGAGCCCAATTGCTCAAGGGTTAGCTGACTTACATGACTGTGCAGCTGAACAAATAACAAATGAAATGGAAGTGGAAACTAGTTTGCAAGAATTTGAACAATCACCACACAAAGCTTTTGATGAAAAAACATGCAAGGATTTGCCAACTGTATATGTGGATGGTTGTGCTTTTCACATTGAAAATTACAGTAATAAACAATTAGTGGCAGGAATAGGAAATGTCTGGTTGAAATGTGAAGGCGTTCCCAGTATAGGGATGAGGATTGGAGATAGGAGCAGTCAGGTGGCGGAATTGGCAGCCATTTATAAAGCAATTGCTACTGCAGTTGATAAAAAGTTCAGTGAAATTGTCCTGGTGACTGATTCTGACTATGCACGGAATAGCTTTGTGGAGTATTTGCCTGGTTGGAAAGCAAGAGGCATGGTTACATACGACAAAAAGCCACTTAAACATGGAAAAATGATGCAAGCCATAGACAAATTGGTGTCAGAAAATAATTTAACAATATACTGGAGAAAAATTCGTGGGCATTTAAAAACACCAGGAGAGGATAAGGAGGGAAATGTTAAGGCAGACCACCTGGCTAAGATTGGGGCTGTGATGGGAGAATTGCTACCTATTGATTATTTAATGGGTGAAATACAAATTGATGCAGTCACACGTTCTAAAGCACCAAAGGAGGTAGATCAACCGGTGGTGCAGTGGAGTCATGACACGCCAGACCAAGATTTGATTGAGGCACAAAAGAATGATCAAATTTTGGGAATCTATTATAATCATTTGATAGATCCTGAACAAAATCCTTTAACAGAAAATGATTGTATGGGAAAAGAAGAGTTGAGGGTGCTATTAAAGAACAAAACACGAATTAGATTACAGGATGGACTCATGATTAGAGAGTCCATAACAGGGCAAATACAGTGGGTAGTACCCCTTTCATTCAGAGGACTAATGCTACACCATGCACATGATGCCATAACCGCAGGCCATAGAGGTTCACAAAAAACCTTAGAAATACTAAAAGATTATGCTTACTGGCCACATATGTCCCAAGATGTGGAATTATATACTAGAGGATGTCTAGTATGCGCCCAATTTAAACCTGCTTCACCAATGCATAGAGCACCATTGATGAAAAGAGGCCTAACTCTCCCATGGTCAGATTTGCAAATAGACTATGTAGGTCCTTTAAAAAGGTCGAGCAGGGGACACCGTTATATTTTGAGCGTGGTATGTTTGATGTCGAAGTGGATTGAATGCATTCCTGCACCAGATTGTAGTGCGCAAACAGCAGCCACATTGCTGGTGAACCATGTGTTCTCAAGGTTTGGGTTGCCACAAAGAATTGAGTCAGACAGAGGAAGTCATTTCACAAGTACTCTAATGAGTAAGGTATGGCAAATACTAGGTGTGAAAAGGAAACTACATATCGCATATCGGGCGGCGTCTTCAGGTACAGTTGAAAGAAGCAATAGGTCTGTTGTGGATATTTTAAAGAAATTTGTGGCAGAAGCAGGTTCGAGCTGGGATTTACGTTTACCGTTGGTTTTGATGGCAATCAGGTCGACTCCTGCCAAAGCAACAGGTGTTAGCCCCCATGAGGTCTTAACAGGTAGGAAAATGGTGTTACCACAACACCTACTATACAGAACACATGAGCAAACCCTTGTGAGTGCATCCACAGTTCATGAATATATTGATGAACTGAGGAGGCATTTGCAACATGCATTTGCTTTTGTGCAGAGAAATCTGGAAAGAGCCGCTGACAGTGAAAAGTCTTATTATGACAAAAAGACATCAGTAAAGGAATACAGTGTAGGGGATCAGGTGTACAAGTTTCATTTTGGAAAAAGTAAACAGAAAAATTCTAAATTTCTAGCAGCCTGGCAGGGGCCATTTCGAATTATAGATAAGGTCTCTCCTGTGGTTTATAAAATTTTGAAAAATGAAGGTGAAACAGCAATAGAGCAGTTTGTCCATGTAAATCAAATCAAACCATGCCATCCCAGACATGAGATCAGGCAGCTTGAGCATGTAGAAACAGATAAAGTCCCTTGAACACAAAAAGAGAAAATAAATGGGTGTAATCAGGAGGCAGTGACAAAGAAGTTAAAAAAAAGTTGATTGTTATGATGGTACATAAACACTGTAATATATGTAAAAATATATAATATAAATAAATAAATAAATAAATAAATGCACATATAATGGAAGCTCATGGTTGGTGTGCAGAGAGAAAGTGTGTTAAATATTGAATATCTGCTTGTTTTCTTTTAACTTGTGTTTAATTTCAGGAAAGAAAAAAAAAAAAAAAAAGAAATATTATTACCAAGCATGTTTTATTTTTGGCAAAAGGATGAAGTTAGTATTATGCTATGTACTTAATTTGTTTATTTTCTATTTTGATTTAGACAATTAACATTATTTGGTCGGAGGTTCCGGGATCAGAGCCCACGGGAGAGACGATGGAGTCCTGGAGTCCCCTGGATGAAGACCAAAAGATGCCTGCCTCCAGGTGGAGGTGAAGACAAGATAACCAGAATGCTAAAAAGGATGACTCCTATGGATCTAAGATTGCCAAGATGGAAGTGTACTCGAATGAACCGAATAACATCGCTGGTCGGGACATATCAGAAGCGGACAAGAGTCCTGACATATGGAGTTCCACGTATTTATTATTTTAATTATTTATTTTAATTTGTTATATTAATTATTTGTTTTAGTTAGTTGTTTTATTTCTTTGTTTTTAATTGACTTGGAAAATCTAAACTTAAAGTAATGCCACTTCAACTGAGAAGGCAAATGTAGAACATTTTGTAAACTAATGAACTCAGATGAATACTGTGTTGATTGCAAATTTTTCATTGATGCACATGAATATTCATTTTGTTGGATTGCTATATTGTAAAAGAAAAAAAGAGAGAACAAATTGTTTTTAGGAATTGGCTTGGATTATAGCCAAGTTCTAAAAACAAAAGGAGGGTATGTAAGGATATTTGGCGTGTTACAGCACAGAGTACAGCACTACTACACAGGTAGCAAACAGCACAGAGTACAGCACTACTACACAGGTAGCAAACAGCACAGAGTACAGCACTACTACACAGGTAGCAAACAGCACAGAGTACAGCACTACTGCACAGGTAGCAATTTTTTTTTGCAGCACCACCACAAGGGTGCGGTGCATTGCTATATGTGTTACCAGATTAACAAGAAAAGACAGGCTATTCAGTCAAAAACGATTTTAACATATAAGATGCAAATCTATTCTTACAGTTAAAAGCACACGTGCTCATTTAAAAATGCACACTATTTTTCACCTGAAATGCCTATGGTGCGAGAGACACATTTGAAAATAACAACTAACATAACTTATAACTAACCTGACTAATGAAACATAATCCACTAATAAAAAATGTGTCTCCGCTGCAGAATTAGGCCTATTCTGAAAGTGAACTTTTAAACGCACATCCATTTTTTTTTCTGTTCTCTCTGCTGCCCTGTCCATATAACTACAGGAAGCAAATGGGCTCGAAAGAACAGGAAATCAGTTGGTTACAAAGTATTACTATAAAAATGAGCCATTGTGTAAAGAAGGAGGAGATGGCGTGATTAATTCTGATTGGAGCAGCGTCATAGCAAGTATCATGCTAGAGGGAGTGATCAGGTTTTTGCTGGGGGGAGTTTGAGGAAGAGGAAAGTCAGTCAAGATTTGGCAGAGCTGGAAGAAGGACCTTTCCCCTGGCTGAGGCATTCCTATCTGCAGAAGCTGAGGATTCCAGATAATAACCCCGGTTTGAGAACGAAAAGCGTTCGTTTTCACTGGGGTTTATCTTCAAGGGAGCCACATTCAGAAAGAGAACAACTAAAGAGATAAGGTAATTACAGAAGTGTGGGAGCTGAGTGTGTACGATAATATGCAGTCAGTGTAGGATTCCTGTGCATGCCTTAATCAAATGCTAATGTTGCAATTTGAGTTCTGTTCTCCGCCACTCTCTTTGCAGTGTGTCATAGACAAAGCTGTTACTGTGCTATTGTATTTATTTCTGTAAAGAAGGAGATCGTGTTTAAATGCAACTTTTATAATACAGAAAGATATTTGAAAGCAGACGGGTGGTGTGTTTACTATTTACCATTACAATGCTGATGATGTGGGGAGATTTTTAAACAATGCAATGGTCATTTTAAGACAGATGTGTGCATGTCAGATTCAGTATGAACAGTTGTGAGTGACTGTAGCATAGCTCGTTGGAGGTACATGAGCCAACGGGAAGAGAGACTCTCTGGACATAGTTCCCTACCGTATATAAGGTAGTGGAAATTACCACAAAATTACCGCATATAGCTCTCTGTCGTAAATAAGTCAGTGAGATTGCCCATGGTGGCACACTAACACTAACACTGAAAATTGAAAATGTGGTATTCCTGAAATGTAGGCCTGAGGTCTCTCTAGTGATTACACGAAAAATCTAAGCAAAGATAAGGGATTCTGGACATTGGGGCCACCAATAAAACAAGGGAATAATGCTCACCAAAATACCACCAACCACGCCTACCAACCACGCATACCAAATATGCATGCCTGGGTGCTGAAATAGTGCATGTCCACTGTACTATTGTTGCACATGGTCAAATCTGAATACAAGGAGTGATTATTGCTAAGTTATTTTTCGGCGGTAATAAAATACCGTCAGGCCCCAAATCTCCACAAAATACCCTACAGTCTTGACCACCATAATTACACTGGTTGAAGTTAAGGTCTGCATTCATAAGAATCTCTGGTATGTGACATTTGTTAGTGGTAGACAACGATAGTAGGGGTCTAATGTTAGTTGGGGATCTGTTGGGTGGGCATCATGGCTTGGTCAGTGATCTGGCACATGAAAGGAATACCTTGCAGTGGCACAGGGTCACAATGGCCGTAAGTTTCCACTGGCGAGGGTGCAGGGGCAAGGACACGTTTGTAGAGATGGACGAGCTATGTGCTTAGCTCATGCTGGTTCTCATGCAGGACAGTGATCTCAGAGGAAGAGTGATGTGTTACATTTATTATTTTTTGCAAGCACCTCCGGCTTCAGCGTGAGAATGGAGCCGCAGAGTTTTCCAGTCAGAGTGGGAACGATGGTGGGGGCCATGCGCCTTGTGTGTCTGGCCGTTGCGAGAAAGGGAAGAGAAGCATTTTTGTACTATCGCAGTGAGGCTTAGTCACCAAGATGGGGTCGAAAGGGGGTACAAAAATGGATGCCCTGTGTCCTGCACAGTGGTCCCATCTACGCGAATGTTAACCGAAGTCGACATCGCATAAGGGCGAGGGGCGAACCCATCACTGGAGGCACTTGGTCCGAGTTTTGTACTGAGAAGTAAAGGACGTGAGGGGCCTGATGGCCCCTCGCTCCCACACATTACACATGTTTAAAGTTTAATCTTGCAGGCCACTGACTACTGTCATTCAGGCGGCCCAGGGTTCTGCATCCAGATTTTGGCAGATCCACAGACAGGCCACTTTCGCTGAGGAAATCCCTTGATGCTTTCAGCTTTTCGGGACATTGTAAGTTCACAATGGTTTCTTGAACTAAGTGAATTGTAGCACCCAGCAAGCATTTTGGATGTTTGAGGGTGTTTGTAACGACATTCTGCAGTTTCAGCAACAAAGAAAAAGGATTTAAACCAAGATTTTGGGGTTTCCTTTAGCAAGGCACTGCTTTTCCTTCTGTACTACATCTTCACATGTTGTGGAGCCCAGTGACATGTTTCAGGAGTGAGATCTCTGTTCTACCACTGACAACATGCATGGAAGATTGGGCAGCCATCTTTTTGTGCTTTGCACAGCACAATTTTCAGAGGTTTTGGTGTGCACAAGGGTTTTGTGGGAATTTTGATGTTTCTGGCACCATCAGAACACAGTGATGCCACATGGCAGAGCATAAGTGGGTTAAGACATCCCACAATATGAATAATTTAATTGAATTGTTTTAATGTGTAACTTATCAAGTGTGATAAAACATATTTGCTCTCATATATAAACAATACAAACAATACAGTAAGGATTTTAAATGAATACAGGAATGTTAGAGGAGGTGCCCATGTTATGGAGTTATGTCATTTTGGCAATGATATCTTCTCGTGAGGGAATTAGAACATTGTTGAATACACATTACTTTAATGTAAAATAATAGCTTTTTGCAGAAGTCAAACGATATCTATTAACTATTCTGGAAATATTTATAAAAATAGTATTATGATTTATTAGAAATACACATTCCTATTTAATAAAAGCAAATACAAAAGTACAATCTAAAAATACAATAAGCTCACTGTTAAAAGCACATATTTAACAATATGTGTTATAAACATGTAAATCAGTCTTAGCTCATAAGACACCAGAGATGGACTATTACGGACTTTCTTGGACAACTCAACTGCCGGGACAGTTGTGGGCATGCTGATATGCATTGCCTCATTACACATATCATGTCCTACTGTCTGAATGGGCAACCATGTTCATCTTAGATTTGTGGTTCATGAACATAAAAGAAAGAAATGCACAGTGATCTCCACTAGCTCCCGACATGGACAAAGACAGTTGCCACAGTCCTTCTTCAGCCACGTGCCCACAATAATTGCCAGGTGGAACTGGCCTCTATGCAGTCTTGTGTAAAAGTTGTTACTTACGGAGCACTGATCTCAGCAAGAAAGCCCCCATAATAAAGAAGTATCTTGTTCTCAAAATAAGCAATGGCATATATAAGCTTCGCTCTGGCCTGGCCTCCGACAGGGCAGGCTAATGTTCGCTCTCCTGCATCCCAGCTCGACTTGTTTACACAGGCTGGGCATCCAGACTCTTGAGATGCCCGTGGTGGAGAAGCTGTCATTAAGTAAGAAAAAGAGGGGACCCGTTCAACTATTTCAACAAATTTTACCTCTGCCAGTGGATGTTTTTATAAGTAATTATGTATGGTTATTGAACCATAGACCAGCCCAGAGGAGCAGGGCATTAACATCTATCTTGTCTTTGAATACAGAGATCCCAGTTTCAGCTCTCACTATGTTTGCTGGCTACATAGCAGAATACCTACCATCCTGCACAGAAATGTTTTCTCACTTGCTCATCCTATCTTTGTCGTGCCATGCCCCCAGAGTTTGGTCCACAAATGGTTGCTGCTATGTTTTTCCCCTGATACAATTACTGGTCCTCCGTAACAATATGATAGGAGCAAGCGATCTCTGTCACGCAGGACACATGACTATGTCTGTAACAATTATATTTTTGCTTTAACCCGCCCAGATACCTCAGGGTTAGGTGCGCTATAGAAATAAATAAAACAAACATCCATCCTACTGTTTGAAATAGTGTGATCCACAATTGTTTTGGTTGTTGGTCCAAGGGAGGAAAACAAAGATGTCCCCCACGCAATTAGTCCAAAAAATAAGCTAAAGGGAAAGAGCTTACACGAAAAAGTTGTTTGTTGGTTTCCTTCCACCGCAACGAGGATAATATTGATATTATGGACAATTATGACCCATTTTCATGCCTCTCGATATAGCTCCAAGGCCGCCAGGTGCTACACTTAAAACCCTTGCCGTTCTGGACAGCAATTATTGCAAAGATGAACGTGGGCAATCTTGACCCCTTACCACAACACACAGTGTAACACCCTCAGATACTAGCCCTTGTATGACTGACAAGATTTCTTTAATTGTTTTATCGTGAGCCTGAACAGCAGGTTTGTGTGCTACTTACAGCCAAAGTTCCAAATCATAGCTGAATTAGAACTCCATCCTTCAGGCCCAATACATTGAGTAATTTTGTGTTGGGTAATGTTAGAACCTTATAGTGAGGCTCCTAAAAGGAGAATGAACTTAGCATTTAGCACTATTATAGATTTTACTTATATCTGAGAGAAGATTAATTTGAACATCTACAAAATGAATGTCCCATGTTTTATTTGATAACAATTTCCTGAGAATGAAATAATTAGAATACATGGGTCTGTCACTATCAAACTTTGATTTAATGTTGGAAACAGTAAAAGTTACGGGAAAGGCCACATCAACAATCTTATAAAATTTGATATAACTTAACCAAAACAGTAAGTTTAGCAAATCATTTGAAACAGTGTTTCTGTTTTATAAAAATAAATTGAAAAGGCATTGTTTATTTTTCCTAACGCATAGATTTAGGGAATTGAAGTTGGCCACTGCGCGGTTCCCTGTACATTTGCTCTGTACTGGAATCCAATAAATGCTAGCCCAATGGTTTATAAAGGATTCCCCGACTCATCTGAGCTACACAATGAATAGCACTTAAAGATCTCGGTGAAGTTTCATATTGCTTCCCTTGTTACCAGTTGATATGCAACCTCATTAAAAATGCAAATGACCTTTGCAAGAATGTACAGGTTTGTAATGGACAGAGGTGCTGAGGTGGGGATTTGTGCTACTTCCCACTGCACAGAGTATGGGGCGCTTACAGGGTTTTGTGAGAGTGAGATGACAATGCGTATTCGGTATGAAGGCAGGCGAGAGGTTTGGAGAGCAGCAAGTAGATTTGCTTGAACATAATCCTTTTAAAGTGTACTGGTCTATCGTCCGAGACGGTTCACCATAAAATAAAGACACAAATAATGCATTGTCAAGAGCACAACACTGGCATTTAATTCTAGAAAAACAACAATCTTTGGTGAAATGTATTGTATCTTAGGGTGATATCAAGAGCTACTTTAGACCTATCAATGTATACTGACTATCTTTTCAGCCAATTCACAATGTATTATATGTACATTATGTAATAATAATGATAATGATAATATTAGTGCTTTCTTAAATACATAAGGGACACATTATTCCTCAAAATATAATTTAGAAAATGAACACAGCTAACAAGTCAAACACCGCATTTTTACAATGGGACTATTGTAACTCATGCCCAATAGGTCAAATGCGTGGGCGAGTGGCCCTGAAGCTGAAGGGTCCTTGCATCAGTTCCAGGAAACGGTGCATTCCCCGGCAGGTGAACAAGTACAAAAGTGCTGCCGAAGGCGCTTGCCCAGAATGTCGCATGCCCCGCCAATACACAGCTCTGCGAGACTCCATTTTATTATATAGAGGAAGCCATCTTTGCAAAGTAGACCTCAAGAAAATCTTCCCCTCAGCGAGGATAAATATGACAAAATGCTGATTTGCAAAAATAAATTAAAGTTTCATCTAACGGCTTTTGTGCATGATCCCCCGTGTTTAACGTGTTCTCACAATTGGTGACCATTTCCTAGATTTATAGAAAGTGTGAGGTTTCACGAAAAGAGTGGCCTTGAAACCAGATCTGGGAAACTTCTGGGGCTACAGTAATGTTGGGAATGTTGGAACTCGGGGCTAGCTAGCCTTTTGTTTGTAGCCCCTGACCATCTATCTGGGGCTACAACCAAAAGACCCGGGGATAACACCCCACACCCCACACAGCCCTCCCTAGCAACGCCTCTGATTGAAACATCCACTTGTCAATTGTATGGCACAGTGCATACTTTTTCAAAGTGACGATTAATTTCGGTGCAGCAAATGAGTTTATATCCTGCAGAATAGTAGCAATATAAATACAATGGAATTTAAAGATGACCTAATGGGATTAATCAATGTTGGCAATGCGTGCTTTCCCTAAAAATCACACAATCTAGATAGTTGACCCTTCGTAAGATCGTAGCCCACGGTGAGCAAGTTTAAATAATAATTGTTGACATCAGTTTGCGCTTCTCACTTTCCAATGACAGGAGGAGGAAAACAATACATATATATAGGTGTTTAAAGATATATAGTAATGCCTGTGGGTTCTGCTATCCAGGAAATGTAATCATTCAATGTATGTGTGCAAATATTGTACTGCTCCACCTGGTCTCTAAGTGAAAGGCATTCAGGCCAAACCTGCAGGGTTATTTCGCTTGCAAAATCCACAAGGGTAAAATGGAAGGTTGCACTTCATTTGGTCCCATAGAGCTCTGCGCGCGTATTCTGTGATGAACCTGACACTTCACCGGAATATCACTCACCAGGAAAAACGTGACATCTTTAGTCAGGCAGGAAAATCCGTTTCTTTGTGTTTGTAAATCGGCTTCCGTGACCTCCTAACGGCAAGGGAAATCAGGCATTTCCACGACAGTGAACCTGTTCTTACAATCCCCTTTTATGTAGAACTTCACTTCAGGCCCACAAGGACTTGCTTTTTCATTTTATCTTTGCCCTTTTCGCCTCCCCTTGACCTACCTTTTCATTCCCCAGACTGAACGCCGTTGTCTGTACTTACAAAGTAAAAACATGCAGTTCTGTGGCCTGTTTTGAAGAGCTATGGCTGCAGAAAGATGCTCTGTGCCACTGTTTAGACTGCTGTCTATAGCGCCTTCCGTTATAACCGAACATGCATACATTATGCAGGTCTTAATGAGCACAATTGTATCGGGCCACTGGTCTTTTCCATTTTCTTGCTCATTGGACCCTATCAGAAGGATGCTTTCTAGCCAGGATGTAGCAAATGTTTACACACATGTGCACTTTAATATGATAAGGTGGCTATTTCGCATGACTCATAAAACAGCCGGACAAAGGGCACAGATACCTGACACAGACATTGCAAAACATGAGGCATCTTCAGGTAGAAAACGCGTGGTGTGATCTTGGGTCTTTTATCCTTTGTGGACCTTTCTCAAGGGTCCATTCGGAGCATTGACACCAGGTCCATACAGACACCTATGACACATACTGAACCACCAATAGAACATGCAACTTCACTCCCAAATGAATATCAACATTCATAACAATGATCACTAACTCCATGAATCCATGCTGTACGTTCCTTTCATTTATTGGAGATGTGTCGGCTGCTACACAATCCTGTGAGGCCACCTCTGTGTGCATATATGTCAGATACCCCGATGTGATACTTGATCACCTACATACCAGGATCATTTGATGAACTTATCAGAAAGTGTACCTAGAGTTACAAAGATGTCTGCCATAACAGAGAAGGCCATACCCCCCACCCCTATTCCCAGGCTTGGTTTATAGATAAACCATATTGCCAGATGTGCTAATGTGCCAATTATCTTTTCTTGCAGCCATCTTAACAACCGTGCATGCAGTTATTAGCGCAATGGACTCTCTGCATGTTGCAGCGAGAGGGGGGGTTTGTTCTCTCAACGGACACATTATGCCTTCATTAACATACAGTACCTCGCAGCTGCTTTGGTGGGCCCCGATTCTTAAGGCTTGCATTAGATTTTAACTACAATTTCGGCTGATACGGCCTTTTGTGAGAGGAATGTTCAAAAGGATAAAGCACATGCCATATCTATTCAAATACAAGATATAACAGTTACAAACATTACATTAAAATCAAATACAAAATCGAATGTACATACAAAATGACAGCGATGTCACACATTACATTAGACTACAATATTGGATATATCACCTAGAATAAAAGGTTTCTTCATGAGCATTAAGCCCTAGCCACCCTGATCACCATCCTAACATAGACTGCCCGATTAGGGAGCATAGCCATTACCCAGGGGAGAGTCAGAGGAAAAAGTGTCCACAAACATCCTCTCTCGCAACCCCTGCGACAACCTAAGAGCCTGTGGCCAAAGAACGCTCAGCCAAGCCCCATAGATAAAACCTGCAAGTGATTTGGTAATATTACAATCAAAATCCCCCAAAAGAAGGGGCATGGCTGCATTTCCGTTCTCTGAGAGACATTCCTTCAGTAAATACGGATTGACACTTCTTAACCTTAAAGAATCATAAGCTGGGCATGTGAGTAGGACATGTTGCAGCTTTTGAACTTCCTCCACAGACATTTTGCACTTTGCGCTGAGTGCGATATTCCATTTATTCAAATTGTTCACCAAAGAAAGAGTATCTGCTCTAGTCAGGGAAAAAAGGCATCTTACTTGAGGATTAGTCAAATTCGAAGGTAGGCTTGGTAAGCCCCCAACCCCTATTATAAAGCTGTGAGCCCATCCTCGGTGAGCCTTCTTCAGTTATTCTTGAACTTCTTCTTGACCTTATCAATTGAGAATTGTTTAGCTGGTTCATCAGAGACCTGTACATATCAGTGGGACACTAGAGTGGGCCCAAAATATGTCCTAAACCCAGTGTTGTAAGATCTTTTGCCAACTGGTTCTTATATGTGGATACAAAATCTTGAGCGGAATGTTCTCGGCAAGCCCTGTCCACCAACTCATTGTTCTGAGATGTTACTCCTTTTACTGCATACCTGGTGGGGGAATCTATCACACCCCTTTGCTGGCTGAAGAAACCCACATCAGCGTGCAGGACAGCATTCAGAAATACTTTAGGTTAATATAGGAACTGTTTACAGAATTTGCTCTGGCATATGCCAACTCTGGTAACATTGTTGTCTAAGCCCCACATCTCTGCTCCATAAGATACTGAACCTTGAAACTTTGCTTGGTGGACCGTTCGACCTCAGGACCAAAATTGTCAGTATGCTTATGAACAAAGCGAATGATCACTCTCCCTGCCGCTGCTGCTGTGTTGGTTGTGTGTTCCACCTGCTCTTTCCAGTAGAGGTATGATGTTATAACTACTCCTAGGTAGGTAAAGTGTTCCCCTCCCTTGATGTGTTCACCCGCATTTTCGTTTTTCTGCTGTGATGTTTATTAAGAATCATCCCTTTTGTATTAGACTTATTTGATTAGATGATTGGTGTTATAAAAGGATGCTACTGCTGGAATGTGGACTCTGAGAGCTTTCAGGGTTCCTGCAAGGAGAACTGAATCATCACCATATAATTACATTGGAACAGGCTTATCATTAATAATGGTGATACCTTTGGATGCATTTATGTACAGGCAAAACAAAACAGCAGCAGGCAAACAACTCTGTTTTACTCCTCTAGCTGTTGTTGGCACTTTTTTGGTCAATTGACCACGTGAGCCAAACCTAAATTGTACAAAGGTATTGAAATATAGTCACCTGATGATGTTGAGCAGTGCAGTATTAATTCCTATTTTTGCCTTTTTGACCCATAGCCTTTCTCTGACCACCAGGACAAAGGCTGATGAAAAATCAAGAAAGTTTACATATGATGGAACCTTCTTAGCTAAAGAATATTTAGTATACAGTTGTCAAAACATAAAACAAGTGATCCCCAGTGGAGAGCATTGGTCTAAAACCACCCTGGGCCATACCACTAGCTAGGTGATGGAAAGCTTTATCAATCATATCTTCCAAGAAAAATGTTGTTTCATCATGACACTCTGATCCCTCCGTAGGAACTCCAACCTCTATTCAAGGTGTTGATGTTGTGGGGTTCATGTCTCTGAGTCTAGTCCCCCCACCTCTGAATATGCCAGATATACCTCTGTGCAGCTAAACGCATTCACAGTAATTGCCTCAAAAATCAGTGAGAAGTGGGAAACCCATTCCTCCTCAGATATATCGGCATCGACATAAGATCTGTAATGCCCTAGGCCCTGAGCTACAGCCCTCCAGAATCTTTAACGTTGGCAGATATTCTCAAGTTAACCCAGATAAGATTTCTAAATTCTTTTTTTTGTGTGTGTGTGCATGGTCTTGTAATTATTTCGAAGCATAGTGACCTTTGACCTTACCCTCCCTGTCTCTCTGCCTCTGGTAAAGCACTTTTTAAAACTGCCCACATTAATTGTTGAACCAAACCTTGGCATTTGACTCAAGCAATGACTTATGAAGTTGGGCTCACATTTCATTTGGAACAAGCGGTAAAAGGGAGGACATCATTTGTTTGTACATTTGGCTCAGACTCCGTTCGCTCAGTCGGATTCTGTGGAGGACCCACACTGGTTGCATATTGCCTGAAACTCCCTGTATCCTGATATCTGGTCAAACCAGAAAGATATGTATTCTTCATTCCTTGGCCACCACTTAACCCTTGCTTAGTTGGTCGGACCAGAGGCAGCCCATCTTCAGTGCGAATTTCCAAGCCGTCAGTTTCCTCTAGATGTTTGATTAAACACAAAGCTTTGTGGTCCCTTTCAACCCTGGTGCAAATGGCAAAGTTCTGATATGTATGCCACCTCTCCACAGGAAATAGAATGTAGTAAATCACTTAATTTGTCTCTCTTGCTTCTTATGTAGATTGAAATGTAGATACTGAGACTTAAGTGCTTTGTGTTGAAACTATGTCAGAGTCAGTGCAAAAATGAATCAGTCTGTGACCTTTTTAATCGATCTATATCTGGCTCTGCCTTAAAATCAGCATACCAGAAATATTCAACCACTCCCCATGCTCCCATTATTGCATTCCAATCACCACAAACAAAGAAAACCTGGTTATCATTCATGGGTAAAATAACCCCCTCCTCCAGTTTGTCCAAGAAAGATGAGAAATCATTGCTGTGTTTGCACCAACTCTTGATCCATTGCTGGTCCGGCCTGGCCATCTAAGAGACTTGAAAAAAATAGTGATGACATAACTTCATAGTTTTTGGGAAGAAACAGAATTCTTGATACCTATCAATCTGGGCTCAGGCCTGGTTGTCGCACCAAAACCTCCTTAGTGGCTTTTGTGGATGATAGTCTGATGAGGGAGACAAGAGCATGCTACTCATGCTTGACATATCAGTGGCAATTGATACTGTTAACTTCAACATTATCCATTCCAGGATGTCTAAGGTGGCCGGGTGTCTGGGGAAACTCTGAAGTGGGTCTCCTCTTTTTTATCCAACCGGACTGAACTAGTCAAAATGGGTAACCACTACGCAGATGGCTTACCTATTCTCTGCGGTGTAACACAGGGATCCTCCCTTTCTTCCCTACTTTTTAACATCTATATCTGGCCAATATTGGACATCCTTTCTGAGTTAACCTGAGCTATCATTCCTATGCCAATGACATGTAAATCAATGCCAGGCTTAAGACCCATTGGAAGCCATTAACCGGGTCTAGGCCTGTGTGTCAAAATTGAAAATGTGGATGCTCTTTATACAAGCTCCAACTCATTGTGTCCAAAGCTGAGGTCATTTTATTCGGTCAAAAAAAATCAATTGACAGATTTTCATTCGGGGACTTCTTGCCCTGCCCTCTTTGATGTTCCTACGTCCTTTTCCTCCAAGGGAATGCATGTAGGTTGTATCTGGCAGGCATCTTTAAGATGTAATTCACATTTTAAAGAAGTCACTAAATCCATCTCCTACCAATTTCAACTGCTGGGACCCGTCCTGCTCCTTATTGCAGAATTCGATCATCCTGTGGTTGTAGGGACTTTGTTCGACTCCAGATTGGACTACTGCAAGGCACTCTTATTTGGAATTCCAACTGGTCAGATCCACTGCCTTTAGGTTGCCCAGAATACTGTGGTCAGACTTATGTACAGCCTTTGCTGTTTATCAGAGGTTTCCTTTAAAGACCCTCTGTCTGATTTTTAAATGTATCCACAGCATTGCCCTTAGTAGCCTTGCTTCCAAAATCTCTCTCTATTGTCCAACACCACTTGTTCGATCTACTGGTCAAAAGCATCTAAACACCCCCTCTCCTCTTTGTGCATCATAGTAATAGATGATTTTCTATCAACTGCCACCTTTCATGGAACTCGTTGCCTGTGGAACTTCGGGTGATAGACTCCTTGCTTGATAGACTAATTTTTCCTTGGTCTGTCTGTAGAATTAGTAGGATAATTATTTAGGGTTACAGGTTGTTCGTTCTGAAGAACATTTTGGGCAAGACTGCACAGATCCATGGAGGCCGGTATACTGTGGACTACCATGGACCTTGAGGATCTCCTCACTTCTTTGACCAAATCTCCTTGTATGGCTATGAGCTTTTCTCTTGCCCATTTTGGCTCCCCCTGACACTGTCTATCTAGAAAGCTATTTACCCAAGTTTCCATGGCTGACTATAGGAAGAGAGAACCCCAGATTTCAACCATCACTCCAAATTATAGCAAGGTTTGAATTTTAGCTAGGACTCCACATTTCAACAAGGGTACAAACTGGTGCTATTTGTGAGCATGGGTGTGAGATTCAAGAGAGTGAGGCACTAGACTGAATTTGGTGTGAGTCAGTATTGTGGGGGTATTTCAAACATATATTATATGTAAGGTAAATGGGGTGTTGAATTAGCTACCATAAGAGCTGGTATTTTCATTTGAACAATACACCACAGTTCACTATGAACTGAGTTGCAATAAAGTATTAACTAACAATGTACTTGCTCACTAACACTTCCAAATTACTAATATATATCCTCATACTAATGTTAAAGGCAACTCAGTTTGTAGCCCTGTGATGACACACTGGCTTATTTTTAAAGGTGCAGAATAAAACGTGCAGAATAAAAGTTGATTTGCAGTGAGTAATGTGATATGGGAAATGTAGAGCTTGTTTAACTCAAAGTAAGCTTATTGTCTTAAAGATTAAGGACAGGAAAACAGCATGGAGAAATGTAACAATATGCATCCATTGCCTGCCGGAATCTCTGTGCAGTGGTGAAAAGATAGTCGCCTGCTCTGGACCTTTCTGGAGGGTGGCTGATTGACAAAGGAAGGTGGTTCTGACACATGACATCATTTTTGGAGACGGTATTTCATGACATGTTAAGTAGGGTAGACATACATTATGGGAGTTGATAAACAGAGGGTTTAAAAAGGCTTGCTGCAGTCTGGCTCGCTCTTGGGCTGGTGCATGTGTCTCAGTAGAGTCTGGCAGTCTCAGGCACTCTTAATCTCTGGCTGACCCTGGGGGCATGAGGCAGTCACTGACAGGCAGAAAGGCTGGGGAATGACGTGTGTGGGCTTCTTCCAGGATGAGACGGGGAGTGAACAAGTTAAAGAATTCTCCTGTCCGGGCAGCTAGACGGAGGTTGTTTGAAGTTCAGGGGAACAAACAATCAAACATGATTTCTTGGGTGAGTTCCAGTTAACTGAGAAGCGAGCTGAATGTATGGTTTGCTGATAAAATATTTGATCAGGCCGTTGCAGCTTGGTGAGTTTTACCAAAAGTTAACAAATGTGGGTAATTCGTTTATAGGTGCTGCACAGAGCAAATGCTATATTTTGAAGGTTTTTATAAAGTGTTACTGATGGACAGTGCTTAGAATGGTGTGCGTGCATTCTTATAAATTGACAGTTTCTTCATGTTTTCTATATACAGGCAACAAGCTTTAGATATGACAAAAGCTTGTACTCCACCAGGATTGATTGCAAGCCTCAAGGTCAATTTTGCAGAGTTCTGGCCATTTATGGTGCATAGACTGTTTTGAAGTTTACATGCGGGAAAGCACATATTGCAGGGAAAGCATCTGCAGATTAAGTGCATTTGGAAAAATGTTACTTTAATTATTGAATAACATGTGAAGATGTTATGCTTTGTATGCATGTTATGGTATGTTATGTTTTGATCTAATTCTTTATTAAAAAAAAAAACAGTAACACGTCAAAAGACAATTAGTCTCACATTACGTATTATGCCTAAGGTTTTGTGGTACACAGACAACTGTGAATAACAAATGGTAAACTTGTCTTACCAGAAGTGCAGTAATTCATTTTACCACATGTGGCAAAATAAGAATCAACCTAGTCAACGTGAATTAGATATTCAGACAGGCTGTGTGTGGAATGACAATATTCACTTTACATGGTAAGAACTTTCTGAGATACCGCCAAAAGGGCATGAAATGTATTGTAAATAAAATACAGCAAGGGTGTAAAATTATCATCTAGAGTGTACCTAGTCTTGGCTTACCATTAGCGACCCTGGCATAAGAGCAATTATTAGGAAATACCCCATATTTAGGGCTCACCACTATACCACGAGATACCCCAACAAGCTTACCACCAAAATCTCTAACAGGGCCCATAATCAAGCAATACACTCTCCCATCAGCACGTGTTTCAATTGGGTCTGTTCAGTCTGCTCAACCTGCTTGCATGTGTGAGGGCAAGGTCACTGATGTTTGTGAGATTTGTGACCCTGCACTCTTAAAATTAGAAGTAGAGGAAACACACTCAATGCCTCAACCCCACTCGCACAGGACCTGCAAGGATGTCCCTGCCTGTTGACAGGCACCCTCTTCCTCTACCACCCTATCTGTATCAAATCCAAAGCGGGCCTGGCTTGCTTGTTGCCATCTCCACTCCTGACTGGTGGATGGGTCTTTGTGACTTTGAGGACACAAGGCAGGCCCCCACTTTCTCATGTAACCATGATCTACTGGAGCTCTAGGTTCAGTCCAAACTTTGTGCCTCATCACAAGTTGGGCGGTATCCCAGCGGTATTACCGCTGGGTTACCACCCGTGCTAATAGCGTTACCACTAATAGCATTGCCGCCAACCAGTCCAGCACTATTAGTGCCGGGTCAAGGGTTAGGCGGTAACTGTAATTCGCCATCCCCCATTGGACCCAATAGGGAATTTTCAGTGTAATTAGCACGCGGTAATAGCATAGTGCTAATTGCACCCCCAAAAATGGGAATTTTTCTGGCGCTTTTTCCCCCAGCTCTGAGCTGGGGGTAAACACGCAAGACCCATGTTTGAGGGGACCCTTAAATGCAGCGGTAATAGCCCTACCGCTGCATTTAAGGGCTACCACCCAACTCATGATGAGGCCCTTTATCTAACTGCACAGATTTGTTATTCTTCCTTCACTCTTGGCTTTTGCCTCCTTGAAAGGATCAAAATTCATATCAACATTTTTACCTAGGGGTCCTGAACCCTTTGTTGTTAGTGACGTCAGAAACGTCTGACACCTTTAGGACTCACAATCCACAGATACTTCAAAGGTCATTTCCACACTCTTCATTAAGCAACGGATGGCCCTGTGGTGAGAAGGCATTGCTTCTCTGCTGGAATTTGCCTTGACACACTCCTCAGGGACCAAGTTGGCTATTCTGGCAAGAGGAATTGGGGTTGGCTATGGCTATATTAGCATGAGCGGCAATATACATAGAGCAATATGGAGTGATAGGTGCAATGTACTATAGATAGAAATATACACCTTATATACAATTGTGAAAAAAGTTTTTAAAATAATTAGCAACATTGGTGAAATTTGATAATCAAACGTAGTGGGCATGGAGCCACATGGCAAATATAAGTGTCATAGATTCTTTTGGAGATTATATACCTGGTGTAATATATATGCTGCTACATGATGGCAATGTTTCACCAATCCGGTACTTATTGTAGGAACAAGGGGATCTAATGTGTCCCTCACCCCATCTCCATGGTCCACTTGCTTCACCTCTGCACCTCTACATCTAGTCCTCAGAAACATCGACCATCGAGTGCTCCAACACTCCTAGAGCTGTCCCCTGCAACAGTGGACTTTTACAGCCTCTGTTCCTCTGGCACATTAGAGGAAAGACTATCAAAGGGCACCCACCATCAAGCCACGCTGTGCAATGTCGGCTGCTTCCGACGCCATAAAAGAAAAGCTCCCAAGAAGTTGGGAAGCTCAACAAAGAGAGGGAATGATGCCCAAAATGCAAAGCTATCAACACATTATAATCACTGTGACTTTTTCTTGGCAGTATCAGATGCAAAGACTTAGAGTGGAAGGACGATTTTATACATGTAAGCAAATGGGTATACCCATCAATGAACCTGAGCAAACATCTTCCTGTCTGAATATCACTGATTGTATTCATTGCAGATGAGAGATCTTGTGTGATTCTCCCTCAGCCAAAAACAGTGCTCACACTCGCTTAGGTATGGTGGAATCAACATTGACGGGCCCATCATAGCCACTGAATGTCTCAGGGAGAAAGTACTGGCCAATCAGCTGTGCACAGCCTATCATGAAGTTCAGTTGCCCTAAAAAAGGTTAAGTTCCTTTTCACATTCCCTATGTGGCTTTTGTTTGGCTGTAAGAGTTTGAGTACACACCGTAGACACATTACATGTGGTTACGAGCAGTTCTGGTGGAATTTGGCAGAGATTGACGGATCTTTTGTGCAATTTTCAGTGTTTTCAGAACTAGTTAATCATTACTCCATCGTGTGCGTTTATTTGGCCCCCATTGCCATCTTTCCTTTTTAACCATTCTTCCCAATAGAAAGATTTAAAAATAAACTCGAACAAGTGTCCTGCCGCTCATTGTTATTGTTCCTTTCCACTCTGTGTCAGCCCAAAAAATATGAACATGAATAGCCAAACAAATTCCCAAACAAAATGCTATTTGGCCATAAGTAAAGAAGTATTGTTATACCCGTTTGTCTAAGTGTGTTCCTTGACTGTTTCACTATGTGTGCTTATTGTGGACCCCTTACAAGCTCACCACCTCTGGAGATTTAGCCTAGACCACTCGCCTTGCTTCCTTGAACTGGTTTGGCTACAGCTCCCAGACTTGTCCCGGTCAGAGTACTAGCTTGTCCTTCTATACATCTGTCCACCAGGCCAGAGTATAACAATTCAGTCCTAACAACCCTATTCACCATACTACTTGCTTGAAGGTGATAGGGCAGCAATGGGAGAGGGACTGCTCTCAAATTCAGAGGGAAAGTCAGAGGAAAAGTGATCAAATAATGAAGTGGAACTCCTGTGCTGAGTGAAAATCACTTCTATTGTGCAAGAGTATTGTTATCTGAACAGGTTGCATGAGTCCCTATTACAGTTTATTGTCTTGGAAAATTAAAGTCAAGAATGCACTGTTTGCAGAGTTGAAAAATATGTTGACACAAATTAACTTTATTGGATCAAATGCCACAGAATCCTATTGCTGGCCATGGCAGCACATGGTTGCAATACTATTAGAATATCACCGGAAAGAAAAATGAAATCAAGTCAATGGCATTTCACCTGTTACTAAATAGGTGCGTCTTCTCTTTTACTATTCTTTTGTCATGGGTGGAGGAAAGCACAATATGTTTTTGAAATGGTGGAGACATATGGAAATGCACTAAATTCAATCTTTACATTAACTGTGATGATTAAGGAAAAAGTCAACAATGTAGCACTGAAGATGATTTTAGGAGTGAGTCATCTTTGAACATCATATTTTGTTAGTATTTTGAATTTGAAACTGAGTCATGTATGGGGCTGGTAGAGTGTATCTGAACTAGCAGTTCAGATGTTTGCAATTTTGGCAGGGCTCAAACAAAACATTCAGGGCTGTAGAATATGAAAATGTATTACAGAAAATGATCACAGTTATCATTTAACCACATTGAAATATATAATTACATAACATTGCTCCATGCTGTGCAACAGTCAGTCCAATTGCATTGAGTGTGAAAGGGTCATAATCCAAAGTAGTTTCAAAAGCCCCTGCACAGCCTATAGTTTTGCATAAGAATGGAATCATGCTCAACACTGAACGTTACATCAATGGCTGCTTTGTTAAAAAGGAAGTTTTAAAAGTTATAATAGAAGTTAAGGTTATTATGAGAGTAAAATGAGTAATCCAGTATCAATTTAATGTACCACACTTCACTCAATCCTCTTGTTGGGCCCTGGTAGAAGTTACCTATGGTATTCTTATATCATCATCCAGTGGCATAATCCACGTATTTAGATTCTATCTTATCTTCTCTTACATATTTGTATGTATCATTTGCAGTATTCAAACACCTGCCAGCTAGCATTGGGTCCCTTATGTTTTCCTCTGTCATAGATCGAAAAAAGCACAAAGTGTAGGAACCTATGGGAAGGCATCAAACTACTGCACCCAATGTTTATATTGACAGGGCTGAACATAGAAGATGACAAACATGTGAAACTTTGGAGAAGACGTGAGGAGATAGTTACAACGCAAGTTGATATATTAAGACTGTTTAAACATAATTGTTAGTTCCATAAATGTGTGACCTTGTCATTGATGAGTTGGTGGTGTGTTTCTGAATTACTGTTTCAATATTTTCAATTTTGAAAATGTACCAGAACATAGTCAATGCAATATAACATGAACATGCACTTCAGTACATTTCTGAAATAGCAATTGAAACTTATTGGAATAAACATTTCAGAACTGTTTGCTGTAGGAGGGCCACTTAATTTGTTTGAGTACAAGACGGCAACTCTCTAAATCTTTAAATTAAATTAATTGCAGAATGTTCTTTCACAGTCAATTGTTTTGTGTGCAATGGCAAGCATACTCAACACTGGAAGCTGCACCAATTTCTGTCGAAAAGGAAGGAATTTGTAATCTGAGTTGAATGAGTTAACCCATATTGAATTTAATGTTCCACATTTCACTGCCTCATATTGTTGGCCCATGGCAGCATATGCATGCAATACTGTTGTTTTATTCTGTATATGTAGAAACCAAATGAATCACATTCAATCTGTTTTTATGTATTTGTAGATGTGTAGCAATGACTGAACTGACAGCTATAAATGAGATGTTTTTGAACTGGTGGAGACCTATGAAAAATGCATGAATACCCTAAATTCATTCTTGACATTAAATGGATCTAATAAAAAAAAACAGCAAATATGTAACATTGAATGGTTAGTGAGGTGATGCTTACAACGCCATGTGGTTTAGTAAGGCTGTTTCATACATGTTTAGGACTGTGAATTTACAAATCATTGTTGGGGCTGCTGGAGTGCTTTTAAATCAGCTGTTCAATTGATTACAATTTCAAAAGTATACAAGAAAACAATTAATGATGTAAAACATGTAAATACACCACACCAGATTATTGAAGTTGTAGATGACAACCATGAGGAATAACATTAGATAATGTTACTATGTTCTGTGGAAGAGCCACTTTAATTTTGTGTTTGTAATAGGATGACCATGTAAATGATTTAGTAAAGCTTCTTTCACAACATATAGTATTGTTTAACAAAATTCAGCCTTAGTCAACAGTGTAGGTTGCATCACTGTCTTTAGAGCTGAAAAATGAATTTAACATGTTGGGTAGTCCAGGGAACCCACACATGCTTAATGCACCTTCTTCTTACACTTCTTCTGTGATATGCCACATGGGAGGAACACCACTCAGAATTTAACATTTTGAAAGGCATTAATGATATAATAAGAGTTAAATAAGTTCATACAAATAAATCTAATATGCCAAATTTACCAGAAGCCTATGGTTGTCCTCGGATAGCATACATTGCTATATTGTTAAATTGTCAAATGAATGCAGATAGCCAATGAATTACATTCTACCTGTTCCACCATAAGTATTTCTATATTTTAATCACAGCAAATCCAGCATGGCCAGTGAACAATAGGACCCTTGCAATATTTATCTGTTATGGATTAAAGAAAGCAAAATGTATCTTTCAAATTGACAGGAAAATTGCATCAGGCATTACATCCAATGTAGATATTAACTCTGCCAAATGCAATGTAAGTGGCACTTAGTGTCACTATTGGAGACCTCACTGTGCTTGGCTTTGTAAGCGAAAAGGGTTGTGGGGTTCATTAGTGGGACAGTGGGAAGCAGATGTGAAATCTGTGGTGTTGATGGGTGCAGGTTAGAAGTGCCCAGTTACAAAGTGCCAATCTGTTTCTTCTGGAGGAAGAAACATGGAAGTATGCTATCCATAGAACCCAAGATCTGATGGACTAGGCCTTTGGGTCTGGTTAGCTGCTAGTGTGGGAGACTTGGTTAGTGTTGATGTGCTAATGGCTCGGTGTGATGCTGGAAATGCATCAGAGGGACAGGGCCTCTGAATCCTTGTCCTTTACTGCTTTTTATCGTGTGTTCTGTCGTGTTTTCTGCCCAGGAGTCCATGTGGGACTCCTGGCAGTGCAGCTCTCTCTTTTGGTTTGGTGAACAGACCCATGGGTTACCCTTATGGCACCCATGGGTAGGGGTACAACCCTGTGCCCCTAGTGTATGTTTTTGGGCACCTGTGGGTGACCCACAGAGCAGGGTATGGGCTGGTGGCAGCCCCATGCTGAATTTGACAGGTGCTCTGGGTGTCCTCCATTTTGGGATACCCAGGCCCTGCCATTGGGATCAGTTGATTCCTGATAGGAAACAAGATGGCCCCTGTGGCCTCTTGCTTTCCATTGCCTGTTACCTTGTTTTCCCAAAGTCCTGGGAAGCCCTGACTCTGTCCCTTCCCCTGACTGGCTGTTGGGTGGAAGTTCCATATATGGTGTTGTTGTGAAGGCCCAGCTAGACTGACTGGAGCCTTCCCAGTGACTGTATGTTGTGGGTACCTCCTGTGGGTGGGACCTGGGTGAATGGAGTGTGTGACCAATATACACTCCTTGTTGTGGTTGTCTGGTTTCTGGCATGAGAGACAAAGACTGAGACAGCCCTGCCCGAAACTGGCCTGAATGCAGTGTGTAGTGTTGAATGGCTGGGTACTTGTCCCAATCCACATTCCTTGTTGTGAGTGTCTGAAAGGGAGGAGTGTGGCCTGAATGCACTGTGTGCCTGATTGGCTGACTGACTGCATGAATGCCCTTCTGTATGATTGGCTGCTGAGTGTGTGCCAGCAGTGTGGATGAGAGACAGAATAGTATATCTGGGGACCTCTCACCATTGGTAATTGTTCAGAAGCGTTCAGAAGCTGAGTCTCCACTCTAAGAGTAACTGGAACTGCTGATCCTCGACGCCCAGCTGGAAGAAGAAGACTTGCTGTTGCACTTGCTTTGACCGATCTGAAAGCTGCCGAATTCGTCGAGGACTGACCCGAGAGAGGACCTGGTAAGGCGCCCTCTTCCCGTGCTCCGAGGGATCATCGAGCACCGCTACATCTTCGCCGAAGCACCCTGGAAGTCAGACCCTCGAAAGGCTGCCGACCCGAGACGGGACCGCCGAGGAGATCGAAGTGAAGCACCCGGACATCGCTGCCGGCGAAGTCCATTGCCGTCAACCAGGGTTCGCAGGTCTGTGTAACCGCTGGAGGCCCATCGAAGTTGTGTTGCCCAGCCGTGGGAACCACTTGACGCCGTGCCGCCGACGACTGGAGCCGTCCGCTCCTTGCCTAAGAACATTTGAATCGAAGGACTCCCTCGTCCGCACCGTCGACCGCTTTATCCTGCCGGAGAAAGTCGAGGACGACCAACGTGCCGACGAAAAACCTGCCGGCGGGTTTCCCGCCACCCGAAGACCACAAAGACTCGAACGACTCGACGCCCTTGCTGGGCCCCCGTCTTCACAATCTTTGCAGTCCAGAACAATTGTCATCGAGGTGCCCCGCACGCCTCTGCCTTGCAGGACGCCAATGCTCCGTCGTCGACGAGCACCGCTTGGATCGAAGCTGCCGCCTCATCGACGCCGTTCTACCCTGTTTGTTGTCGGACGTTCGACGCCCCGTGTCTCCCGCTTGAAAGGGAAGGCATTCAAGAAGGGCCGTCGATTCCCCGACGCCGAACGCCGAGTTCCTCGACGGACGTTCGACGCCCCGTGTCTCCCGCTTGAAAGGGAAGGCATTCAAGAAGGGCGGTACCACTTTAGAATTGTATATATTTTAAATTGTTGATTTTCCTAAGTACAAAGTGAGTTATTATGATAAGTGTACATAACCTTGAATATTGATTATATAAAGACTGTGTTCTAACCAATACAGTGTGTGGACATTCCTTTGTGGGGGCTTGGGGACTACACTATACTTAAGAACCAGCCTGCATCACCTCCTGAGAAGCTAGGCCTTGATTGCTCGACCATAGCTACCGAATAGAGAATCTAGGCTGGGGTCCTCTGTGCCTCCCCTCTACCATATAGAGAGCAGAAGCACAGACCACCCCCTACCAGTCTTTACACTGGTGGCAGCGGTGGGATGCTTATGGATTTAAGAATCAGTGTATAACCGTGCCACTTACAAAATATCTGCACTTTATTAAATTAAGGTTTAGTTGTGTACAAGATAACTGCATTATGAACAATGGAGTCTATTGCAAATGGCAAATTGATTCGGATGAGCTTGGAGGCTCTCCAGAGTGCTTGTGAAGCCAGGGAGTTAGACTTTGTGGATAAGTCTAGGGCTGAGCTGATAGCTGCCCTGGTGGACTACCAGACTGATGGTGAAACTCTTGATGAGGGGGGGAATGCAACCAATGAGGACTCTGCCCCTGGGGTTTCTGCTGAATCTGTTTCTGGGAAAGCCGCCATTCCTGCTGCCTCTGTTCCAAACCCCAGCAATTCCTTGGAGCTTGAGTTATTAAGGATGAAATTGGCCTTTGAATACCGCAAGTTGGATATAGATGCTGAACTTAAGAAAGAGGAGTTGGCTCAACAAGTGGAGCTCAAGAATAGGGATCTTGAACTCAGAAATAAGGACCTTGAACTCAAGAGCCAGGACACTGAATGTCAGAGAATCCAGCTAGAGAAAGCTAGAGTGGAGACTTCAGCTAAAACCAGTGAGAGTGTCAGGTCCCCAGCCACCAAGTTTATGAAAGATTTGGTTGGTGTATTTGTGGAGGGTTCAGATATCCTCCAATGGATTGAAGCGTTTGAAATGGCTTGTGTGATTCATGATGTTGATAAAAGAGATTGGGCTAAGTGTTTGTTAAGCAGAGTGCCTCAAACTGGATATGACTGTATTCTGAAGCTGAGTGTGGAAGAAAGGGGTCAGTATGAGTGTATGAAGTCTGCTTTGATTGCCAAGTTTGGCAAGACACCTACCCAATACCTTAAAAGGTTCAGGGATTTTAAGAAAAGAGAGAATGTGTCTTGGGTTGACTGGGTGAGTGCTGCGCACATGAACATGATGGGGTGGATTGATGGATACAAGGTTAAGACTTTTGTTGAATTGTCCCACCTCTTGTTTTTTGAGCATTTTTCTGAAGCCTGTTCACCAGAGCTGCGTCAGTATGTGGCTGACCAGAACATTTTGGACCCCTTTAAGCTGGCTAGGTTGGCTGACAAGTGGGTCTCCCACCGGGTGTCCCCTAAGGACTCCAGTGGGAAAGACAAGGACAAAGAAAAGGGGGCCTCTCAGAAAGCTGAGGAGTCCCACAAGCAGTCACAGTCGGGTAAACCTAAACCTTCCTCTCCCAAGACCCAAAAATCTAGTGGGGATAAGTCATCTGTGGGTGGGAATAAGAGTAGTGGTCCACCTGCTGCAAAGCAGGCTCCCAGTGGTTCCAGTACCGTACCCCGCACTCCTGGCACTTGTTGGGACTGTGGGGCTCTGGATCACAGAAGGGGTGACTCCAAGTGTAAAGGTAAGGCACTTGGAGTACAGGCTGTCAGCCTGACCTACCCTTACCCCGTGTCTGAGGTGGAGGCCACTGTCCTCCCCTCCTCTACCGGGATCACATTTGGTGCTCCGGTAGAGATTTCCTTAGTGTCCCTTGGGGCCTGGGACCAGTATGCAGAAGTACTGGCGACAATCCCACAGAACACCCGTAGGTTTTTGAGAAGTGTCCTCTTGAATGGCCAGCCTTCTACTGGTTTGAGAGACACTGGGGCAAGCATGACAGTGGTGGACAGGACCCTGCTCAAGCCAGAGGACTATATAGGTGCTCCTCTGAGAACCACCAGGTTAGCTGGTGGGCCTCCCAAATTATCGCCTGTAGCCTTAGTCACACTCATGATTGGAGACAAGACAGCAAAGCCTCCTGTCCTGGTTCAGGACAATGTCCCTGCTAACATTCTGTTAGGAACTGATCTAGTAGAGTTGGGGTTGATCTCGGACGGTCTTCCCATGACTGCTGCTGCAGTCACTAGGTCACAGGTGACACCGGGTCTGGCTGTGAGTCAGGTACCCGAGCCAAAGGCGAGGCCTAAGGCAAGAAGAAGGAAGACCAAGAAGGCCACCTCTGTGGAGGGAACACCTTCTCTTCCTGCTGTTCCGACAGCACCCATTGGGATCCATCCTCCGGACGGGCTGGGTCCAGTGGAAAACCCAAACTCAACTCCTGTGGGAGAAGAGACAGAAGACTCTCCTGTGGGAGAGGTTCTCAACCCGGAGGATCATCCCGACCTTCAATGCTTGTTAGCTGAAGGGGGACCCTCCCGGGCAGACTTCTGTAAGGGACAGAGAGAGTGCCACTCTCTCGAGGGACTGAGGAAACAGGCCCTGTCCCAGGCACAAGGAGAAGTGCCTAGGACATTCCGGATTTATTGGGAGGGTGAGCTCCTTGTTAGTGAGCCCACTAAGCCTGAACCTGGTGCCCTCAAGAGGTTGGTGGTACCCCAAGTTTACAGGCCCTTCCTACTGCAGTTGGCGCATGAGGTGCCCTTGGCTGGTCATCTTGGGACCAAGAAGACTAAGCAGAGGCTCTCTGCCCATTTCTACTGGCCACGGATGGGAGTAGAGGTGGAGTCCCACTGCAGGACCTGCCCAACTTGTCAGTTGTCTGGCAAGACTGGAGGCAGTGTCATTGCCCCACTGCAGCCATTGCCAGTGGTTGGCACACCATTTGAGAGGGTGGGCATCGACATCGTCGGTCCCCTTGACCCTCCCACTTCAGGTGGACATCGGTTCATCCTGGTCTTGGTAGATCATGCCACCAGGTACCCTGAGGCAATACCCCTTCGGACTGTTACTGCCAAGGTGGTTGCCAGGGCTCTCCTGGGCATTTTCACCCGTGTTGGATTCCCCAAGGAGGTTGTCTCTGACAGAGGATCCAACTTCATGTCTAGTTACATGAAAACCATGTGGAAAGAGTGCGGGGTAACCTACAAGTTCTCCACCTCTTACCACCCCCAGACCAATGGTCTGGTTGAGAGATTTAATAAAACTCTCAAGGGCATGCTAGGGGCTTTGGAAGAACCCCTAAGGAGGAAATGGGATCTCCTCCTGCCATGCCTGCTGTTTGCTTACAGAGAGGTACCTCAAGAGGGTGTTGGTTTCAGCCCCTTTGAGTTACTCTTTGGACATCCCGTGAGGGGGCCCCTCGCCTTGATCAGAGAAGGCTTGGAAGCCACCCCTCCAGGTCCCGCCAAGCAAGTGGGGGACTATGTGTTAGGCCTCAGACGGAGGATGACACAGATGATGGGTCAGGCAACAGCAAATCTCAAGGCCAGCCAGGAATTGAATAAGTACTGGCATGACCTTAAAGCCTCGCAAGTGGATTGGACTCCGGGACAGGAAATCCTTGTGATGGAGCCTACCAAGCCTAGAGCTTTGGCAGACAAGTGGACTGGACCCTTCAGGATCATCTCCAAAATGGGCGAAGTCAATTATCTGGTTGACATGGGAGCCTCTGGGGTAGCCCCTCAGGTATTCCATGTCAACAGGCTCAAGCCTTTCCACCGGTGAGCAGAAGTCTCACGTCTCTTGCTAGCTTCAGGGCAAGAAGAGGATGAGAGTGAGCCCCTTCCTGATTTGCTGCATAGCAACCCTCAGGATGGCTCAGTGGAGGGAGTACATCTCTCTCCGGATTTGACAACAGAGCAACAGGGGGCCTGCAGGGCTTTGCTCCAACAGTATGCCTCTCTGTTTTCACTGACGCCAGGCCTTACACCGTGGTGTAGGCATGAAATTGACACTGGTGACAGTGTGCCTGTCAAAAGCAGGTGCTACCGTATGTCAGATACCGTCAAGAACCACATCCAGGCTGAGGTCGCCAAGATGTTGGATCTGGGTGTTATTGAACCCTCAACCAGTCCCTGGTCCAGTCCAGTGGTCCTTGTCCCCAAGGCAAGTTCCCAGGCGGGTACCAAGGATTGGAGGTTCTGTGTGGACTACCGAGGAGTCAATGCCGTCACCAAAACTGACGCACACCCATTGCCCAGGGCTGATGAGCTCGTGGACACCATAGGTGCTGCCAAATTTGTGAGCACCTTTGACCTTACCTCAGGCTATTGGCAAATAGCTCTGACGGACCATGCCAAGGAAAAGACGGCCTTCTCAACACCTGAGGGACTCTACCAGTTTAGGGTCATGTCTTTTGGGTTGAAGAATGCCCCTGCCACCTTCCAGAGATTGGTCAACCATGCGCTCAGTGGGCTGGAAGCCTTTTGTGTGGCTTACTTAGACGACATTGCCGTCTACAGTTCCACCTGGGAAGAGCATTTGACACATCTGGATAAGGTGTTGCAGGCCTTGAAAAGGGCTAACCTCACTATCAAGGCCACCAAGTGCCAGATAGCTCAGGGGAAAGTTACCTATCTTGGTCATGAGGTAGGAGGGGGTCAAATCCAACCTCTCTCCAGTAAAGTACAGGATGTACAGAACTGGGAGACTCCCACTACTCAAACCCAGGTGAGAGCCTTTTTGGGCCTCACTGGGTACTATCGCAATTTCATGGCAGACTATGGAACCATAGCTGCACCCCTGACAGCTCTAACTTCACCCAAACAGCCTAGGAAGGTTAATTGGACCGAAGACTGTCAGAGGGCCTTTGATGGCTTGAAAGAAAGTCTGTGTAGGGCACCTGTGTTGTGTGCGCCTGACTACAGCCGACCCTTTATCGTCCAGACGGATGCCTGCGACACCGGAATTGGAGCTGTCTTGTCCCAGTTAGATGACAAAGGTAGAGGACATCCTATCATATTCATCAGTAGACAACTCAAGGGTAGAGAACTTAGGTGGGCTACTGTTGAAAAGGAGTGTTTTAGCATAGTTTGGAGCCTTAGGCGTTTTAGGCCCTACCTTACGGGGTCTACCTTCAAGGTCCAAACAGATCATAAGCCCCTGAAGTGGCTTATGCAGATGAAGGGTGAGAATCCGAAATTGCTCAAGTGGTCCATTAGCCTGCAAGGGCAAGACTTCACCATAGAGCACAGACCAGGGAAGAGTCACGATAATGCAGATGGCCTTTCCAGAAGGTATGTTGACCGTCTGGATGAGGGTGTCTATCCCGTGGGAGATTAGACACCCTCCACATCAGTCTGGGGGGGGGCGACTGTGATGCTGGAAATGCATCAGAGGGACAGGGCCTCTGAATCCTTGTCCTTTACTGCTTTTTATCGTGTGTTCTGTCGTGTTTTCTGCCCAGGAGTCCATGTGGGACTCCTGGCAGTGCAGCTCTCTCTTTTGGTTTGGTGAACAGACCCATGGGTTACCCTTATGGCACCCATGGGTAGGGGTACAACCCTGTGCCCCTAGTGTATGTTTTTGGGCACCTGTGGGTGGCCCACAGAGCAGGGTATGGGCTGGTGGCAGCCCCATGCTGAATTTGACAGGTGCTCTGGGTGTCCTCCATTTTGGGATACCCAGGCCCTGCCATTGGGATCAGTTGATTCCTGATAGGAAACAAGATGGCCCCTGTGGCCTCTTGCTTTCTATTGCCTGTTACCTTGTTTTCCCAAAGTCCTGGGAAGCCCTGACTCTGTCCCTTCCCCTGACTGGCTGTTGGGTGGAAGTTCCATATATGGTGTTGTTGTGAAGGCCCAGCTAGACTGACTGGAGCCTTCCCAGTGACTGTATGTTGTGGGTACCTCCTGTGGGTGGGACCTGGGTGAATGGAGTGTGTGACCAATATACACTCCTTGTTGTGGTTGTCTGGTTTCTGGCATGAGAGACAAAGACTGAGACAGCCCTGCCCGAAACTGGCCTGAATGCAGTGTGTAGTGTTGAATGGCTGGGTACTTGTCCCAATCCACATTCCTTGTTGTGAGTGTCTGAAAGGGAGGAGTGTGGCCTGAATGCACTGTGTGCCTGATTGACTGACTGACTGCATGAATGCCCTTCTGTATGATTGGCTGCTGAGTGTGTGCCAGCACTGTGGATGAGAGACAGAATAGTATATCTGGGGACCTCTCACCACTGGTAATTGTTCAGAAGCGTTCAGAAGCTGAGTCTCCACTGTAAGAGTAACTGGAACTGCTGATCCTCGACGCCCAGCTGGAAGAAGAAGACTTGCTGTTGCACTTTCTTCGACCGATCTGAAAGCTGCCGAATTCGTCGAGGACTGACCCGAGAGAGGACCTGGTAAGGCGCCCTCTTCCCGTGCTCCGAGGGATCATCGAGCACCGCTACATCTTCGCTGAAGCGCCCTGGAAGTCAGACCCTCGAAAGGCTGCCGACCCGAGACGGGACCGCCGAGGAGATCGAAGTGAAGCACCCGGACATCGCCGCCGTCGAAGTCCATTGCCGTCGACCAGGGTTCGCAGGTCTGTGTAACCGCTGGAGGCCCGTCGAAGTTGTGTTGCCCAGCCGTGGGAACCACTTGACTCCGTGCCGCCGACGACTGGAGCCGTCCGCTCCTTGCCTAAGAACATTTGAATCGAAGGACTCCCTTGTCCGCACCGTCGACCGCTTTATCCTGCCGGAGAAAGTCGAGGACGACCAACGCGCCGACGAGAAACCTGCCGGCGGGTTTCCCGCCACCCGAAGACCACAAAGACTCGAACGACTCGACGCCCTTGCTGGGCCCCCGTCTTCACAATCTTTGCGGTCCAGAACAATTGTCATCGAGGTGCCCCGCACGCCTCTGCCTTGCAGGACGCCAACGCTCCGTCGTCGACGAGCACCGCTTGGATCGAAGCTGCCGCCTCATCGACGCCGCTCTACCCTGTTTGTTGTCGGACGTTCGACGCCCCGTGTCTCCCGCTTGAAAGGGAAGGCATTCAAGAAGGGCCGTCGATTCCCCGACGCCGAACGCCGAGTTCCTCGACGGACGTTCGACGCCCCATGTCTCCCGCTTGAAAGGGAAGGCATTCAAGAAGGGCCGTCGATTCCCCGCCGCCGAACGCCGAGTTCCTCGACGCTTCTCGACGCCTCTCGACGATCCGTGACTCCCGCTTGAAAGGGGGTCGCTCAAGAAGGATCTGTCGACGCCTCTTCGAAGAACTCGACTCCACCAGGTACATTGGGGGGGTAAAAACATTATAGGAGGGAATAAGACTTGCAGAACAATATATGCACTGGGCTTGTGCTATATCTTTATTTTACAGGTTGCCCAGGTGGGGGGATCTCCACACAGAACTGTGTCTAGTGGTAGGGGCCAGTATTCTGCCTATTGCTCAACCATCTTATTTTCTCTCCCCTCTCTATTGCTGGTTTCACTCTATTGATCTGTGTGACATTGTTACAGTATTGTTGATGCACTAACACAAAGGGTGGTACCACTTTAGAATTGTATATATTTGACATTGTTGATTTTCCTAAGTACAAAGTGAGTTATTATGATAAGTGTACATAACCTTGAATATTGATTATATAAAGACTGTGTTCTAACCAATACAGTGTGTGGACATTCCTTTGTGGGGGCTTGGGGACTACACTGTACTTAAGAACCAGCCTGCATCACCTCCTGAGAAGCTAGGCCTTGATTGGTCGACCATAGCTACCGAATAGAGAATCTAGGCTGGCGTCCTCTGTGCCTCCCCTCTACCATATAGAGAGCAGAAGCACAGACCACCCCCTACCAGTCTTTACACTCGGCCTGTGTTGGGCTTTGGTGGGGGGTGGCTGTCTCAGTGTAATATAGTGTGGTAGGCTAGCTTAAAGGGGATTCGGTTAGTAGGGAGAAGGTGGGGAAAGGTCTTCAGTGCAAACAACCTGCTAACCCTGGCCATTTGCATTTGTACCCCATGAGGAGTAAAACAAGCATCTGCGAGTTAGCAGATGAGGCAATGGGTCAGTGTGGAAACTCAAACATTTCCAGAACCTGCCAAGACTAATGGGAGGCAGGACTTAAAGTTCAGTGGAAGTGCAGCTTAAAACCTGAGGACCGTCAAAATTAAGAAGAAGCAAAACAAATAAGTAGCAACAATGTAACACTTGAAGTGACTGATATAAGCTATCATTCTGTATCCACTAGGGCAACAGACAGTATGCCATGCTTTACAGAGCTTTCCCGCAACTAGTATACAGAACCCTTTTGCATCTGTGACAAGAGATGCATGCATTTTTCTCAGCAAGTGTAGTGCACTGTTTAGCACACACTGTGCAATGTGCTATTAGTCACAGCTCTTTCTCTCCATTCAGTATACAGTAGAGTCCAGTACAACGTTAAAACCTCTTTTCATTTTGAAACTAACAAGAGGCTACCAAGAACCAAGCTACAGAACGAGGGGTGTAGTTCAGCACCAAGATGGCCACAATTACAAATGCTGATATCAACAAATATGAGAAGACGAGAACTCTTTCTTTCTTTCTTTCTTTCTTTCTTTCTTTCTTTCTTTCTTTCTTTCTTTCTTTCTTTCTTTCTTTCTTTCTTTCTTTCTTTCTTTCTTTCGCAATTGATTGCCACATCTTTGTGGGATGAAGGGCTGACACAGAAACTGCACAATTCTACTGTTCTTATCCCTATAAAATGGAAATGATAGCTGCTAATTTGTTTCTTTATAGCCTTTGAAGTGCATGTTGTTAAACAGAACTTTACTGTGGGGACTGTTTTGCCAGGGCACGGGTAGCACAGAGCTTCCCACACCAGTGTGCCTTGCATTGAGGGATACCTTAAGGAATGCTCCCTGGGCTTATTCAGTGTGGTGTGAACAAGTGCTAAAGAATTCATTGAGGCTGCTTGGAACTCATAGAGATAGGATTGCCTATTGATGTGGCATATAATGCTCTTACCACACATGCCGGAATGTGCAGTCACTGCCAGATATTCAGGCCTGGTGAGTTGTGTGATATTAAGGCAGTGCATGCTGTGATGTATAGCCATTGTCAGATATGCGCACAGAGTGAGGTTTGTCCTCCTACCACAATGCAAAGGCAATTTTGGATATGTTCAGTAAATTCTGTTCTATTAACGTAGTCCATGCTGGGTTGTGTAGTCACTGTCAGATATGAGCCCATATGTGTTTTGTGATATTAATGCTGCACAGGCTGCGATCTGTAATCACTGTCATATATACGCCTACTGTGAGTTGTGTGGTATTAACACAGTTCATGCTGGCATGTATAGTCACTGACAAACATGCACTCCCAGTGTACTTTCTATTATTAACACAGTTCATGATGGGTTTTATAGTCGCTACCAGATATTAACCCACAGTGAGGTTTGTGCTGTTAACACAGTGCATGCTTCGACATGCAGTCACTGTGAGATATGCACCAGTAGTGAATTGTGTGCTGTTGGTGCATGTACTGAAGCCTGGCACTTGTGTACTGACTGTAGACCACATCCAGAAGGGCCTTGGATCATTTGTTGCTTCAGTGTGGGAAGCCTGGCTGATTAGTCATGTGTTACCACCTTTTGCAATGTCACTCTTCTGTTATGTACTCTCACTCAGCTGCTGTTTCTGCCCTGCACAAAGCCTTCATATCTGCTCAGCTAACATTTTCACTTGTACCGCTAAGCACTGGAATCTGTCCAGATGCCTAAAATCATCCCTCTGAATTCTAGGTCGGTACTGGTTGGATTCATATTGGTCAGACCTATTTTAGTTTCTTTCAGGAAACTGATTCCTGTTAGTGTTCCCCTCAACTCCCGGGACAGAGTTGGTCATGAACGTGGGATGACTGTCCTCTGACCATGGTCTCGCTGTGGGGAGGCCTGAACATAGGAGTGAGGGCTTGTCATGTTCTGTACGGCAGATCCTTATCCTGGGAAGTATTCCAACATGGCCGCCATATCTGGCGATCATAGCACACACAACAGTCTAGATGTTCTGTCCCAGAACACATTGCAGCTCACTGATGTCACATCCTCCCAAGCAGTTTATCAACAGAATCCTCCAAGAGTCCAGTGCGTTGCTACTCTCATAGGAGTATACAAGCGCTACACCGCTATGGCAGTACGAGAAAAGACGTTACCAGATCTCGGACGAGCTAAACCCTTAGGAGCGCGGTTCCAGCCCAGTTTCTCCTTTGTTCGGTATTCAGATCCTCGCTCTCCACGAGGTATTCCGTAGCGCTTTATATTAATTCTTCTTCCATCAGCAGTCTAGGGTATTCCGTAATCGGTTGTTCCCATTTCATGTTTTCATTCTAGCGCAGTTTCCTACCTCAACACCCCAGGCTAACAGCCACTCCCCCGTGGCCAGTCTCCGGGAGGCTTCCTTTGTTTACAAACTGGTAGGCTTTATATTTTGTGGTTTTGCTACTATTGTTTTGTGATCTTTAGCTATTTCTCTTTCTACCCTGTTTTTTATTCTACTGTTTTCCTTAGCCCATCTATTCAGTATTTCTGGGAACTCCAGGTGACCTCCCCCTTCCTTCACATCGATTTCCCAAGACGCCTCTCTTCCTACTAACTGGGGGTAAGACATAGAACAGAAGATACAAAGGGGGTCTGGTAAACTGATAGACAAGGAAATTATATCCTTCTCTAACCTAATCTAACCTTATCTTCTTAGCCAGACCTTAGTCTCAATTGCTAAGAAGCCTCCAACCACAGAAGGCGGAATTGCATCCCGGCTGGAACATCTCGGGGAGACAACGCTCTCTAGCAGCTCTCCGCAGGGTTTTTTCCCCCGTGAGGGTTTCCCTGGGAACCTCCCGGGATCAAGCCTTTGAGCAGTGAAGAGGGAAAATCGAGACCAAATCCATGCCCCCGCACCCCAAGCGCATACATAAAAGAACAACAGGAAGAACAAGGAGCGCACTTATCATTTGAACCAGGCCCCAGCGCACCCATGGGTGACAAATATGCTGAAACACACCCACTTCACCAACAGTGCAACTTCCATGCTACATTAGAATCAATGCTGCAATATCAGAATCTACAAACACAAAAATCCCTGTTTAAAGGCTTGCAAATGCCTATATGAATTAACATGGTCTAAATGCACAGTGTAAAGCTATGTTTCAGGAAAATTACAGCTAAGTTCATTTCACTCACTGAACACTGGCTGCGGGAGCCTTATCAACACTCCTCGCAAAACATTCGAACTGCCAAGGCCGCAAATTCAAGATAAAATTGCTTTCTGCAGACAGACATTTTTTAATTATCCACAAATGCGAATAAATCACGGCAACCCAGTGTGCTTTTTTTTTCTTTCTGGGAAAGAAAGACATTTTCTCAAGGACACGCACAACATTGAAACATAACTTGTAACAAGCCAGAGCCCAGGTGCGAACTGCTTGTTCAGCTAAAAGTTATGGGAACAAAGTCACATTGCAACAAGATTAGAATTAGGTAATGGGGGCTGGCACAGCTAAATCAGCCCACTGACGCAGGAGGTTAATATCCAATTATCAGGCTCTCTATAAGGGCTACATATGTAACCCACCACTTTGCAGCCAATAACAGGAGGAGATAGGTTTCTGGGAGCTGATCCAATTCTGTGAGGTCAGCCTGCAGTGTGATTATAAAACTTACTTGCAAGACAGCTCCGGGGGAGACGGCGCCTGAACTCGCGATGCACGAAGCTCTGTGCTTTTCTTGTGTTTTTTTTCTTTTTTCTTTGCCTAGAAATAAATGCAGTTTGAAAACATGCTGCTGCCTGCTTGGGACTCTGTTGCATTTCTGGGGGCCATATGGGAGGTGTTGGGGCCTCCCATAGCTGGTGAGGGTATGGCTGCTGGCCCCCCACTGCCCTGGGGGGGGGGGGTCCAGCTTCTCCCCGACAAGTTGGTGCCCTCTGTGAGGCTCATTGCTCATTGTAACATGGGTAAATGAGCTCTGCCTGCACAAGCTCTGCGATGGACTGAGCTCCCTGCCGCCGACTCAAGGAAGCTGTGAGACCCTCGCCTGCACCTGAAGACCACCGGAAAAACGCGTAACCGGCTAAAGGCTTCGGGGGCCAGTTGGAAATACCCCGCTTGAGGGCAGGTGAGAGCCCTGCAGGAGAAGGGGTCCGGTGAAGCGCATTGAGGGAGTGTCCAGCAGTGGTGCAACTGCCAGTGCAGCATAGGAAAATGTAAGTAAACCAGCAACATGGGCTCTGAGGGGGGGAAATGTTTAAAGTAGAAATGTTAAAGTGTTTTTTTTTTTTTTTGTTGTTGTTTTTTTTGGGTAGAAACTGAGGGAGGGATTGTAAATTGGGTGGTGGGTGATTGTACATTGTCACAAAATTCAGCGCATTGGTAGTGATCGGCACGTGAATTGTAGTTGGGACTGGGGTGGTGGCAGTGGTCCCTTCTTGTGTTTTTGAGCATATTGGGTGGGGTAGTGACTCCCTACACATAGAACAGGAGTGCCGCGCTGATTGGTCTAGAACAGGAGTGCCGCGCTGATTGGTCTGGATGGTGATTTCATGTACGGGGTCTGGATTTCCTATGAATTGACGTTATAGATCAATGAGTAGATGAGGTTCCCTGCTAATTGAGCGTTTAGTTCAGTGAGTGGAAGATAGTTGGCTGGTTAAGGTCCCCTGGTGAGGAGCGTATCACACACTAGGCGACGCAGTGGGTGCAGTCCAATTATAAGAGTTTTATTGTGGTTTACCTTGTTCCAGTTGAGACAGGAAGACAGCTGTGGGGATTGTGGGGTTTTATTTTGGGATTTTTTGTGGGGTTGGGAGAAATGGGTTATTGTTCTGTGTATGCACATTTGTCTTTTCATTTGCATTGTGTTTTTAGTTTGGTGACGTCACCTTCAGATTGATGCATAAGGACACAAAGTTTTGATGGTGAGGAGATAGTGGTGTGGTTTTGGATTTGGAGAATAGGTGACCCAGAGGCGGTGTGTGGAAGACACATGCGCAAGATTGTGGGGGTGTGCCGGAGAAGGCAATGGTTTGGTGAAGATGGGTTGCACGTGGAGTGCACTGGCTAAGGTGCGGAGCCAAGAAGGCTCACAGAAGTTGAAAAAAATGTTCAATTATCTTCTAATTTTTGCTCCCTGAACAGCGGACTATCGAAATTTTCGAATTGAATAGAGGTAAAATGTATCACACAATACAGAAATGACTCCCCTTCACTTGTTGTGTAGCACACAGCTTCCATGCTGAAATAAGTCAGTAAAACATAGTGTGCAAAGATTCAAAAGTACTGAAGGTAAATTAAAAAGACCATGGCTGCTCATAGGCGGCTTCTCCAGAAGCGTGCAGCAATCGCTAAGGACACACATACACAGCACTTACACGGGAATAGCTTTAAAAGCACATGGCTACAGTTGAACTGTGTGCATGAAGGAAAGGGAAGATGCGAGGGGTCAGCTGATGCTGAACCAGCACGAGCAGAGGGAAGAGGGGACTCACCCTTCTAAACCTCCGGGAGTGTAATATTTGATGACACAGGGGCAGAGAAAGGCAGATGAGGACAAGTAGGCACAAAATAAATCATTCAAGCATGCGATGGGAGGGGCAGTTAAAAACAGCTTCAACACACACGCACAAGAATGACAATAGCAGTGTCAACAATCACCACAATATGCACCGCCCATTTGGGGAGGATACATGGGGCAGGATGGGATCATTTCAGCAGACACCACAAGCACCAACGCAGGTACTGTCACCACTACATGTACAGACACAACAAATGACAGCACCACTACCCCAGGACTGACTAGAATGACAACACAGGGGCACTGCACAGCAGCCAGCACCCATACAGAACACTGACACAATAGCAATGGTACCGGTTACATGACTGGGTGAGGTCTTCCTGATGGGGAACAAATCTTTCAAAGGACATAGATTGACATTATACCGCTAATAGGACAGCCCAAGACAAACTTGATTTGACTCACTGTGCCACACACACTCATGCTCCACCTCCCCAACAGAGCGGGCGAGACACGCGCCGACACACACACTCACGCACACTCAATAATGCAGAGGACAATTGCATAGGGGTGGTGATAGGTATCAAAACATTTTCTTTTCTGGGTGACAGTGGGGCGACTAGGCCATGCATTAGGGAAGAGACATTTGTGACATCATGAGCAATGTGGATATGACCACCTTATTAACAGAGAAATCCATAACTTGTTAAACACCAGGCATACACATGTTGAAAGTAAGGAAGATTGTTTAAGAATAATGGGGGTGCACGGTACAGAGGGGGGTGCATAATGATAGCGCATCACAAGAGAGTACATTTAGCTACATTTTGAGCACACATCTTTCAGTGAGGAGACTGGGCTCATGAATACACGATTAACACAGAACAATCAAATGAGACACACAAGATGGAAGAAGGTGCACTTGAGGGGGGAGGCCTACATTTCATTGACAGTTCACCACAGGAGGAGAGAAATAGGGGTAAAGGGTGGATGATCCATGTTCCCAACAGAATTAATTTGGCGACAAAATAACAGTGCAAGTGGAACTGCCACTAGCGCTTTTGAAAATAACACTGGCACAAATGCATTAGCCAACACACATAGGGAAAGAGGTCATTGCTGCACGAACTGGAGCATAATGGTTGTATTAAAATTTGAGAGCGGATATTGGGGGGAGAAATATATATTGTTTAAATGTAACAGTAATTAGAAATATATATTGTTTAAATGTAACAGTAATTACAGTAGTGGAGTAATAAAATACTAGACTAAATGAGTAATTAACAGAGTAGGTAGGCTTTAAAAAGTGGACATGGGGTGGGATAGAGAGAATGGGAGTAAATTGGTAGCGGATTTCATTAGAACCAGTTTAAAGTGCCTGCAGTTCACTGCGAGGCACGCCCTGAGAAGTGAGAGAGGAGCCATAGAAAAAAAAAAGTTTTAAAAACCCTGCGATTATCTTAACTAAGTAACATGGTGCACTTAATTTAGAAACACAGCCACCCTATATGACAAATTTACCACCCTGATGTTTCCCTATTTAGCTTGTCAGTGCCTGATGCCCCACGGGACAAAGGCACGCACTATAAATAACTTACAACAAAAGCACAGTAAATATAAAGATCCAAAGGCCCATTTGTACACTAGCACCCAAATTGCATATATATGATCCAAGTGTGTAATGAGTATCTTCACATAAATTAAGTGCCTACCCATTTTCTGGGTACGTTCCGAATTGTGTAATAATTTACAGTCAGACCGCCATTGAACGCCACCAGGTGGTGACAGGATGGTGCATAGGTGTACCATTGGCTCCTCCCACTAGGATACTGAATAGTGTGAGAGTAGTGCAGAGAGGTTAGGTCAAGAAAATGAAGAATATGTAAATTCTCAGGTCTCAAGCGCTTCCATTTCATTTCTCGCCAGATACAAAGGACCCAGGGCAGGCCTGAAGACAACGGACAACCAACACCCAATGGCTATGGACTACAGTGGGACATTTTCCCCTCCTGACAGACTTTGTTAGAAGTGTAAGGCGTCAAGCCCTACAAAGCGGTGGCCACCCTGGCAGCGAGGGAGCAACGATCAACAGGGCCAACGCAAGAGATTTTCATGAACTGCAAAATAGCACGAACACTCCCGAGTTAGGGAAACATGGCCATCCCATGGTCCAACGCACACTAGCAACTAGAATAGGGACTGACACACGCATTTCCAAAGTTTAATTGAGTTTCATATTACATTTTTTGCACCTACAGCTGTAACACTGTTTTGTTTCTTCTCTTTTCCCCGCACATGCAGGTTGTTGCGTATGTATGCTGTTAGAAATGTGTAGGAAATTTCCTTAATGTTATCTTCCATTAGAAACTGTGAGGCCTACTGATTAAAACATTGTGTAGCATTCCCCACTCAATTGCCCACCCTATCAAGAACCTCAGACCCCTTAGAGCATGTTTCCCTGAAGTATATTTCCTTGCTTCCATTGAATAAACAGCCCAAGATTTTCCCTACCCATATTGAGAAATTTTGAAAACACGAAATGTCCAGGGGGAGGTTTGATTTTGCCCTTAGTGATTGTTTAGTTCACGGAGCTTGAGGTTACTAACATGTACTAACGTATTAACGCTTTTCTTGCGATTTTCAGGCGGGCAACTTTATCATCTCATCAGCTGCAAGGACCCAGCAGCGTAAGTGGTTATGGGCACGCAAATAAGGACTTTTACCTTCACGATGGGACTATTAATGATGAACGAAATAATGGGGGTGGTACTTTGAAAATTATATGTAATAGTGAGCATTACCCCTGTATCCCCTGCTAACATTCCCTTACCTAAGCAGGAAGAGTTACGGCGTCAGTGGGTAAGGAAAAGCTGCTGCTAAAGTAAGGAGAGTTAAAGGCAGACACAAGGGGAGTAAAACATACACATAACACACATATCAGAAGTGACCAACAACATGCACACATGTACAAAATTGGTAGGGACACCACTGGAGAGAGCTGTCCTGACTGTTCTTTAACATATGCCGGAAGAGAATTGATTACAACAGAAATTACTACAGCAGAGCACGACGCCCATGTATGACAAGGTGCGAAGAAGATTGCAAGGGAAGACAGCAACATTGAGATTGAAAAAATAAATAAATAAATAAATAAATAATAAAAGAAGAAAGAAAAACAAAAAGAGAGAAGAAAAAAAAAAAAAAGAAAAAAGACAAAAATATGATAAGTGCCTAACAGAGTGGGAGAAAAGAGCAAAGATGGTCACTGAAGAAGGACGTATACTGTTAAGGTACCAACGTTATGTTACCAGCACAACAGTGACAAGAAGTGGACAATCATGCTGGATGCAAGAAGGTTGAGAGAAGTTGCGAGATGAGAGCAGGAACATCACTGCTTATGGACTACTATTGAGCACATGCATCCAAAGATCAAGAGAAACTACCACTGAATTGGGGAGGAGAGTGTTCATTGGTGCGCATCAGCATGCCCTTGTTGGTGATGACCAAGGAAGATGTGAAGAGTGACACATTCACCAAGATGGAAAACAACGGAAGAAGAGAAACAGACAGAGAAGTAAAAAGAGGGGGGAATTACTTCTCGAGCGAGAAAGAAGAATGAGTGGGTGCAGTACCAGCATACCAAAAAATGATCAGCAAAAAATGCATCTGAAAAGAGAAAGCAAAGAACTAGCTAGTGCTTGCATGGTAATGGATGACATCATGACTGCCTGGTTGCTTGAAGGTGATAACGGAAGGACGAGTACCGAGCACAGCACCATTGTGCAAGATAGAGATACATTGCAAGAGAACAACAGAAGAAGACATCGGAATTCAAATAAGAGACATGGTGAAAGGAAGAGCCGGACTAAGATAGCGGTGCGCAACATGGTTCCAGCAGTAATAAAGGTGGCCACTCCCTGTGATCAGAGGAAGTACGAAGGGAAGTGAGTGTGGTGAAACACAGAAGGAGAACACTCCTATATGTACTGTTCATCAACAACAATGCAGAAAATTATGGACACTTCAAGGAATTGGCAAGGATATGCAGACCGGAAGGAGGTGAATGTTGCTTTGTGGTGTGGTCGACAAAGTCGACCAGAGGGGGGACTGAAGAGGGAAAATCGAGACCAAATCCATGCCCCCGCACCCCAAGCGCATACATAAAAGAACAACAGGAAGAACAAGGAGCACACTTATCATTTGAACCAGGCCCCAGCGCACCCATGGGTGACAAATATGCTGAAACACACCCACTTCACCAACAGTGCAACTTCCATGCTACATTAGAATCAATGCTGCAATATCAGAATCTACAAACACAAAAATCCCTGTTTAAAGGCTTGCAAATGCCTATATGAATTAACATGGTCTAAATGCACAGTGTAAAGCTATGTTTCAGGAAAATTACAGCTAAGTTCATTTCACTCACTGAACACTGGCTGCGGGAGCCTTATCAACACTCCTCGCAAAACATTCGAACTGCCAAGGCCGCAAATTCAAGATAAAATTGCTTTCTGCAGACAGACATTTTTTAATTATCCACAAATGCGAATAAATCACGGCAACCCAGTGTGCTTTTTTTTTCTTTCTGGGAAAGAAAGACATTTTCTCAAGGACACGCACAACATTGAAACATAACTTGTAACAAGCCAGAGCCCAGGTGCGAACTGCTTGTTCAGCTAAAAGTTATGGGAACAAAGTCACATTGCAACAAGATTAGAATTAGGTAATGGGGGCTGGCACAGCTAAATCAGCCCACTGACGCAGGAGGTTAATATCCAATTATCAGGCTCTCTATAAGGGCTACATATGTAACCCACCACTTTGCAGCCAATAACAGGAGGAGATAGGTTTCTGGGAGCTGATCCAATTCTGTGAGGTCAGCCTGCAGTGTGATTATAAAACTTACTTGCAAGACAGCTCCGGGGGAGACGGCGCCTGAACTCGCGATGCACGAAGCTCTGTGCTTTTCTTGTGTTTTTTTTCTTTTTTCTTTGCCTAGAAATAAATGCAGTTTGAAAACATGCTGCTGCCTGCTTGGGACTCTGTTGCATTTCTGGGGGCCATATGGGAGGTGTTGGGGCCTCCCATAGCTGGTGAGGGTATGGCTGCTGGCCCCCCACTGCCCTGGGGGGGGGGGGTCCAGCTTCTCCCCGACAGCAGGACTCCGGAGGGGTTTTCAGGGGAATTCCTAATTACTGCAGGGAAAGTCAGAGAGATCCATTCCAGGCACTCACCGGGCCACAGAACATTTCTCTTCGTTAATCCAGTCCAGGTAGGTGATTTTCTGTTTTCCTTCTCTGTTCATCTGGAGCAATTGACATTTATATCTAACAAAGTATAATCGTTGACAGTTAGCAACGCCTACAAAAGTAGTCAGCAGTTGCTGACTAGCTCCAAGTGATTAGAGTCGGTTCCAGAGAACCCCCTAAGATGGATCCTCAACAGCAGCAGATCCAGCAGCTAATAGCTGCGGAACAATCTTTAACTACTGAGGTGCAACAACTTAAGCAGGAGAATAAATCCCTACGACAGCACCAACAACAGGCAGCTCAGCAGGTAGCCCAGCAGGCTGTAGCCTCTCGCGTACCTCATTGTTCAGAGGTTCCTCCTGGCCCTTTACCAGGCGGCCAGTTTGATGGGAACCCCCATAAGGTCAAAGAATTCCTAGACTCTTGTGCCGTACAGTTCACATTCAAGGGGGCATTTGTTCATACCGATCGAGACTGTGTGGGTTACATGGTCTCACAAATGACAGGGCCAGCCTTAGCCTGGGCAACCCCTTTGATTACTAGTAATAATCCCATCCTGGACTCTCATACGGCCTTTTGTAACAGCATTGGCACCATGTTCGGCCGACAAGAAATCCGGGTGGCCTCCGAAGAACACCTCCTTGATTTCAAACAAGGAAAACTAGATATACTGACCTATGTTACTAAATTTAAGCAAATGGCAAGTGAGACCACTTGGTCCGACGATGCACAGGTTACGATCTTTAGGAGAGGGTTATCAGAAGAGCTTAAGGACGAAGTGTCCAGAGTATCACGGCCCACCAATCTAACAGAATTCATTGCTCTAGTTTTACAGTTAGATTACCGTATGAAGAAGAGACTGTTAGAAAGGAGAAAAGGCCGGACTCCTCGATTCGCATCTAACTTTCCTCACTCGCCCAGGACTCAGGCTACAGAAGAACCTATGCAGTTAGGGTGAATTTCAAGAGGGCCTTTAAAGCCAGAAGAACGGAATCGCAGAAAAACCTTAGGCTTGTGTATGTACTGTGGCGCCAATACACATACTGTACAAGACTGCCCGATTACACCGCCTACGCGCTCGGGAAACGCCAGCGCCCGGTCGTGAGAGGAACCACAATCCGGGATCCCACTCTTAAACCGGGTTCCTCACAGTCTTATCATTCTTCAATGTGTACCAGTCATCCTGATACCAACATGGTAGTGTTAAGGATTTCATTTTCCTTTGGAGATAGAATTTTACAGGATATTCCAGCACTTATCGACAGCGGAGCTGCAGGGAACTTCATTGACGATCACTGGGCCGCTTTGCATGGTATCCCACGCTCCTCAAAGGCAGAATCAATACCAGTGAAAAGCGTTGATGGGAGTCCATTAGTGTCAGGACCTATCAAAGACCAGACCAGCCCTCTGTTGATGTCCATTGCATCTCATCGGGAGAGTCTCACCCTGGATATCATTCGAGCGGCTCATCATCCCATCATCTTGTGTATACCTTGGCTCAAAAAGCACAATCCATTCATAAACTGGACCGCAGGATCTTTTTTCTTAGGGTCAGAATATTGTCTGACACATTGCATAGGGGATCAACAGAAAGTACTGGTAGACTCAATGTCCACTCTCCAGGGGTCACCAGGGGTTACAACTCTAAACCAGATTGCAGGTCTCCCAGAAGCATACCAACAATACCGAGAGGTATTTGCCGCTACTGAATACAATCAATTACCTCCTCACAGAAGAGATGATTGTACAATTGAGCTGATTCCAAATCAACCTTTACCTTTTGGTCGGATGTACATCCTATCAAATAACGAAAAAGAGGTTCTACAAGACTACCTTAGAACCAATTTAATGAATGGATTGATCACAGAGTCAACCTCACCAGCAGCTGCTTCCCTGTTCTTTGTTTCAAAGAAGAACACTGCTGAACTCCGTCCTTGCATAGACTTTCGGGAACTGGATAAGATCACAGTCCCCGATAAGTATCCGATGCCTTAATCCCTGACATCTTGGAGGCCGTTAAAGGGGCCACCATCTATTCAAAATTAGACTTGAAAGGAGCTTACCACCTAATCCGAATAAAATCAGGGGACGAGTGGAAAACGGCATTTCGAACCCCTTTTGGCCACTTCCAATATAGAGTGATGCCTTTTGGCCTTTCAAACGCTCCTGCTATCTTCCAACGATTTATGGATCATCTGTTCGCCGACCTCCTCCTTCATAACGTCGTTTTCTATTTAGATGACATTTTAGTCTATTCCAACACAGCCCAGGAACATGAGAAACATGTTGAAGAGGTTCTACGGTGACTCCAGCAGAATCATTTATACTGCAAGCTGGAAAAGTGCTCTTTCCACCAGCCCCAGGTTACTTACTTGGGGTATTTTCTATCCGCAAAGGGAATAGCTATGGACCCGGAGAAGGTGTCCGCTGTTCAGGACTGGCCAATGCCTGCCTCTTGCAAAGACATTCAACGTTTTGTGGGGTTTTCGAACTTCTACCGACGATTTATACCTGAATTCTCCAGACTAACACAGCCTTTGACGAATCTTCTGAAGAAAGGAGTCCCTTTTCTTTGGACAGAAACCACAGATAAAGCCTTTAAAAGGCTTAAGGAGCTTTTTACCTCAGCACCAGTGTTGTTAACTCCTGATCAGAACCGTCGGTTCATTGTGGAAACCGACGCCTCACAATATGCTCTAGGGGCTGTCTTGCTTCAAATAGACAACTCAGATCTTGAACGACCTGTAGCGTATCTATCCAAAACCCTTGCTCCGGCGGAGCTAAACTATACAGTACTGGAGAAAGAGTTGGCAATCAAACGTGCATTTGAAGAATGGCGCCATCTACTACTGGGAGCCAAGTTTCCGGTAGAAGTCCGGACAGATCATCATAACCTCAGGATCCTACAATATGCCCAAACATGTAACAGCCGTCAAGCCAGATGGGCTCATTTCTTTTCTCCATTCCGAATCACGTTCACATTCATCCCAGGAAAGGAAAATCTAAAGGCTGATGCTCTATCCCGTTAGGAACAGCTTCCGAACAACCCTTTCAGGTCTGAACCCATCTTTCCTTGTATGGCTCTGGGACTGCACACGGTGCCCGATTTTCTCTCACGTCTGAAATCACAATCCTGTCCAACTGCAAAGAAAGAACTACCACGGTCTACACAACTGGCGTTAACTTTGGAAGATGGTTGCTATTTCTTTGGACACAGGGCGTATATTCCGACACAACACTTCAGGAAGAAGTTCTCAATATGTGCCACAGTTCAAAATCAGCTGGACACAGGGGCTTTGCCTCCACCCAAGAATTGGTTTCTCGGTTCTTTTGGTGGCCATCATTGAGAAAGGACATTAAAGAATATGTTAGATCATGCCCCACATGCCTCTAAACTAAAACGTCTCGACAAGCCCCTCTAGGACTTCTGGTCAAGATGCCTTTGCCCACACGACTGTGGCAAATAATATCCACAGACTTCATAGTGGACCTACCACCATCACGAGGATGCTCTGCCATAATGGTAACAATAGATACTTTTGCTAAGATGGCACATTTCATCCCACTTGCCGGAGTGCCTTCTGCTACCTTGATGACTCGCATCTTCATCAACCACATATTCACCTTACATGGCTTACCAGAGACAATAATTTCGGACAGAGGTTGACAATATACTTCACAGTATTGGAAACTTGTCTGCCATTATCTTGGAATCTCACGGGCTCTCAGTTCAGGCTATCACCCTCAATCCAATGGCCAGACAGAAAGGCTCAACCAAACCTTGGGAAGGATACCTCAGGAGCTATGTCTCCGCGGCTCAGGATGATTGGAAGGATCTATTACCTTTAGCCAAGTTCGCTTATAACAACTCTTTTCACTCGGCAATCTGTACTTCTCCATTCCATTGCTCCTATGGGTTCAACCCATCATCCTTTCCCACCTTGAAGAAGTCTGAGTCCAAATTCCCAGATGTAGATTGCCTGATGGACCAAATCCGGCAGGGTCATCGCACAGCTATCACTGCGCTTCGACAGTCCCAGGAAAGAACAAAACATTTTACAGACCGTCACCGGTCTCCAACCCCGATAATCAAACCGGGAGATTGGGTTTGGCTGTCATCGCGCTTTCTCCCTTGGCATCTAGTGCCGTCCAAACTTTCTCCCTGATATTTTGGGCCATTCCAGGTGATCGCAGCGATAGGATCAGTTTCCTTCAAACTCCGTCTACCGAGCACCTGGGCTCGCATCCATCCGGTGTTTCACCTATCTCAATTAAAACCAGACAATCGGAGTTCCTTTCACCCAAAAACCTCTACTCGTCCTCCACCAGTGATGGTCGCATCCGGACCAGAATTCGAGTTCAAAGAGATATGTGACTCACGGTCTCACCGGGGTCATTTACAATATCTTATAGACTGGAAAGGCTACACACCCGCGGATCGGAGTTGGGAACCTGAATCTGCTGTACACGCGCCCAATTTAGTAAAAAAGTTTCATCTATTGCACCCGGACAAGCCAGGAGGGAGCGGCCCTAAGAAGGGGCATACTGTCATGTTCTGTACGGCAGATCCTTATCCTGGGAAGTATTCCAACATGGCCACCATATCTGGCGATCATAGCACACACAACAGTCTAGATGTTCTGTCCCAGAACACATTGCAGCTCACTGATGCCACACCCTTCTGGTTATGTGATGTGTCATTCTTTGTTTAAGCAGTCTCTAATGGCATTTTCCCTGATCTAATTCCTAACACTGGAGGGGCAGTCTCTTTAGCTTCTGCTTTGATTCCTTGCTTTTAATCTCATTATGTGAAATTACTTCAAACATCTTGGCTGTCTGATCAAAAACCCACTGCAATCTCTTATCCCAAGTGAATTCAAGACCAAACTGGAAGACCACCTCTCGCTGCAGACAGTAGAAGAACGTGCTCTTGAATTCTACTGAGTTTATATCACAGGTGAAATCAAATCTTGAGAATGCTCATTTTAGATTTAGCAAGAAGTGCCTTGGTGATTCATCTAGCTGAGCTGTCATAGTATATGCCGCCTTTTTTTGTGTAATGAATGGACCAAAATGGAGAGAAGTGTTTTCTAATCTCCCTCTCAAAGTCATTCATGGTAAATTCTCTTGTTCATTCAGTCCCCATATAAAACTAGCAGCACTCGTCTCCATCGTGAGATGAAAAAACCTAACATCCTGAGTTTTCGGAATGTCCAAAGTTTGAAACAATTCGAGGAAAGATACCAAATGTTCTTCAATGGTCACACCCAAATCTTTTTTTAAAGGTTTAGGCAGACCTTTAATATTTTTAATAATTTTTAGTGGGTTAAAATGTACTTCGTTTTGACCCATTTCTCTCTGCTCTGCAGAAGTAGGCCCAGTCTCTAGCACTGCAGTCTTGCCAGCCCTCACTGAGTGTACATCATCTGGCAGAGTTCCCAGACTGTGGCTTGACACAGCCTCAGCAAAATCATGCCCTGCTGTCCTAGTTGCCCTCAGAACCAATCAGAAATCCAAATATTGCCATTTTAACTCTGTAAGCTGGTGTGTCGGAAGCGGCCTCTAGCAGTACGGTCCTGCGTACGCTTGTGTTTTTTTCTGAGGTGCGGCTTGACACTTCTTGGCTTGCGCGTATACGCGTTCGTACTACGCCGCAGGGTCCTTTCCTCTCACGAAGCGCGGCGCTGCGCTGAGCGGCAGAGGAGAGGCCGAGCGGCAGAGGAGAGACCGGCCCTATACGGGCCCTCGGTCCCCCGGTCCCCCGACACCCACGGGAGCTGCTGCACGGAAGGAGTACCGGAGCAGTGAAAGGACGGGGAGATACGTGTCCTGTTGGGGAGCCGCAAAGCGGATGAAGGAGGACTCTGTGCTTCCTCCCGCGGCTCCCACACAAAACGAGAGGTTCTTGCAACATCAGAGGTGAGTGGGGATTTATGTAGAGTATCCCTGGGGCTTCACCTTACGTTCTCCACATTGGAGACTGGATCAGTGGATCATTGTATAGATCCAGTATTGAGGCCCATCGGTTGATATATGTGAACTGGATGCTGACAGTACAATAAAACCAGAGGGCCAGCTGGGATAAGAATACTACCGGGGGAGAGCTCTTGTGCCAAGATAACCTCCAGTGGAGCGCATACCCTCCACCCACCCGGATTAGAGGGGCCTTTTACAGGAGCCTTTTGGATCCAGCACTTCTACCTTGTGCCTAACTTCTCTTAGAAGGGAGCACTGGGGCCAGTACTACCCAACTTACGAAAGCAGGCCTTAAGGTCATACGCACAGGAGACTGCAGGCTTAGGCCTTTGATCCTGGACGTTACAAAGCCCGGAGGGCGCTAAATTGTGAAAACCCGTATGCCTCCAAAGAAGAGATCCACACAGTCAAAGTACAACCTTAGAGGAACCAAGGGAATGGAGACAACTAAGAATCCCTCAAACAACCCTACTGGGCGGGCGAAACCCAATAAGAAAGTTAAGAACGACATACCTGCGGATCAGGGAATGATCACCGAGTTTTTCCCGCAAAACCCACTTCCTGAAACTAATTCAACTACAATTGAGGAAGAACTGGTTCTTGTGCCGTCCAATGTAGGATCTATATGTGCCTCTACTTACGACGACATTGACAATAATTCACTATTGGAATTATGTCTTAATATTCAGAGGAAAATGACTCCTGCCCCATGCTCGCTACCTATCAGCGTGGACTGTGCTAATTCAAACAAGCAGAGAAATACTCCATTTGCATCCCCGACTTCAGCTGAAGCCATGGGCAGATTATCAGCATCACCAAATTTGGCGATGGCCTCTATGGAAGACAGTCTCCCAGCTGAAAGTGTATGCTTGGCTGATACTTATCCAGGAGCTACAGAGATCGCGGAGATCCAGTCCTCAGTTGCATCGTTGCAATTTGCCCTTAAGGTCCTACTGAAAATGACGGGGAAAATCTTGGACAACTCAAACGCCCTAATATTAGAGAGGGCAGAGAGGGAGAAAGAAGAGAATACTGCTGAAGCTGATCAATCAGCAGAGTCCAATCTCTCGGAAGCCATAAAATTGGCGGACGCAAGTGAAGAACACCATTCTGACGAGCCTCACAGTTCGGGGCGGGCGACAGATATAGAAAATGAAGAACCATTCTTCTCGCGTAAGCAACGCAGATTGGCCAGGAGGGCTTCAAGGATCAAAAGAGCTAAAGAAATGGCCATCCTCAAGTCGGTTAATGAATCCGCAGGGCACCCCTCAAAGAAAGCCAAAAAACGGGCAGCTAGAGCAAAGAAAAGGAAGAACGGTGGTGAGGGATGCCTGACGAGCTGGCTAATAGCCGACAGAGAAAAAATGATTGAGCCTGAGGAAGTGGAGGATTTTTGTGAGGAGGAAAACCCGCATGAAGTTCCAGAGACTGTGGACAAAGACAACTCCGGGTGTCCATTAGAGTTATCAGCAACATCTAATATAACTCGGCCCACTGAATCTACATCTACCATGGAAGGAAATCGTATATGTCATATAAAGAATTTGTATCTAAGTGAAAACACGAAATGGCTCTCTCGCTCAGAATTATTACTTAGATTGAGCTATGTACCACAACTGAGGGTCCTCAAGTCAGACGATTTCCAATTCGTGGAACCACTAAAAGGCCCTAATCCCCAGGTTTCAGCACTGCATTGTAAGTTTCTATCCACAGCGACATTGCTAAGGAATTATAAAACCGAACTGAAAGCAGTTGATGTGGAGGTTGATGCCGATCTCAATGAACCAGACTTACGCCAACCGCCCATTAAGGTAGACATGATAGCTGAAACTAACCTCCGCCCCTACTTCCCGGAAGGTAAAAAGGTGGGCATATCAGACATACAACAAGCATTGAAATGGCTTGCGGATTCACTACCTGAAGTACTACTAAAGCAATGAGATATGTCTATTCTCTCCTGGAACTGTAGGGGTTTTGCTCATTTGCTGTCAACCGAGGGCTCCATTAAGATCCTAGATAAACACAGTTGTTTTTGCCTGCAAGAAACCTGGGCAATGGAGCCATTGATCCTGGATGGTTTTGCTATTTATCAAATGGTAGCTAATAAAGGTACAAAGGGAAGACCCTATGGGGGACTTATTATAGGGGTGGCTAACATGTTTGGCTCTAAGTTAGTGAAAACTGATTGTTCCAGCAACTTGATGGCAGTTGAGATCGACTATAACAACCAGTTAGGAATGGAGCACCTACTATTAGTTAGCCTTTACAACCCCCCGGGTGCGCCAATAAGAGAACAACTCCAGGAGGCCTTACATAATCTATTGGCTACATGGCTACTAAAATCTGGGAATACTGGGATAATAGTGGCGGGAGACTTCAACTGCCACATGAGCGGTAACACAGAGAAGTCCTATAACCCTAATTTAAAAACTAAAAATTACATGCTACACTCCAAAAAAAATGATCCTGAGGGCCAAGGATGGAAACATTTGTTCGATCTATGGGACATCGAAATGCTTAATGGTAAAACAGTGAGCGATTCGCCAGGCAATTATACCTGGTCCAATGGCATTTCGAGAAGTACCATAGACTACATGTTTGTCTCACCTAGCCTCTACGAGATAGTGGAGGACATGCAAATAACCCCTAATGAGTGGAGTGATCATGCCACACTCATCTGTAAACTGAATATCGGGACAAAAGCCCCTATTAGTATCAACATGGGTAATATTGTGCCAAATAAAACCGGCACTAGGATCAGCTGGTCAGACAAAAATGTCTCTCTTGCCGTGGCAGCCTTGGCTAACATTGATCCAAATTCACTACCGGACTTTCAGGAGATGTCGAGTGACGCCATTGAATACTGGATCTGCAACTTTGCTAAGAAACATGCAGTCTGTCGAATGGGGTCCATGATTAGCTGCGGCAGGGAAATGCCACCCTTTGACATAGCTATGAGAAATTTGAAAAGAGAGCGTAGAGCGGAACTCCGGCTGGCCAAGAGACAAGCTCACCCTCCAGACGTCTATTTTCTGATGGTTAGGAGCATTAAAAACAAATACAGAGCCATGTTCAAGACCAAACGGAAACTAGATAAAATCAAGACCTGGCAAAGACTAGTTAACACGATTTGCACAGGCAAAACGCGGAACATCTGGGCTCTGCTGGGTGAGGCACGAGGCACTACACAAGGTACAATAGTTAACCCTATTAATGCGGAAACATGGATAGCCTTCCTCGCAAATAGGAATTCTAAAGCAGACTCAGAGGAACCTCAAACATTGATTCATAAGCCATCTATCCCCCCATTCAATGTGACATATCAAATGGTGCTGAATACAATCTCTGAACTAAAATCTTCGCGTGCCCCGGGCCCGAATGGTCTAGCTAACATTGTGATGAAGGCATATCCTGAATTCTGGGCATCCCTGTTAGCTATAATGTTTAAAAAGATCTTAAAAGTGGGGAGAATTCCCCGATCCTGGCAAACAGCGGTGCTCATACCAGTCTTTAAGAAGGGGAATCGAGCTGATCCTAGCAATTATAGATTACTCTCAATGCTGGATGTCACGGGCAAAATATTTGCCTCTCTCCTTCTAAAGGAGCTGCAGCTCTGGGTAGAGCAATCAGACATACTCTGCAAATTTCAGAGTGGCTTTAGGCAAGGATATTCGACAGCACACAACATCATGGTGCTGGATCTTTTGAGAACACGAGCTAGATCAAGAGGGCAGCCACCATTATATGCCCTATATATAGACTTCTCGGCGGCATTTGACTCTATCCCAAGAGAGGCCCTTTGGAGGAAGTTAAAAGCAATGGGTTGCCCGGATGGCCTGACCTATTATCTTAGATTACTTCATCAGAATACATCTGCTAAAGTAAAGTTAGATCAGGAAGGACACACCACTAGAAGTGTGCTCCAAAATAGGGGGGTTAAACAAGGATGTGTCAGGGCCCCGCTGATCTATAATATGTATGTACATGACATCCCGGAGGCCATTAGGGGAGCTACAAATTGCCCTCCGAAAATAGGAGATTCCGTCTGTCCTGTCCTGGCCTATGCGGATGATCTGGTTATTCTAGACCACACAATTGGGGGGCTCCGAAGGTCGGCCATTGCCTTATGGGAATACGCCGAGACAAACGGCCTCAAAATTAATTTAGATAAAACTAAGGCAATGAGATTTACCATCAAGAACACCACTCGCGTACAGCTTAGGGTTGGTACAGATACCATTGCCTATTCTCCTTATTATCGCTATCTGGGGATAGAATTTGAGAGTATCGGCGACTATGGACTCTGCAAGCAGTCACGTAATGTAAAGGCAACACAACTGACTGCACTGTTCCATAGATTCACAGTGAAGCAGGGGGGATTTACTATCTGGGGAACGAGACAACTGTACGTGCAGGTATTATCACCTATGATCACCTACGGCCTAGAAGCCCTCCTCAATTCTGACCTGAAATGGTTGCAGGTGATTGAGGGGAAGTTTTGGCGCTCTATCCTGGGCCTCCCACCGGGAATCCCCATGGCAATACTAAGACTAGAAATGGGGCTGACCTCACTGAAAGCGATCGTATTGAAAAAGCGTGCCCTACTATATCTGAGAATGAGGGAGGAGACTAAGAATGGGCTACTTAAGGCGGTCTACTTAGAGATCTCGAAAGACAAACCAGCGTGCCCCTTGAAGGAGCAAATGTCTAAATTCCTGAAGATCATTGGGTGGCAAATTAGGGAAGGCAGTGTTACTACAGAAACGCAAAGGGCCCTGGTTAAACGCATAGAGCTATGGGATTGGCTGGAGAACTACGCCCATCTACAGAAGCTAAAAAGCTATCAGTTTGTCCAGTATAGACTATATAACTACAAAAATATGCAGAGATATCTCAATTTATGCCCAGATAGGAGACTTAGACGTTTTATATTAATCCTAAGGCTAGAACAACTGCCTACCTTAATGATAACAGGTAGAAGAGATATGATCCCCCTAGAATTACGGCTCTGCCGGTTATGTAAAGGAGTGAATCGCCAAGAAACGGCCAGACATGTACTGACCGAGTGTTGCAAAATGTCACATACCATAAACCTTGGTCTGGGGCCGTTTGTGCATAATCAAGGTTATATCTATGAGGAACTATTCTGGCACCACTGCATTAACTCAAACAGTATAAGGCTCTTGATGGCATTGTACAGTATTTGGCTGATTGTGGAAATAAGACTTAGGATAACCATATAGACGGATATAAGGAAGAGCCGATGTATAGCTAAAGAGGAAAACCACGAAGGACCGCCGGCCAATATTGACATTTATTTGTATAGGATCCGTAATATTGCGGTATTTAGACTGATACTCCATTTGAAAACTCTCAGTGGAGATTATAGGGCAGTATGTGGCAAGCCAGGATTCCAGAATTATTGTAAATATAAACGCGAATTTAAAATTGAAGTTGTTTTATATGGTTTTAGGAAATGTATATTTAGAGAATATAATGTATTGCTTTTCTTGGCATCTTTTATGCAATGTGTTGTTAATTATTGATAATCTTTTTACTACAATTTTGTTCTTACTTAAGATATATTCTATGTGTAAAGTTTCGTTGTAAACTAAGTCACAATAAATTATTATAAATTGGGACTTCAAAGTTTGAAACTCTTTATAAAATGCAGAGCCCTCGCCCTCAATTTAACTATCACATTGCACATTGTAATTATTGATTGCTTCCATTATGTTATCATCTTCAGACATTAATCTAAACACCTCACTTTCTAATAACTGCATATCTCTAGCAAATTGGCTACTATGTTTCCATAGCACCATCAGCTCTGATAAAGCAAGATACATGTCCGCTCAAATACTTTCTAGAATTGTTTTTAAATGGGCAATTTCCCTTTCACTTTCCCCCACTTGCCTCTCTCTTTGTGCATTCTCCAAATGTAAAGCATTACATTTGGCCTGCAACGGTGCAATAAACTCTCCCTTTTCTGGGCTCTCTTCTAATTGAGACACTTTTTCATGCATGGCTTCCACTTCAAATTGCAAGCCTGCAATGACCTCACTATCCTTCATTCTCAGATCAATGAGCCTGTGCAAAACGAATCATGCCTTGGCTCCAAGGCGAATCAAACAATCAGAGTGAAAAAGCCTGGGAAAGCACCACTGTAGTACATTCCCCTCTGCAAACAACTGCCCTGGCCATTCCTTATCAACCTTTGACATTATTTGCTCTCGTCAACTCGAGTTTCTGATGTCCTATTAGCTAAAGCAAAGAATGTGGCTTCTGCGTAATTACAGAGGTCTGCAATTTCAGCCTCTGACATGTTTGCAGTCTGCCAATATTATTTAACACACAGTGCCACTAAGATGATTCACCAAAGTTTTCCCAGTGCAGCACAGTATGACCACTATAAAGTGCCACACCTAACAAATGCTGCCAGCCAAACATGCCGGCATTCTCTACCAAAATGTAAGAATTTGTTTATTGTCTTCATTTTTAACCTGGTATCCTTGGCTATGTCCTAGTAGGCTTTGTGCTGCACTGGGAACACCAGATTTCCAACATTAAGAGGCCGATTCATGGAATAATTAGCGCGGCGCAAGTGGGCAAAAACGTGCGAATCGCAGTGGAATAGCGAAAATCGCAGTGAACGTGCGAAAATCGCACGAAAAGCAGCGCACGTCGATTCATGGAAGGCCGTGCGCGAGAAAACCAGCGGATGTGCGATAAAAAGTGCGCGGCGCACGTTAGCGCACAGGCCATCTAACAGCGTGCGCCAGGTCACAGCGAAAATCGCACAGGCCACAGCGAAAATCGCACATAGCGCGGCGCACGCAATAAAAGTAGGCGGAACACGGGCGTAACACTCGGAATGGGGAACAACTTGCCAAAACGTGGGCGTCACGGGGGAAGTACAGGGCACAAGTGCGCGGAACGCCCACACGCTCGCCTACAACACGTATTCATGGAATAGAATAGGGGAAATAAGCGCACGCTCAAACCAGCGCACAGGCACAAACACGACCGCCACAAGAAAGGAGGCGGTAGCGTCTCTGCGGCTGTAAGAAATGTGCGCCAAAAGGTGCGCCAACAAATAGCACCTATATACTGCCATGATGAATGTCCCATACTGTGGCCCTCCAGGAAAAATGACGTGCAAAGGGGTACCCACAAACACGGACACCCGCTGACAAAAAATACGTGTGCATGTATACCGGGGTGCGCGGGAAGTGTCACACGCGATTTGCAGGGTACGTGCATCACAGGGGTTCGCGTGAAGTTATTCACGCGCGATCGGGCCTGGGGGAGCGGGCTTCGTGTATTACAGGGGTTCGCGTGAAGTTCCTCACGCGATCGGGCCTGGGGGAGCGGGCTACGTGTATAACAGGGGTCCGCGTGAAGTTCCTCACGCGATCGGGCCTGGGGGAGCGGGCTACGTGTATTACAGGGGTTCGCGTGAAGTTCCTCACGCGATCGGGCCTGGGGGAGCGGGCTTCGTGTATTACAGGGGTTCGCGTGAAGTTCCACACGCGATCGGGCCTGGGGGAGCGGGCTACGTGTATTACAGGGGTTCGCGGGAAGTTCCTCACGCGATCGGGCCTGGGGGAGCGGGCTTCGTGTATTACAGGGGTTCGCGTGAAGTTCCTCACGCGATCGGGCCTGGGGGAGCGTGCTTCGTGTATTACAGGGGTTCGCGTGAAGTTCCACACGCGATCGGGCCTGGGGGAGCGGGCTACGTGTATTACAGGGGTTCGCGTGAAGTTCCTCACGCGATCGGGCCTGGGGGAGCGGGCTTCGTGTATTACAGGGGTTCGCGTGAAGTTCCTCACGCGATCGGGCCTGGGGGAGCGGGCTACGTGTATAACAGGGGTCCGCGTGAAGTTCCTCACGCGATCGGGCCTGGGGGAGCGGGCTACGTGTATTACAGGGGTTCGCGTGAAGTTCCTCACGCGATCGGGCCTGGGGGAGCGGGCTTCGTGTATTACAGGGGTTCGCGTGAAGTTCCACACGCGATCGGGCCTGGGGGAGCGGGCTACGTGTATTACAGGGGTTCGCGGGAAGTTCCTCACGCGATCGGGCCTGGGGGAGCGGGCTTCGTGTATTACAGGGGTTCGCGTGAAGTTCCTCACGCGATCGGGCCTGGGGGAGCGTGCTTCGTGTATTACAGGGGTTCGCGTGAAGTTCCACACGCGATCGGGCCTGGGGGAGCGGGCTTCGTGTATTACAGGGGTTCGCGTGAAGTTCCACACGCGATCGGGCCTGGGGGAGCGGGCTTCGTGTATTACAGGGGTTCGCGTGAAGTTCCACACGCGATCGGGCCTGGGGGAGCGGGCTACGTGTATTACAGGGGTTCGCGGGAAGTTCCACACGCGAATAGCCTGGGCGCGTGTATTTCAGGGGTTCGCGGGAAGTTCCTCACGCGATCGGGCCTGGGGGAGCGGGCTACGTGTATTTCAGGGGTTCGCGGGAAGTTCCTCACGCGATCGGGCCTGGGGGAGCGGGTTACGTGTATTACAGGGGTTCGCGGGAAGTTCCACACGCGAATAGCCTGGGCGCGTGTATTTCAGGGGTGCGCGGGAAGTTTTACACGCGATTGGCCAGGGTACGTGTATTACAGGGGTACGCGGGAAGTTTTACACGCGATTGGCCAGGGTACGTGTATCACAGGGGTACGCGGGAAGTTCAACACGCGATTGGCCAGGGTACGTGTATTACAGGGGTACGCGGGAAGTTATACACGCGATTAGCCAGGGTACGTGTATTACAGGGGTGCGTGGGAATCATCACACGCGATTAGGCTGGGTGGGTCCTCACAGGTGTTCCCTGTACACCCTCGACGGCCCCTGCAGGCAGCCCACAAAACAGGGGACTACCCTGCACACCTGCTCATGTCCCCCTGCACCCCCACCCCCCCAGCCACCAGGGGCACCCTCCACCAGGCCCCCACTCATGTCTCCCACCACCCCCACCCCCCCAGCCACCAGGGGCACCCTCCACCAGGCCCCCACTCATGTCTCCCACCACCCCCACCCCCCAGCAGTGCAGGGGCAGCCCCCACCAGGCCCCCACTCATGTCTACCACCACCCCCACCCCCCCAGCCACCAGGGGCACCCTCCACCAGGCCCCCAATCATGTCTCCCACCACCCCCACCCCCCAGCAGTGCAGGGGCACCCTCCACCAGGCCCCCACTCATGTCTCCCACCACCCCCACCCCCCAGCAGTGCAGGGGCACCCTCCACCAGGCCCCCACTCATGTCTCCCACCACCCCCACCCCCCCAGCCACCAGGGGCACCCTCCACCAGGCCCCCACTCATGTCTCCCACCACCCCCACCCCCCAGCAGTGCAGGGGCACCCTCCACCAGGCCCCACACATGTCTCCCACCACCCCCACCCCCCAGCAGTGCAGGGGCACCCTCCACCAGGCCCCCACTCATGTCTCCCACCACCCCCACCCCCCAGCAGTGCAGGTGCACCCTCCACCAGGCCCCCACTCATGTCTCCCACCACCCCCACCCCCCAGCAGTGCAGGGGCACCCTCCACCAGGCCCCACTCATGTCTCCCACCACCCCCACCCCCCAGCAGTGCAGGGGCACCCTCCACCAGGCCCCCACTCATGTCTCCCACCACCCCCACCCCCCAGCAGTGCAGGGGCACCCTCCACCAGGCCCCCACTCATGTCTCCCACCACCCCCACCCCCCCAGCCACCAGGGGCACCCTCCACCAGGCCCCCACTCATGTCTACCACCACCCCCACCCCCCCAGCCACCAGGGGCACCCTCCACCAGGCCCCCACTCATGTCTCCCAGCACCCCCACCCCCCCAGCCACCAGGGGCACCCTCCACCAGGCCCCCACTCATGTCTCCCACCACCCCCACCCCCCAGCAGTGCAGGGGCAGCCCCCACCAGGCCCCCACTCATGTCTACCACCACCCCCACCCCCCCAGCCACCAGGGGCACCCTCCACCAGGCCCCCAATCATGTCTCCCACCACCCCCACCCCCCAGCAGTGCAGGGGCACCCTCCACCAGGCCCCCACTCATGTCTCCCACCACCCCCACCCCCCAGCAGTGCAGGGGCAGCCCCCACCAGGCCCCCACTCATGTCTCCCACCACCCCCACCCCCCAGCAGTGCAGGTGCACCCTCCACCAGGCCCCCACTCATGTCTCCCACCACCCCCACCCCCCCAGCCACCAGGGGCACCCTCCACCAGGCCCCCACTCATGTCTCCCACCACCCCCACCCCCCAGCAGTGCAGGGGCAGCCCCCACCAGGCCCCCACTCATGTCTACCACCACCCCCACCCCCCCAGCCACCAGGGGCACCCTCCACCAGGCCCCCAATCATGTCTCCCACCACCCCCACCCCCCAGCAGTGCAGGGGCACCCTCCACCAGGCCCCCACTCATGTCTCCCACCACCCCCACCCCCCCAGCCACCAGGGGCACCCTCCACCAGGCCCCCACTCATGTCTCCCACCACCCCCACCCCCCAGCACTGTGGGGCACCTGCCAGCAGGCCCCCACCCATGTCCAACTCATGTCTCCCACCACCCCCAAACCCCAGCCACCAGGGTCACCCTCCACCAGGGCCCCACTCATGTCTCCCACCACCCCCACCCCCCAGCACTGTGGGGCACCTGCCAGCAGGCCCCCACCCATGTCCAACTCATGTCTCCCACCACCCCCAAACCCCAGCCACCAGGGTCACCCTCCACCAGGGCCCCACTCATGTCTCCCACCACCCCCACCCCCCAGCACTGTGGGGCACCTGCCAGCAGGCCCCCACCCATGTCCAATCCATGCCCCCCTGCACCTGGGTCCCAACATTCCCCAATCATGTCCGTAATGCCCATCCTCCCCTGCCAAAAGGCCCAACCAACTATCACACCCACCCACATATCAAAGGCAATTACATGTTACACCCCCAATGTAAATAATGCAATTTAACACATGTCTGTCACACACAATGGCTGCAAGTGAATGACAAAACACCCAACATGACATGCCTGAAAGCAATGAGATGATACGACACATTGAAGATTAAAAAAATAATATGTATTGAACAGCAAATAAGAAAAAACACAAAGCAAATCAAACAAAACAAGATGAATGTCCAAGAAAAAATCATGAAAAATTAAAAGAAGCCAATCAAGAAGATAATCCTGGGTCCATGAGCCCTACCAAATCAAACCTAACTGACTACTAACTAAAAAGGGAACTATATACAAAAAAGTGGTGCATTGTCCAATCGCAACCCAAAAAAATAATCAAAAAAACAAAGGAAACCTAACCCTAACTATACAACTATATACAAAGGCAGCGGGCTATTTGGACGGCTCACTGGTTGTTGTCATGGGCCAGGGCATCCTCGAACTCCTGGTCAATGGCTTGGAGGCGGGCATGTTCCCTGGCCCCGAGGTCCCGCAGGGATAACGCAGTGTCAAGCTCAAACTCCCTGCGAAGACCCTCGAGGCACTCAGCCCGCCTCAGCGCCCTCCGCATGGAGTCCTCCGCCCTGACCATCGTGAGCCGTTCCTCCTCTGCCCGCTGCCGCTCCGCACCTATCCGCTGGCACAACCTCTCCCACACGGAAGCCACTCCCATTCCAGGGTTCTCCTGCCCTCCGGCCGATGCCTGCACCCCTGATGTTGATGGCCCCGAGCCATGATGCCTCCCACGTTGAGCCTGCTGCTGCCTCCGACGCAACTGCCTGTGCCAGCACGACGGCATCCCGGCTGATGGAAACCACCGACGCCGTCGTGCACGTGCCCTGCCCGATGATGCCGTCACATCCTCCATCTGCTGGGGTCCAGGTGCTCTGGTGTCCACCCCTGCTGGATCTCTGACTCCCGACTGTGGCAGGGATGGGATCCCCACCGAGCTGGCTGCATTGGTCGGGGCAGGTCCACAGGGGGCCCTGGTGGCATCTGGGCTGGAAGACGGCAAGGAGAACGACTGGTGGATAGCCTGCACAGAGGAGGAGAGGGCCGCCACATTGGCCAACACATGCAGGAAACCCCCGAACATGGCCGATCCCAATTGGGCCACGTCGGCACGGTGCACTTCGTGATGACGTGCGTGCTCCTCCCGGGAAGCACGCACGGCATCACGAATCGCAGCCGTGCGCAACGCGACCCCAATCAGGACCTTCTCCGCACGGCCAGGGGTTCCCACGTCCGCAGGTGGAGGGGAGTCAGGTGACATGGACATCCCCTCTACCTGCGGACAGGCCTGGGACGGGGCATCCCTGCTGGTGCATGGTGGTGCACTCACAGGGTCAGGGACAGCGACATGCACAGGCCCCTCCACGGTGACCTGTGCTGCCTCCTGCCCCTGGCCCTGGACTGCACCACTTGCACCAGCAGGGATGCCCCCACCAGGCCCCATGTGTGCCCCAGTGGCGGCCTCCTCCTCCTCTGTGCAAACCACCAACCTGGATGGCTCCTCACCGTCTCCCACCGTAGCAGGCCCCTGTGGGGGCACACCCACCCCTTCCGCTGCAGCCGTGGGGGCATCCCCGACGCCTTGCTCCACAGCGCCGTCTCCGCCCTCTTCTTCACTAGCCGCTGCGTAGAGGGAGACAAAGAACACAAGCATCAGGGCACTGTACAATGGTCCCCTAGACAGGAAGCAATAGCAGATGAGCACCACTGTCAAAGTACACTTCCATCATGTCCCTCCACAACACATGGGCCAGTCCAGGCAAAACACACACAGTAACAGGCATGGTGCATGCCATGGACATTTCCATGCATGTCCAATGGACTCTTGAAACATTCAATGATATGTAACTCACATGCATCATGCCTCATGCCCATCACATGCACACACATCACCTCAGTCACATCCATCTGGCCCCAAACACACCAAACACAGCGGATACAAGGGTAATTTTGCTGCTTTACTGAATCTCTGCATTGTCACACACATGTGTCATGCATCCATGGCATGCACAAGTCACAGACACGCAGGTCAGGCACACAGACATGGCTACCATATATGTACCTGGCATCAGCACCCATCCCTCACCCCCACCCATGTTCAGGTACAGAGACTGGCATGCTCTCATGTTCATAATCTGATTAGGGCTCCCCATGCGGCATTTCAACACATGCAACAACCATGTGCATCACACATCACTGGTCGCACATGCATTACCATGATGTCCCTGCACACATACATGCATACATGGGCTATGGCACACATACAGGCAAGTATCATAGAACCAGCACACCGCAACATGCCCTGTCTCACACAGTAATGCATGGACACTTACCGCTCAACTCCAGACGGGCCTCCCTCTCAAGGATCTGGGCGTGGAGCGCTGGGCGTACGCGTTCCAGGACCCTCATCTGGATGGTACTCATGCGGCCCCGGCCCCCCTCCACGAGGCGCCGGGCCTTCACAAGGGTCCTGGACCTCAAGTCCTCCCAGCGCTTCTTGATCTTCAGGACGTCGCGGGTTGCCACCCCCTCCGCGTTGATGGCAACCACACAGTCGGCCCAGATCCTCTGCCGTCCTTCCTTGCTGGCGCGGGACGATCCAAAGAGGGCATCATACTGCCCCAGGACATGCTCCACCAGGACACCAACTTCGGTGACAGTGAAGCTGGTGCCCCTCTGCCCCTCTGGCCTGGGGTTGCCACTGGTGCCAGATGTGGAAGTGCCCGACATGGCAACCCCAGAGGCAGGTGTGGGTGGGCAACTGGGTCCTGGGGCTGGGCTGTGGAGCGATGTAATACCAGTCGGGAGTCTTCAGTTCCAGCAGGGGTGGACACAGCAACTGGACCCCTGCAGATGGCTGATGTGCAGGCACCAAATGGCAGGGCACGGTGGCAGCAGGCAGGCAGGCAGCAGCAGATGGCACGTGGGAGGCTGCTCGGGGCACTGGGGGGCAGTAACTCGGCCTTCTGGGCAGGAGCGTGGGCTTCCGTGTGTTTTCGCGTGGCCAGCTTGATACGGAGTGATTTGGCATGTGAAAATCCTGCACGTCAGCGTGAAATCCGAGGAAAGGCCCTTAGCGCGTAAGCGCGTCAGCACGCATACGCGATTCTATTGGTCCAGAGTCCCTCAGCGCGTAAGCGCGTCTGTGACGTGACCCGCACGGGTGTTCCCCACTCAGGACGTGATGACGGGGCACACGTGGAGATACTGCACGTCAGAGTGTCATCGCGTGTAATTGGACAAAAGTGCGCGTACACGCGATTGGCCTATGTACGTGTATTTAATGGGTGCGCGGCCACTTACACACGCAAGTACGTCAGCGAACCTGTATCCCGTGGTGCGTGTGAATTTCCACACGCTATTGGACTGGGAACAGGATTCCAGGGCTGCGCGGGTCACACGCTGTATCCCGTGGTGCGTGTGAATTTCCACACGCTATTGGACTGGGAACAGGATTCCAGGGCTGCGCGGGTCACACGCTGTATCCCGTGGTGCGTGTGAATTTCCACACGCTATTGGACTGGGAACAGGATTCCAGGGCTGCGCGGGTCACACGCTCGCCTAGAACACGCGCTAAGCATAAATTGCGGACTTCGACAATAACAAGCTCAGACGCCAGGATGAACATACCGTTCCTAGCAGCAGTGGCAGTGGGCTACCAAAGGAGGAGGAGGAGGATAGTCAGGGCCAGAATATTCACACCCAGAACCAGCCTTTTCGGGATGCCTGATGACCAGGTGTATGGGAGGTACAGGTTTCCACCACACATCATACTGGACCTGGTGACTGAGTGGGAGGATGACCTCACATCACCCACCCTGTGCTCCCAAGCACTCAGCCCCCTGGAGAAGGTCCTCAATGTACTGCACTTCTTAGCCACTGGATCATTTCAGCGGACAAGTGCCATAGTGGGTGGGGTGTCACAGGCCACCCAGTCACGCTGCCTACACCAGGTCTTGAACATCATGACTGCACGCCCATCAGTCCGCAGGCACATATACCTGCCCAGAACACCTGCAGAAAGGCATGCTGCCGCCCTGGATTTTTACGCAGTGGCACGATTCCCCAAAGTGCTAGGTGCCATCGACTGCACCCATGTGGCTCTACGTCCCCCCAGGGCATCTGAGCACATCTATAGGAACCGCAAGCACTGGCATTCCATCAACGTGCAGGTAGCATGTAATGCCAAGGGAATCATCACCTCAGTATATGCCAACTATCCCGGCTCCACCCACGACAGCTTCATTTACCGAATGTCCACCCTAAGCCGGGACCTAGAAGCTGGGCGGCATGGCGATACATGGCTGCTTGGTGAGTATGTATGCCACTGCACATGCATGCATGTTGGATACTGAGCAAGGTCACAACCTCACCAATGATACCAATCCCCACCTCCACAGGGGACAGTGCCTACCCTCTCAGCCCCCACATGATGACGCCAATTCGGAACCCCACCACGCCACCCCAGGTAAGATTTAACACAGCCCACATTACAACCAGGGGCATAGTGGAGCGCACATTCGGAGTGCTGAAGTCACGCTTTCGCTCCCTTGACCGTTCTGGCGGGCAGCTGTTATACGCTCCCCCAGTAGTGTGCAGGATCATAGTGGCAGCATGTGTCCTGCACAACGTTGCAACACGCCGGGGCCTGGCCGTGGACATGGTGGTGGCCCCACATCCCCAACCACATGCACAGCCGCTGCGCATGGGAGGGGAAAGGGCACGGGGGGAGGCAGCCCGTACACAGCTAGTGGCTAATTACTTCACATAGAAATCACACCCCTGTGGAGTGCACACTGCCCTGGCACATTCCATCTGACAATCATTGATGACTCAACCTGACACTGATCCTGAATGTGTGGAGAATGAACCGGGAATTCCATGTCAGCCTGAGATTGTTCACCTGGAAGTGTCACAATGTGTGCATCCCTACCCACACAGACACCACCAATGCAGTTTTGTGAAGTTACACATTGAAGCAGCTAAAATGAATACCCACTTGCAAAATGCAACAAGAGGACAGTGCCATGTCAGCCAACCCCACCCCAGCACTGCCACACGACACACCGTGCCATGTCATGCTAATTGCAGGTAAACAAAGTAATCCCCACAACATGACATCACTCTCACTATGTACAGTGGCACTATTAGAAACCTGCAACACCTGAAATGCTCACAGCAATGCCGGACCAACAACATACTTGAGCACGTAGTACCATTAACATGACATCAAAAATGTAACATATTAGTAGTCTCACCACCTGGAAATGCCTGCACTCCCACCACTACCAACTGTGCAGTGTTGGCGCCATGTAGAGTTGTAGGTGCACTGCTGCCAACATGGTCCCCATCGCCAGACTAGAGGTCCTTGTGTGGACTTGAGGAAGGGACCTGCAAATTGGGAGGCAGACACAGAAGAAGAGTTACACATCAATGCAACATGCAGTGTACAACACAACAGCAATATGCACTAGGAATGTATACACAGTATTGACTACAGACTGGCCACACAGCTCATGGGAGTCCAACGTCACTGTGTAATTCACTGTCACTTGGGCACACCCTTTGCAAGCCCATGGAAACGGGAAGCAGGAGGGGTGTGTGTGACTCAAACCCAAGCATCTGAACCAAATACATTACAAGCCTGCATGTGCCCAGCCACAATGCAGCGTATGCCCACAGGAACCACGGAAGCCAACAGATCGGAGCCAACAGATCGGAGCCAACAGATCGGAGCCAACAGATCGGAGCCAACAGATCGGAGCCAACAGATCGGAGCCAACAGATCGGAGCCAACGGATCGGAGCCAACAGATCGGAGCCAACAGATCGGAGCCAACAGATCGGAGCCAACAGATCGGAGCCAACGGATCGGAGCCAACGGATCGGAGCCAACGGATCGGAGCCAACAGATCGGAGCCAACAGATCCTCCCAAAAAAATTGGGAATAAAAGAAATCAAAATAAAAATAAAAATAATAAACAATCAAAAATGGCCATTGAAGGGCCCGGGGGGGTTGGGGAGGCCACCCAGGAGGTCCGAGGACAGGATGCACACCAGAACCCACCTGCGTGGATCCTGGGAAAATAAAACACCTCCATGGGCTCATGGCCCACACGGCTACCCTATTGTGGGAGTGTCACTGCTGTCGCTATTATCACCCTGTGCAGCTGCATCCGGAGGTGGTTGCACTATGGGAGGCAGCCCACGCAAGGCCCTAGTCTGCTCCTCCATGGCTGCAAGCATGCGGGTGTGGTAGGTCTGGTTCTGGAGGATGAGTGTGCGGAGGTCCCCATGCAACAACTCACGGGATGCCCGGACCTCCGCCCTCGTTGCCTGCATCTCAGCTGAGAGCGTACGGGTGAGACGCTCCAGCTGCTGTTCTGTCCTTTGGTGTGTTGAAGCCTCAAGCTCAACAAGAGTCGTCCTGAGGTGTAGGAGCTCCTGCCTCAGGGCTTCCCTGTGGCCCTGGGACTCAATGGAGATGGCCTCCTGCAGAGTCGCCAGTGCCGCCCGCCTGTCCCTGTTGGACCCCAACATGTCCTCCCTGTGTGACTGGCAGATGGAGTCAGTTGCCTGCTCTAGTTGCTCCATCAGCCTTTCTGGGGGGACAATGGAAGTGGCCACCCTATCCATGGCCTGAGCCATCATCTCGGATGATGCAGCCTGTTGGGTAGCCATACCGTAAATGGATTGCTCCCATGCGGTATTGCCAGGTGGCGTACGGCCACCACGTCGGCGGGCACCACACCTGTCTGGGGCAAGGCGAACTGCGCCTTGCTGTGCCGGCACTGCCTGAGGCTGCAGGACTGCATTCCCCCTCTGATCTGCTGGCCCAGGAACAGGTTCAGATGTCGCGGAGTGTGACCCTGCATCCGTAACCACCGAAGGCGTAGCTGCCAACACTGACATCCCCATGGAGGGTACTGACCCTGGTGCAGGTGGGTGAGACAGAACAGAATCCCTCCCTGGAACACTCACCTGCGACGGCACGTAGGTCTCATCCGAATCAACACCTGAGTACAGCTCGGGGGAGGTGCAGCCAGAGACACCCCTTGAGAGCACGACCTGCAGCACTTGTGGGTTCTCCCCCACCACCACACCACGTCCCTCACTGGTGGTTGGTCGGCCCTGGGACACCTCCTGGGTCTGCACCATCTCCACAACCCCAGCAGTATCAGGTGCATCTTCCCCTGCAAAGACATGAAAACAAAGTAATGGAAACAGGCATTAGCACCATGGCACACATTGAGGGCTGAGAAGCAAGAGAACCAGTACTTGATTGACATGTCCCACATGACTAAAACCCTCCCATGCATGCACCCTCACTGCGTATGAAGTGCAGGCAAACGGCACACACTGATGACACCAAGATGGAAGATGAACAAATTTTCTGCATGCTGCCTGGCAGTGGCATCACACATTGGCCTGTGATTGGCAGGTGAAACACACATGCCATCACACAGATGGCATGTACCATTGCTATTGAGTGAAGATGGAGAGGAGGGCAGCACCTATTCATTCAGTCCAGTTCCCGCATGTAATAGCTTTTCTGATTCTAACAGGTCAGATTTTTCACCTGGAGCTGCCAGTCTGTAATGGTCAAATTGCACAGGGACATGTGTGTACAAATGATATCCAGGTAACAAAGTCACTCCCCTTTACCATACCCATGTCAGACATGTGACTAGTGGACAGCGACATGCCTAGTGAAAGTGGTGGAATGCAAACAGACTGACTGAATGAACAGTGAAAAATAAGCAAATCTGTTGTGTCAAGGTGACACTTCAAGGGCAACTGGCGTGCAGTTGTGCTAGATGTCTACTGTTGGCAGGAGGGATACTGCTATGGCCAAATGCAGCTGCGCAGGAAGTATTGCATGAAGCACATGGCTGACCCATACGACTGAGGCGCACACACTCTCTCCTGGCACCCAAACAGAAGCCCTCACACACACACCATGCACATGTATGACACACACATGCATGTGCACTCACCGGACAATGCCTCGTAATCAGCCAGATCTCCCACGCCTTGGATCTGTTCCTCCGTGACGTAGGTCCCAGCGACTGACTCATGTGGAGTGAGTTCCATGTCTACTACTGGAGACCCACCTCCAGTCACTAGAGTTGCGGCATGACTTGAGGCCAGCTTACTCTTTGCCCTGCGCTTTAGGTCATTCCAGCGCTTATAGCAATCATTGGCTGTGCGCCTCACGATTCCAAGGGCACTTACGATGTCCGCAACGGTCTGCCAGTGTGCCTGGCGTTGTGCAGGTGTGGTCTTGGATCCTGCAACAATGACCATCTCGTTGTCATGTCCGGACACATACTCGACAAGTGCATTCAGTTCGTCATCCGTGAAGCTGGGCTTCCTGGACGGGCCGGACTGTGTAGCCGTGTCTGGGGCATCAGCCTGTGCCGGACGAGCACTCTTCCTCTTCCGCTTGGAAGGTGGTGGTGATCCTGAGTGTCCTGCGCCGCTCTGGACACTAGGGGCAGGAGCCCTGGTGGACTCTGTATCAGGAGTGTGGGATTGCACACTCAGCATGGGAGTTGGTGCAGGCATTGGCTCGAGTGTGATGGTGTCAGGGGGAATGTCAGCAGCATGGACTAGGACCGACACTGTCCTGGCTGGGTGTGTGAGGGCTGGGGTGGATGGAGCCGCAGCTGCCCCTGCAGCCACTCCGCCCTGCCTCCTTGGTGCAGCAGATGACCTTGCTGCCCCAGATCCACGTGGCATGATGGCATCAACGTGCACCAGCGCACGTGTCGTAGCCCTGCTGACCTGGAAGTCAGCCATGGAGTCAGCCAGGTCTGGTGCCACAATGGGCTGGTCCAACAGGGGCTGAGCATGGATGGTGTCAGCCACTTCAGCCTCAACGGGAGGGGGGGAGGGGGGGGAGGGGGGGGGGATGATGGGTGCCCTTGACTGGTCCTCCACACATGGGGGGACAGGCTCACCCTGCAAGTTACGACCACGTCCCCTACCGGATCCACCACGGCCACCACTTGTGGCTCTTCCACCTTTGCCACCCTTACGGAATCCTCGCCTCCCAGCCATGGCACTGATATTAATGTGCGTATGGGAGTGGCTGTAGACAATTGTCCTGGGCAATTGGGGGTCAAAGGGGTTGGGTACCAGATGGTAATTGTACCCTAGTGCTCTAGCACGGCTGATTGTAACCCCTGGGGAAAGATGACGGGTCACGCAACGCACAGGAGGCCCAAAAAAGGGAGATGACGTGCACGCAACCCCTCCTAGACCACGTGTGCAGAAAGAAAAACCTGCACTACGCTGTGGCACCCAGTAACACAAGAATGAACGTATGCGTGTCACACGCAGCCTAGAATGACCTCTGAAGGGGTAGGCAACACACGGGGCAAGCACAGAAGTTGGATACGTGCGTGACTCACCGTCTGCCAGGTAAAAGAGCGTGAAGAATGAGCGCGTTTGGCTGGCTAAACCCCCGCCAAAAGAAGATGTGTACGCTGTCTGAGAAGACAGGACAACAGTAGAAGGGGACACTGTTTGAGGGAACAGGCCCAGGTAAACCAGTAAAAGAGAAAAAGCTGTCAGAGGTAACAGGGAATACGAACTGGAAACGCCGTGAAGTAAATCGCGTGTGAAACGACAAGAAGTACAGATTTCACCCACTCGCTCTCCACGAAAAGCACGTACAAGGAAATGGTGTTCTACATGTACCTTATATACAGGCCCACACGTACAGCGTCACTTACGCGGCGTGTACGTTCACCAATCACACGCTTTGTCACTCCTGCGTGTAGATCCATTTTCACCAATCACACGCTTTGTCACTTCTACGTGTACATCCATTTTCACCAATCACACGCTTTGACACTGGGACGTGTCACGCAACAATTTCCTGCACGTCTAGGTGACTATAGGCGCGCATATGCTGTTGACGGGTTTACGCGCTAAGGGCCTTTGCTGACGTGTGGGATTTCACTACCTATCAGGCTGTCCACGCGTTCACACACGAGAGACCACGCTCCTGGCCAGGAGGCGAAATTACTGCCCCCCAGAGCCCTGAGCACGCTCCCACCTGCCATCTGCTGCTGCCTGACTGCCTGCTGGCCACGTGCCCCACAGTGCTGGTGGGTGGGGGTGTTGGGAGACATGGGTGGGGGCCTGGTGGAGGGTGCCCCTGCACTGGTGGGGGTGGTGGGATACATGGGTGGGGGCTTGGTGGAGAGTGCCCCTGGTGGCGGGGGGTGGTGGGAGACATGGGTGGGGGCCTGGTGGAGGGTGCCCCTGGTGGCTGGGGGGGTGGGGGTGGTGGGAGACATGAGTGGGGGCCTGGTGGAGGGTGCCCCTGGTGGCTGGGGGGGTGGGGGTGGTGGTAGACATGAGTGGGGGCCTGGTGGGGGCTGCCCCTGCACTGCTGGGGGGTGGGGGTGGTGGGAGACATGAGTGGGGGCCTGGTGGAGGGTGCCCCTGGTGGCTGGGGGGGTGGGGGTGGTGGGAGACATGAGTGGGGGCCTGGTGGAGGGTGCCCCTGGTGGCTGGGGGGGTGGGGGTGGTGGGAGACATGAGTGGGGGCCTGGTGGAGGGTGCCCCTGCACTGCTGGGGGGTGGGGGTGGTGGGAGACATGAGTGGGGCCTGGTGGAGGGTGCCCCTGCACTGCTGGGGGGTGGGGGTGGTGGGAGACATGAGTGGGGGCCTGGTGGAGGGTGCCCCTGGTGGCTGGGGGGGTGGGGGTGGTGGGAGACATGAGTGGGGGCCTGGTGGAGGGTGCCCCTGCACTGCTGGGGGGTGGGAGACATGAGTGGGGGCCTGGTGGAGGGTGCCCCTGCACTGCTGGGGGGTGGGGGTGGTGGGAGACATGAGTGGGGGCCTGGTGGAGGGTGCCCCTGGTGGCTGGGGGGGTGGGGGTGGTGGTAGACATGAGTGGGGGCCTGGTGGGGGCTGCCCCTGCACTGCTGGGGGGTGGGGGTGGTGGGAGACATGAGTGGGGGCCTGGTGGAGGGTGCCCCTGGTGGCTGGGGGGGTGGGGGTGGTGGGAGACATGAGTGGGGGCCTGGTGGAGGGTGCACCTGCACTGCTGGGGGGTGGGGGTGGTGGGAGACATGAGTGGGGGCCTGGTGGGGGCTGCCCCTGCACTGCTGGGGGGTGGGGTGGTGGGAGACATGAGTGGGGGCCTGGTGGAGGGTGCCCCTGCACTGCTGGGGGGTGGGGGTGGTGGGAGACATGATTGGGGGCCTGGTGGAGGGTGCCCCTGGTGGCTGGGGGGGTGGGGGTGGTGGTAGACATGAGTGGGGGCCTGGTGGGGGCTGCCCCTGCACTGCTGGGGGGTGGGGGTGGTGGGAGACATGAGTGGGGGCCTGGTGGAGGGTGCCCCTGGTGGCTGGGGGGGTGGGGGTGGTGGGAGACATGAGTGGGGGCCTGGTGGAGGGTGCCCCTGGTGGCTGGGGGGGTGGGGGTGCAGGGGGACATGAGCAGGTGTGCAGGGTAGTCCCCTGTTTTGTGGGCTGCCTGCAGGGGCCGTCGAGGGTGTACAGGGAACACCTGTGAGGACCCACCCAGCCTAATCGCGTGTGTAACTTCCCACGCACCCCTGTAATACACGTACCAAGCCAAATCGCGTGTGAGGATTCCCGCGCACCCCTGAAATACACGTACCCTGCTGAAATCGCGTGTGAAACTTCCCGCGCACCCCTGTAATACATGCGCACAGGCTATTCGCGTGTGGAACTTCCCGCGCACCCCTGAAATACACGCGCCCAGGCTATTCGCGTGTGGAACTTCCCGCGCACCCCTGTAATACACGTACCTGGCCAAATCGCATGTGAGAATTCACGCGCACCCCTGTAATACACGTAGCCAGGCTAATCGCGTGTATGACTTCCCGCGTACCCCTGATATGCACGTTACCCGCTTTGCGTTCCTTGTTTGGCAGCCCTGTAAACTGGTCCAGGGTTAGCGCAGCCCTTTGCGATGATTTAGCGATTTTGATGGCTTTTCCTTGCGCGAGGGCGTTCTTGGGGGCGTTACTGGCGCTGCTGCAGGGTCGCTGCGATACTCTGCGCCACGGCTGGTTTGGGAGCCTAGAATCCATGAATACGCTGTGCGCGGAAATCGGTTTTAGCGCACGTGCCTGGCGCACACAATCGCACGCGGACACTCTGCGCCAGCCGCTTGCGACACTTTTCTGCGAAATTCTATGAATTACCCTGTAAATGTTTTAAACTGAATAAGCCACTCAATAACACACCACCACACAGACTTTCATAATTTTGCCCTCAGGCACCTTTATACTCATGGAGCAGGAAGGAAAAAAGCATGCAGCAGAGAAACATCAGTGCTACATTTCCATTGAACATATGCAAAAATCATTTGAAAAAATGAATACGTTTGTTGATCAGCACAACCTCTAATCCCCATCAAAAACCTTGGCCATGTAAGAGATCTGACCTCAAGTCCCATTTACCTCCGTCCTCAGCTAAGGTAAAACACAAAAATGTATAGATACAGCCATGCCTGTTATTAGAGAAAAGAAATCAGAACATGCAATTGCACACTGACAGTTTTCTTTGGCTTTTAAGAGCTATTTAGTGTGATTCTGATAATGCATGAACCATAGACTACCATTCCTTACCATTTTTCCACTGTATCCTAATAGTAGAATGGGGATGAGATTGGGAAAAGTCTTGTCATTCAGTTCAGTGGTTTTAAAGAATTTTCCCCTGTAGGAATCAGCCCCACCTATTTTCTACCCTATGACCTTTTAGTCAAATATCAGGTTAGTGTGATGTTAAAAATAATGGGATCTCTTGTAAAACTTAATTATTCCCATAACCAATTTAGATTAAGAAAGCTTCTGTGCTTTTCAGGTACCATGAAAAACCAGGTAATACCCTTCTAGGTCAGTTTGACCTGACCAAATCAAGATTCCAAAAACAATTATTTAGTATTCCCTAGTTATACCTACTTCATTGGACTTGAAACTCTATTCGACCCAACTCTGCTGGCCTGGCTGCAATCTCAGCGCCTTCCTCTGTACCAGCTCACGGCAGCCTCTTGCTGGCTTTGCAATGCTACCTTGGAATCCTGTTGCGTAGCCAAGCATACAGATCCAATCCACCTGCAGCCTTCACTGTAACCCCAGCTAGGCTTGGCAGAATGTCTTGATGTTCTCAAGTCACTGTCCGGCTCTCATATTCGATGAAAGAAAAACAGCCCTACTTTTCTTTTCTGCAAACAGAGCATGTGAGATTTAAACTCTGTTTTTCTTCGAAGAAAATCTCTATAATCCGATGGACAGAGCAGACTCTGTAAAAAGAAAGAAACTCAGACCACAGACCTATGTGTCCGGCCTGAGACAAAAGCACCCCATGTAAAATTGACTTACTCACAAGCCTTGTGTAATCAGCAACGGGCAAACAGCAAGGAAGTCAAAAGCCTTGTGGCATCAGCAACAGGCCAGAATCCCAGCCTCCCAGCTCGCAGTTCCTTAAATAGCCTATCTCAGAATTGGGGCACGGTAGCCGCAAGATGGTGAAGACCAGTGTGTTAGAAGTGACAGACAGTGGTTAATGGGCTGGTGCATACTATGGACTTTCCAATAACTCTGCAATCATGAGTTTACAGTTTATCTGGCCCCTTTGAAGCTAAATGTCTCAGCGGTTTTCCTTACTTGTGCTACAGCCGAAATATTGGGCGCAATGTAAAGACAGCCATGATGTATTTATCCAGATTCTAAGGGCTGACCTTCCAATGGTAGGGAGGAGCTATAAAGGTTTAGCATATGCACAAGGTGTGAGCTGTTCCCCAAAGGGGGTCTCCTGGAACCAGGGAAGGTTCTGCTTCACTCATTAAGAGTTATTTGCACTACAGACAAGAGTAAAGGAGGAGAGGGCCTGTTGGGCTGTTTCTTTGAAGTACATGGGGTGTTTAATGAATTGTGTTCTTACATTTCTCACTTTTACACAAGTTGGTAAGATGGCTTGGGGGAAATGTCCGAGAAGGCAGCAGACATACCCCACACACCTCCTAAACTGTCATGGTATTTCATCCCGTTCTGCCCTGTGGAGTAGGAACAATAACCAGCATTCAAGTGAGATACCATTTCATTTCAGAATTACCCTTATTTTAGTATAACTAGCATTGGCAGGCTGAGTAGAATGTAGTGCCTTGAAGGGAAAAAGCAAATACATGCTAAAAGGGCAGTATAAACATACAATAATTAGATTAGCAACTGCAGTGCTTCAAACAGCAAAAGGTATACTCAAAGCACTTTAATGCTTAAAGAGGCTCATAGAGGCCTATATTACCCATGTATTGCAAAGTAGTTACAGAGCAAGTAAGTTTTAGCAGCATCACTTATACAAAGTCAGAAGTGTGTTTTAGTGGTAGCATACAGTAATTTATTGATTCATTTTTGTAATCATTTTTATTGCAAGGAATTTATCAGTTTAATAGCTTGATAATATCTTGCATGCATACATAGGAATGTAAATGTTTTTCTATTACCGTGTGTGATGAAACCTTGAAAAAAATAAAATTCGCAAATAACCATACTTTTGTTTTGAATTGTTGCACTGTCCGTTACTCTATATTCCTAATAAAGAAACAGAATCACAAATACATTGACTTGCATGCTTATTTTAAACAGCACAAAGCATTGATGCAAACATGCTTACAAATGTGGTTTTGAGCAGCGAGTACATTAACCCCATAGGCATACAAATAGCTTTGAGCTATAATAAGTAGGCCATGGATTCAAATTCACTTCATTTTCCATGTTAACGGAATACATGGAATTTTGCTTATGAGCAAAGACATAACAACCCATGGCGTTTAGTTAGCACCTGGAACAAAGGACAATTAGGGCTTAGTTTGAATCTGTAGAGCTAATTTAGCCTGAAGGTAAGAAGGCAAGAAGCTAAGGGGAGGTACCACTCATATTGTTTAATTGTATCATACAATTGAATAGAGAGGTATTTCTCCATTAGATTCAGAAGCAGGGGATTTACCCACAAGTTTCTAGTCTTTATGGTAAGTGGGATTTCCCAGCGAGAGACCCTATAAATATGCTGAATGTCCACATGCCTGGACTGCAGTTCATGCATGTGCGGAAGCAAGGCCAGAGGCTATGCCAGGGGTTGCAAGTTCTTAGCTGCACCTTAGAGTCCTGTTAAACTGAAATGCAATTGGGTTTAGCTTGATTGAATATTGTTCAACAATTCTGGTCCTTTGCTATCTTGATGCAGTGAAAGCGTGCTTTGCATGAATATTGTCATACATATATATGAAAATGCAATGATTGCTTTACTGTGATTTAAGCTTTTGGTTTAGTTTGGAAACCATAGAATAGGTTTGTGTACCGTTATACACTATTGCACCAGACAATATTGCTTCAGTGGTAGAATAGGTTTGAATGTCTTCATATAGTGATGCTGTAAATGAATTGAGCATTGTAATTTGACATTTAGAACTGTGGTGTCTTTCCTCAAAGGAAGGAAATGTCAATTAAGCCCCACATTGGGATGGATAGGGATTTTAGTATTGGCTATGTGATTGAAACCCCATGATGAGAGTATTGTAAATCGGGTTTATTACAGAAAAGTGACATGTTACCTACCAAACGAATGTGTTTGAACCTTTTGTTGAACCAGCAAGATGAAATGAGGAACATTGCAAATGACAAATGTGTTTGAAATCTATGTTGAACTAGCGAGAAGGTATGAGGGGTCATAAATGTAAATAATGTACTTGTTGTATAAAACATTATACTAAGCATAGTGTTATATGATGCCTTTTGCCTCTATCCTTGCAGTCTTTCTGTTTTGTCAAAACTCTGTATCCCTACCTATGTGCATTAGGACGCGTCAAAAAATATGAAGGGGAAGTGTTGCAGAGTAAAGTGTCAGGTTTAAGGGTTGTATATTTTGAATATTGTTGTGACAGTGAGCTGGGAAGAGAATCACTTTGAAACCCCACACATTATACATCTAGAACATTGTAGCAAGAGCTTAATATCAGCTCTGAACTAGTAGTGGGGAGACGTCCTCTGTAGTCCACTTCAGTGGCTGATAGCTTCCTCCATTGCATAAGTAGAGTGTTATACCTTTCTCTGAGCTTGGTTGAGAGCTAGGGGTGTGCACCCCCTGAGGTCAGAGTTCTTATTAGCCGAGTGTGATCCCAAGTGGATATGTGACAACATTGAGCAGCTGCTGTGTGTGACCTCTCTGACCAAAACAGCAATCCTCACTCTACCTGCCTGTAGTGATACGTGTTTGCCTGCTGGCCAAAAGCAATCCTTTTCACCACTTAACCTTTTTGCACAAACACAAAAAGCATTTTAGAAGTCTGAAAGCAGACTGTGAGTGATTTTTAGAAAGACTCATAAACAGTGGTGAGACCGGAAATAGGGTGGCGTGAGGCCATGGGTGAGCTCCCCCCTGCTGCATGGTCCATGAGTTGGGCGAGAGGGTGCAGGCCGAGGCACGGTTACCTAGGGCACTGTGGGCGCACTATGAGCTTTGTGCCCCTATTTACATTGCAAGACTATCTGTGGGCTGCATATGAGGCACATGTGGGTGTTCCTCCCTGTTAGATTAGTCACCTACTGCCAGCCACTGGCTTGTTGACTTCCCTCCTGGGAGGCATTCAGAGAGTACAGGCTGCCCTATTACACTCTTACAACCAACACATAACCAGGGGAGAATACTTGACTAGGTGACTGACTACAATTGCAACGCCTCGATTACTACCATCACCCCTCAAATTTGGAGAGACCACCACCTTTTGTCATTCACGCTAGCAACCATAAGGCCCACTGCTAAAACAAACCTTATCCTCACCACCCACACTAACCAGAAACAAAAAGAACATCACACTAGATAAACTTCTCCCCCACATCTTACCTACTCTCAACTCACTACCTAACAACTTGGAACCTAACTTACTAGTTGATGAATACAACACAATTATGACCATCTCTCTTGATGCTATTGCCCCATTAAAATTGAGAAATAGCAAGCCTAAAAGCCACCTCAACATTTGGTTCACCCCACACTTGAAAAGCCTGAGAAAAGAAAAAAGAAATTGTGAAACTACGTGGAGATTACGTCGCTCTCCTGAAAACAAAACGAACCTAATTAACATCTCAGCCCAATACAAGAAAGACATCCTCCTGGCAAAACAAAAAACGTACAAAAATAGAATCTCACAAGCTAACTCCAGTATGAAAGAACTATTCACAATACTAAAAGAATTAGAAACCCCAATTCTAGTACAAGACCCCTGCATCAAAGACAAAATGTGGTGCTCCAATATTCAGCATGCATTATTCAACAAAGTCTCTAATCTTCAGAAAAAGATAGCACAAAAGAAAGCTTCCCTTACTCCCACGACTCCACACAACAAAACCCCCACATCCCCTTCAAACAACTAACCCACTTCAGCTTCTCCAAAGTCTCAATTCTTGAGGTTGAGTAGGTTATACTCTTGCTCAAACCATTGAATTGCCAGGATGAGCAATGCCCAGCACAACTAATCAAGGACTCAGCAAGAGATCTAGCACCTTTCATCTCAAAACTTATCAATGCCTCCTTCTCATCAGGCACTATTCCAAGCAGCCTCAAAGAATCTTGGGTACTCCCTCTCCTTAAGAAACAAACACTAGACCCTTCTATACCAACTAACTACAGGCCTATCATGACAGTGCCACAGTGCCATTCCTCCAAAATATTTTAGATAAGGTGGCATACCTCCAAATTCAGAGATAATGGAAAGTTAGCCTTACTTCTCCTTCTTGACCTCTCGGCTGCATTTGACCTGGTGGACCACAACGTTTTATGTAGTCACTTGCTCTCTGCAGCCCACTTCTCCAGGGAGGCCAAGTCTGGATACAATTCTTCCTTGATAACAGGACTCTGAGAGTCTTCTCCCCCTCAGCAGCTGCATACCCCATCCTTATTACCTGTGGGGTGCCCCAGGGATCATGTGTCTCTCCGACCTTGTATAATATATTTACCAAGCCCCTTTTTGATGATCTAGACCATCTTGGTATCACCTATACTAAATATGCAGATGATACTCAGATTCTCTTACCACTTACTGGCGATTATGATAAGGATGTGGCCTTGGTAAATAGAATCTACAGCATCATTCAAGCATGAATGGCCTCACACGGTCTCTGGCTGAGTGATGATAACACGGAGCTCATCATCCTTGGCACTACCTCCCTTCACTCAAAACTAGGCCCCGAATACTCATCCCTCACCATCAAAGTTGCGAAAGAAGTAAAAACATGAGGTTTCTACCTTGATTCCACCCTCACATTTTGCAAACAAGTCAACACTCTGGCTTCCTCCACTGCATATACATGAAAATTAATTAGAGCTGGCAAACACTCCCTATCCTCTAACAGTTGTATTATTTTTGCCCAGAGCCCTTATCCTGTCCAAATTGGACTATTGTAATGCCCTCTACATTGGTGTCAACAAATACATTATCAGGAGAATACAGACACTCCAGAACAATGCCCTCAGAGCTGCACTAAGTATAGTAAGGAAAGAGCATATCTCTGAGACTAGGAGACAACATAATTGGTTATCCACCCAGGACAAAATCCAACTGAAAACGGCATCGCTTATCCACAAATGTCTAAATAATAGGTAACCACGCTACCTGACAGAAAGAATTAAGAGAACATCTTCAAGCAGACCCACTAGAACAATTAGCATGGACTGTCTCCTTGTGCCAAGATTCAAATTATCCAAAATTGGGGGCATTAGCTTCCCAGTCAAGGCAGCACAACTTTGGAATTCCTTGCCACCCCCATTGAGAGCTGATCAAACGTTCAGTAAATGTAGACAGAATCTGATTAATTGGTTCAAAGATAATGACAAGTAACTCATTAGCCCCAAGTTACCCCGTCTTGTACCTAATTTAAAACTGCAAACTTTCCTCCTGCCTGCCTGTATTGTGTTCTGATATATGTTCTCTTTTCATCTATTTTGGCCTGTATATTGTATATTTTGTATTTAGTATATTTGTATATTTTGCATTTCATACCTGTTTACTTTTGATCTGTACCTCATGCCACCCTGCAACTTAGCTGTAAGCCTTCTTCTTTTCTTTTGCGCCCTGATACCTTCTGGTCTGGTGCGCACAATAGATAAATAAACAAACAAACAAACAAACTCTTGGCATTGGAGGCTGTCCCATCGCGTTGATGCCCCTGTAGTCTGCGCACTAAGAAGTACTGTGCACCCTTTCACACCCCTACATGCTGCAACCTACACCACTACCTATTTCTGCCTGCGATCTTCGGTCCTGGGATGGGCTGGGGGCCAGAACATCCAGATACAGTGAAGAATATCATTGCACCTTGATGTGGTTCACTGGGTGGTGATGCGAGGAGCAGACTGTCTAAACATATGGCATGGTCATTGGGCCCCAATCTAAGGGAGAGGATCGGTCCCCAGTTCAAGGGGTCAGGTCACTCACAAAGAACTATTGGCCTTGGGCCTTATGTAGAGAAGCTACTTCTGCAAACGCAACTGACGCCCCATCTACTGGGACTGCACTGTTTGCAGGCGAACACCTGGCCCATCTGTTCCTGATGCTAGAGATGCTCGCATTGGCATGCTGGTCCATAAACATTGCAAACTGTCTGGTCACCCATATTACCTGGCACTGATCGCCCATTGGATCGCCTCAGTTCTGTTTATCTCTATATGCCCACTCAGCAGCTCATCTCAGTTCCAGCCATTGCAGCCCTTTGAACTCTAAGTTGCCTGAACAATGAAATCACAAGAAGTGCCATAACATTGCAATTCACCACGTGTGCCTTGTGACTGGTGATTTAAGGTCACTTTCCTCATATACCGGAGAAGGTGTTATCCCACCTGAGGTGCCTCCTTCCTCCGCAGCTGTAGCAGTGCAACATCCTTTTTGGCAACCTGTGTGACGTTGTGCACCTGATTTGTCTGCACCTTTCTTGCTGCTAGTCTCCATGGTGAGTTGATTGTGCTTTGTGCAGTTTCTCTGTCTCTCACCCCCCCTTCCATTACTCTGCCTTCTCCCTCTTTGGTGCTCTCCATCTCCCCTATTTACTCTAACTGCTACTCTATAACCGATCCTACCTCTCTTTCAAAGTTTTTAAGGAAAAAGTTCAAAAAGGATCTCTTGGTCTCCAACCCAGGTCTGCCCATCACGGACACCTATGTCAATGCTTCTTCCAGGCAGACTGTCATAGACATCCTCTTTGTCGCTCCCTCTCTGGACCTATGGACTCCCCACATGGTCTCTGTCCTCTCCCCTTTCTCTTAATCAACCAACAATGGTAGCACCGGATGGGTAGTAATCTTGACATGCTTCCCATCCTCTAGGTGCTCTAGGTGCATTATTTATTTGTTTATTTATGTATTTATTGTTTGCTTGCTAGGCGTTCATACCGCGAGTAAAATACAGTTTCAAAGCACCCACAGGGCGAGGGAGGGAACAAGGGAGTGAAATACATTACATAACACATATTTAATAAGAGCAGCGGAGGGAAAAGGAAGAAGGGCAAACCTACTATGCATTGAGAGTATTCAGAACATGCAACTGCAGTAAGGAAAAGGGCAGAGGGCGTAAGTACTGGGGAGTCTGGGGTCATGGGTGAGCCACAGATAAAGTGCTTGGGTTGTTGACTGCCACATTGCCAAGGGCCACGTTAGGAGGATGTGCGAACCTCCAGGGCGTAAGTTGTGCCAAGGTAAGTGCTGAGGTAGGAGCTAGGCCAATTGGGTGTGGGAGGTCAGGGGCCCCCGAGGATGCATAAGCACCTGGGACACCAATCACAGCATTAATGTCTCCAGCCACTCTTCTGTCTGCCAACCCTCTTGCTGCTTTCCCATCACAGATGGCCATTCCTTATCCCCGTACCCCTCCTCAGAAAACCCTCAAAGGTGACAACCAGCTTCACTTAGCTACCCACAACTCTTGCTCTGCTGTTAAAACACTACTCTGATATCCGTCTCCTTCTTGAAGACTTTGACCTTGACATTCTTGCTGTCACTGAGATGTGGTTCACTCCAGCACTGTCACTGCTTTTGACACACTCCTCCCTGAGTGCTACAAGATGCTCTCTAACCCCAGGCCTAACCAGTCTGGAAGCAGTGTGGCCATATCTTCCTAATAATGGGTTGTTATGACCCTAAGTGGGGTCTGCAGGTAAAGGATACGCTGGGTGCCAGGAGGAATCTTAAGTTGATTCAATCAGATGATACATAGGAGATTACTTCAGTAATTGCAGGATCAGGATCAGAGTGGAGCCAACTGGCTCTCACCACCCAGGCTACATAATCTCAACTGTACCTGGGCAGTACACTCACCACACATCATTCTACACAATCATACCCAAACACTCCATTCATGACATCACTACTCAGGCACTCATCATACATACTCCAAGAGGACAGAGAGTCACCCTTAACACCTCCCTTCCTTCAAAGCCTAACACTCCTAACACCTCCCTTCCTTCAACCGACACCAACACCAACACCTCTCCTCCTTAAAAATGCACAACACACACATGCACACCATCATCCAGTTCCGGGCACCCGGGGAAGTGTCTGCAACATGACAAACCAAATGAGAACAAGACCAAGCCTCCTCAACTACGCCCACAACCCAACAAGAAACTCTGATCACCTTCCATTCCCCACCGCCACCAGGGAACTTCGCAGCTCCCACCTGCGAGCGCAAACCGGCCCTACCGTGGGCATACACACCATAGAGAATCCACAAACCCTCAAAGAACTCTTGACTCCTTTTATTCGACCCCTGCCACGGGCAAATCGTGGGGCTGCCACACCCACATACAAACTCCCTACCTCGGGATGAACCAGGTCCTGCTCTGACAAAGCGAACACTCCCTAACTATGAACACTCACCCCGGGGTGATTTTAATTAGGCACCAGGACCCTTATACCACACTGTGGGATGTTTTTACCCATGCATCCGAGCCCTACCACAAAAACTGTGCAGTACTGGCATGGAAAACATCATGATGGCCAGAACTTCCCAGGAAAAGCACAGGGAAATGCATGAAGAATAGGCTGCCACCCATTTTTGCCTATGTTGTGAGCACAGAAGGGCACAGAGCCTAAAACCATTGTAAAAGGGGCAATGCTGATTGCCAAAAGCAACCCATAACTGGTGGGAATTCGTTTTCTTCAGGTCAAACATGGCTAATTTATGGGCACAAAATTATTTTTACTACAGAACTACACCAATGCCATTTGTTGAACCTGGACAATATACTTCCATGTAATATCTCTTGTTTGAAATGCTTGAATTCAAGACTGATCCAAAAAAATTGCATGCAGTAGCCGCTTTTGACTGAGGGCGGCGCTAGCGGTCTAAACTCTGACAGGGAAACTGCATGTCAGGAGTTGCAGGAGAGGCCTTTACATCAAAGGCTGGGAGTTAATTAAAATCTTAACCACATGCTGTTCCCAGAAGACAATCTGATTTAATTAACAGGCAAAAGGCTGGGAAACCTCTCACCTCCAGAGATTCACACCAGGAGTTAGAATCTCACATGACCTCTTGATTGATAGAAGGCAGACTGGCTGGGAGCCTCCTGGAGACCACACAATAGGCTCTTGCAGTTGAATAGAATATGTTGATTTTGACTGTTTCCTGTCAACAAAGGCCTGCCTGCCAGCAGAGGCATGGTCACTGACCCACCCAAGTCTTGGAGGCGGACTCCAACACTCTGAGAACTGAATTGAAAGCAAAATATATATTTTACAGAAACACTGATAACTTATTGGGACTAAATGACAGGAATGCACAACTTTGAGTTCCTTAAAATGGAAACTTTGCCTACAATTCAAGCCCAAACTCCAATTTGTGTGATGTTCTGGGGCAAAACCCCGCCATTTATTGATACTACCGACTCTGTGTTTAAGCTAGAGACATGGGAATTTACTGGAGTATGTATGGACAGGCCGTGTATATGTGTATAATTTTTAATGAAAAACCAATATTGCAAAACCAGTTAAAAAAACGCAAAATGTTGCCATTTTTGAATGCAAGCCCTCAGGAAGAGCAGATTTTGGACAGAGACTACCTCATGTGATAGGTAATATGTACATGCAATGACAAACCACTATGTATTTGAGAAATGTGTATTTTGATCAAATATAGATTTGTGTGTAATTTGACAGGGGAGTGTCCTTTCTGCAAGCCATTAAATGACATCATTCTGACACACAATCCTGCTCTCCAGTGAGAACGCAAAGAATTCTCCAACCTATCAGAACTCTGAAGGGGTTGGGCCTAGAAAGCTAGCCTCTCCACCCACTTTCAAAACACATAAAAAGAGACTGCTGGGACAGGTGGAGACATTCAATTCCATTTGCTGCGGAGCATGCTGACCGATGACTTCACATCCAGAGATCCTACACTTAGACTTCCAAGCTAAACAGAGACTACAGAACTTTGAACCAAGAAGGCCCACTGCAAGCAAAAGTATTTGTCAGCAGGCCCAAAAATCATTTGCAGGCTATTCACAGCCAGACCCAGGTGTTGATTCTGGCCTGAAACCCTGTGCTAGAAAGATCCAGAAGCAGTGCTGTACCCAGAGAAAGCAGAGCAGTATCCAGAACCAGAGGCCAGAGATCCAGAGTGACCCAGACCGCTGTTAGCAGAACCAGAGAGCTGATCCAGATCACTGTGAAGTGCCGAGACCAGAACCGGAGTCCAGTCCAAAACCTGACCAGATCCGTGGCGAGGCCTAATTCAAAAATATATTGTGAGTACCTAGCAGAACTGTGCAGAACCAATCTCTTAGTTAAAATAATCTAATCCAAACTATTTTAATCTAACCAGAACTGCCTCCTAGAAGTTGTCACTTGTTATTTTGCAAAGCTGTCACCTGTCATTTTCTAGCTGCAAGCTGTAACCTGTCGCTTTGAACTTTTAAAATTTCAAATATTTAATCGTCCGTATCTCTGGAACCGTTTGGGCTAGGAACTTGGTTTAACTTTCCTCTGAAAGCTTAGAATCTCAGCTTTTCAACAAGCTTAGAACCGACTTGTTCCTCCTTATCCTTTTGCCGTAATCGTGATTCAGGCATTCGCGAATTTTGCCGCGATTCGCGATTTGGTTAAAAATCCAGCCACGTGTGAAAACAGCAGCTTCCTTGCTTTCCTTTGCCAAAAATTCGTTTAACCTGATAGTTACTCCTAGATCCTTGCTAAAGTGAGCCTGAACTCATCCCAAGTATATTTCACTCACCCTGAACCTCCTGAAGGGAATTAAAAGCATTTTCAGCATATTTCTCACTGCATTGTCACCATATTCAAAGCATTTTGCCTGTGTTTCAAAACTCCTATCTGTTGTATAAGCTGCTGGGGGGAATTGAACTGAATTCTATTTGATTGCATTCCTAAGAACTGTGTGCTCCTCTTTTCATCTTCATCCCCTTACATTGCATAAAGGGGGGGTGAATTGCCAGAGAAAAGTGATTACATTGTTTTGTTGAAATCATATTGAGTATTTTCTGTATTGCATTTTCATTCAACATTGCATCCATATGAAACTAGATAAAGCATTCTCTACCACCTTATTCTTCTGTTCCTATTCCCAAGCGTGCTACCTCATCCTTTATACTACTCCTGGGTAATCAAATCAGTTTATTAGTAGAACATTACCCATTGTTGTTAACCGCTCATGTTCTGAAGTGTGATATTAATTATTAATTTATTATAAAGTGTGATATATATATTTATTGTTTACATTCTCAAATAAACCGTTTAAACTTGCAAAACAGAACTACTTCTTGGCTCAGTGGGGTCAGGGGGATTCCAAGAGAGGGGTGTTATATAGGGGTAGTCATCCAGAACTCATGAACTGGACATAAAGATATATCAATAAGGGTTTCCATTCAGTATCCCAGACTAGGCATTGACTTAGCTGTAGTGCTGGATTGAAACCTCTTACAACACACGCAATACCAGACAGACAGCAGCTCACTCACACCTCATACACACTAGGGCCACTCCCACCAGAGGAATTCCACAACAAGTACCCAAACAACGATCCCAGATTGGCGGCCGTTCCAACCTGAGCCATCAGCAGTCAGGTCTCAACCCAACACATGTCTAACAACCACAAAAACTTCCGGCAACTAGATAGAAAAGTCAAATAAGCCCTAAAAATTACAGGGAAGGGCACCAAAAAATGACACTCCCTGCAAGTCAATTTAAGAAACAAGAAAACCTACCCAAGCCAACTCACAACTTGGACAGCATACCACTTGGTAACCCTGGGGTAAAACACACACGCACCCCTTAATTCACCGTCACACACAAGACATGAAGGCGTCCCCACACTCTCGCACAATGAACAGCATGCAAGCAGCGTCCTGCCAAGCACCCATTCCTAAAACCAATTACCTCTGAAAACACCAAGTCAATGGGCCATACACACCCATACTTGTAATACACATCAATGGGCCACCCACACTCATGCTCATAACACACTTAAATGGGCAACAGACACCCATGCTCATAACACACTTTAATGGGCAATACACACCCATGCTCATAGCACACTTCAATGGGCCACACACACCCATGCTCATAACACACTTAAATGGGCAACACACACCCATGCTCAAAATACACATCAATGGGTCACACACACCCATGCTCATAACTCACATAATCGGCAACACACACCCATGCTTACAACACACATTAATGGGTAACACACACCCATGCTAATGACACGCACCAAATCTACATAACATCTCCACAACCAGGAGTTTTTAGAAAGTGTAACATAATACTTTAACAATTCCCAAACTTTACGCATTTTAATATTTCCTAAAGTTTACTCACTTTATCATTTCTTAAGTTTGCACTTTTAAAACATCTGCTTATTAAATGAAACCCTAAAAGTCCATATTGCCATTTGGGTGCAACTTAAATGACCTGAAATTCCTCAAAGGATGTTAAACTAACATGTAAACTTCATCATCACCATGCAATTCTAATGCTAGAAGTCCATGTTGCTTTGGTCGCAACTCTAACACCTACAAATCCTCAAATAGGTTTAGTACTAACATAACAGGCTGCCCAGAAACACGCCTTAACATTCATGTCCACTCGTGACCACTCAAACTCAATCATGCAGCACACAATTCCATTGACATGGCTATACATTAGAAATGAACATTTCTGAAACCCCACTGCGTGGCATCCAACAATTACAGTTCATAACACGGAATGAACCCACTGCATGGAAACCAAACTCCCAAAACCGTCATATAAACAATTAGCTAAAACACTGGGAAACATCACTCACAGGAACATAACATGTAATACAATTTTTTACATATTTAATCATGACTAAGCTCATAAACTACAGCGAATCGGTGGTCCCTTCCGAAACAAAATATCATTTATCACTTTTTCGTTTCGTGAGTTGTTACACCTTGAGCTACAAACGTAGCTCCCAACACACATGACATTTACTGGCGGAAACGGACTGTTACCGCATAGATGGACCGTTACCGCATAGGCATCTCATAATTTCCTTCAGCTGAGGCTCCGACTTTCCAGAACGTAGTACCATAGGCATAAGCAGCACCTCAAACGGCTGCTTCGTGGCAATACAGAATGTCCTCTCTCTTTCTTTCTTTCTTTCTTTCTTTCTTTCAAATTATCGAATGCGTGGGTGGACCCACGCAGGCGCTTCCCCATCCAAAAGGATGATGTGCACCTACCCCACCAATCTTACACACAGCCCTCACATTCTCATAACTCCTCCCACCGCCCCGTCTGCCCCACAAAATCTAGCAGCACACTGCTCCTCTCCCTGCCTCTCACCCGACTCCTCCCAGCAAAGCCTTCCCACTCAGTTCAGCCACTCCCAGCACAGACAACCGAACCCTCATCAACTCTCTCTCCTCAACATGCCTCTCACACGCAAGCAAAAAATGTCCCACAGTCTCACGCACCCCACACACCGCACAGTCCCTCGACTCACGCTTCCCCACTCGAAACAGACTGTCATTCAGCCCCACATGCCCTATCCTCAACCGGTTCAGCATCACCTCCTCCCTCCTCCTCCATTCCAGTTTCCCTGCATCCACCAAACATCCACCTGCCCTTCACCCCACTCTCCCACCTCTCCTGCCACTCATCCATAACCCGCTTCACCACCACAGCCTTCACCTCATCCACACTCAAAGGTATCCTCACATCAACCGCTCCTCTCCTCATACCCGCACCCGCCGCCAAATCCACCAACTCATTACCCAAAATGCCACTGTGACTGGGGTCCCACGCCAACTCCAGATCCATCCCCCCACGCACACACTGATCAATCTTCCTCCTGATGTCCAAAATCAAATCCTTCCTATCACCATCCCCTGCCACAATCACCTGCAACCCACTCAATGAATACGAAAACACCACCACCTTCTTAAACCCCAACTCGCACACCCTATCAATAGTCAATGCAATCGCCACCAACTCAGCCGTACAAATCGACACGTCATTCGTCAGTCGCCCCACTTTATACTCCCCAGTGCTTTCCAGATAAAACACCATACCCACTCTCCCAGACACAGGATCCTTCGAACCATCCGTGAACACCTTACACCCTTCCTTCCCTGCCACATACGCCTGACCCAAAGCCTTGATCTCACCCTGCAAACCCCGCTTTTTCGACACCACACTCGCCAACTCCAAACACACCTTTGGAGACCCCATCATCCACATCGGCCATCTCACCAAATCCAGACCTGTCACAGACAACAACTCGCCCACACTCCACTGCACCCCCTTCTCCCACATGTGAAACCCCAAAGTGCCCCCCTTCCTCCTCCACCGGTCCCTATAATAGTCAAACCTCCAATTATATAGCAAACATTCACGCACCGGATGAGCCACACTCTTCGCACTGCACTTCACCCACCACCTCATATTCAACGCATCCCTCCTCAACCCCAACGGCATCTCCCCCACAAGCACCTGAACAGCATTCACTGGAGAGGACCTCATCACACCCGAACACACCCTCAATGCCCTCGCCTGCACCCTAATCAACTGCAGCTTCTGACTCACCGTGAAACCCACTGCCACCTGACATCCAAAATCCATCACACTCAAAATCAACCCCTTATACAACATTCGTAAACACTTCTGCTGCGCACCCCACTGTTTCCCAACACCGCCCGCAACAAATTCAACCTACGTTTACACTAATCCACCACACCATACACCTGCGAATTCCAGTTCAACTTCCTATCCAAAATCACCCGCAAGTACCGAAACTCTTCCACGCTCTTCACCCTCACACCTTTCAAAACCAAGTCCAACTCCTGCTGCACTCTTCTCCTTGAGAAAACCATACTCACACTTTTATCCACAGACACCGAAAAGCCCCATTTCCCACACCACTCCTCCATTCGCACTATCGCAGCTTGCAGCCGACTCTGCACCAACAACAAACTCCTCCCTCTTACCCATACAACACCATCATCTGCGAAGAAATCCACCTGACACCCGATACCCGCCATAGCCCGAATCAACCCATCCACCATAACATTAAACAACATCGCACTAATCACACTCGCCTGCGGCGTCCCATTCTCCATCTTCCAAACCTCAGACATCACCCCCCTCACTCTCACCTGAAAGTTCCTATCAGCCAAAAACGCCCTTATCCACCGAAACATCCTCCCCTTCACACCCATCTCCAACAGTCTCACCAACAACCCACTCCTCCACACCATATCATACGCCTTCTCCAAATCCAAAAAGAACGCCCCCACCAGCTCCCCATCACACAACGCCTCCTCCACACCAGTCACCAATCTCACTAACGGATCTGCCACCAACCGATTCCTCCTGCACCCACTCTGAAAATCACTCAAACATCCATTCGACTCCAAGTAAAACCCCAATCGCTCAACCACCATCCGTTGCATAACCTTACACAGCACAACAGTCAGCGCAATCAGCCTATACGATTTACACTCCGTAGGGACCTTGCCACCCTTCAAACACAATCGCTCTCTTCCACAACCTCGGCAAAACTCCACTCTTCCAGATCTCATTGAACAGAGCCAACACCTCCAATTTACATTCCACTGACAACTTTTCCAAAAATACATACATGACCCCATCCACCCCTGGACTAGACCACTTCCCCTTCCGAATCGCCCCATCCAACTCCACCATAGAGAACGGAACCTCATACTGCTCTTCCCAAGGCCCAACATCCGCCAACAACTCCCGCATCTCCTCCTCAACCACACCCATACCTAGCCTCACTGCCTCTGGGAAGTTCCCTGAACTGTGCACTCCCGCAAAATACTCCCCCAACAAATTCGCCTACTCCCCATCCTCACTGACCACCTCCACCCCTTTCAACAACACAGACATACCACCCTGCGGCCTCATTAACCCGGACATCCACTTAAACTGCTTCCAAACCTCACCCACACTAGAATTACTCCCCAGGGACCCACAATAGCCCCGCCAATATCCACGCTTCCTTTCCCTAATCACCCTCTGCACCACCGCCTTAGCCTTCTTATATGCCAACAAATCCTCCAACATTCCCGATCTCACAGCCCTTGCCCTAGCCTTCTTACGCGCCGCCACAGCCCGTGAACATTCCACCGACCACCAAGGAACCTCGATCTTCCCACCCTTCCCCTTCACAACCTCCAGGACTGCCGCCACTGACGCCGCTCTCATTCCCTGCACCAGATGCTCATTCCATTCATCCACCCCCCATCCCTACCCCGAGGAACAATCAATTCCTGACACAATCCCTTATACAACTCCCAATCAGCCTTCCTAAAATTCAACTGACTCCCAAGCATCGGGGACCTGACCCCTACCTCACCCCTCACAGTCACCAAAATGCCAGAATGATCGCTCCCCATATCCCCATCCTCACGCACCTCCCAATCACATTCACCCGCAATCGCAGCAGACACCCAGATCAGATTCAAACACGACAACTTCCCAATCCTCACATCCAACCGCGTGCCCGAACCATCATTCAGCAAAACAAGACACAATTCATCCGCCATGCCCTCCAACAGTTCCCCATTCACATCCGTCCGATCACTATCCCACAACGTATTGGCACTGTTGAAATCACCACAAAAAAACGCAAGGTCCCACATGTTCCCTTATCACTCCAGACAGCACACCCACCTCCACCACCTCACACGGATTATAATAATTCAACACCAATACTTCTGATCCCCCTACCCGAATCCCCGCCCCGATAGCCTCCACTGCTCCATCCACCACAATCTCCCTTGCAACCAACCCCTTCGGACTGCCAGAGCCACACCCCCCCTGTCTCCCCCAGCCTATCCTTACGAAACAACTCAAAACCCGGAATCACAAACCTCAGATCACCCCTTAACCACGTCCCCTGGATACAAACCACATCAACATTCAATTCCCCACACAACACTGCTTTCAACTCTTGCCCATTTCTTAACAAACTCCTCGTGTTCCACTACAAAATCCTCATGCCGACACCCCACTCTGCTTCCACACTTTAGCAACCATCCTAAACACATCCTGTTCCAACACATCCACAACACTCAAAAACCTCCTCCCCGCTTCCACCACTCCTTTCGTAAGATCCGACACACTGACAGACAAATTCCCCTGAACCAGCTCCAGCACACTCACTATAAAGCACATAAACTCAGTTTTCGGGACAACCACCATTTCTACGCCTTTCACCTCACCCACCACTTTCTTCCTTCCCACAGCCTCATCCACCACCGGCTCTCTCCCACTCACCTCACTCACTACCCGTTCCGGTTTCACCTTTGCTACAGCCTCCGCATAAGACAAACCTTCCGCCGCCCTCACCTGCACCACCTCTCTCGCCACCCTGTGGCTCTCACACCCCCTAAACGCAGTAGAGTACCCCCTCCACAATTCACACACTTCTCCGGGGTCTCCACCTTGCATTCCTTAATATCGTGATCTCCACCACACCTCCCACAGTGCCTCTCATTCCTGCATACTCTCGCCACATGTCCAAACTGCTGACACTTATAACACCTCAAAGGCAACGCTACATAAACTTTCACACGAAACCTCTGGTAACCCAACTCCACCACCTCCGGACACTCCGCCCTCGCAAACCTCACTGCCACAGTCGTAGACACCACATCCCCAAGTGCATCTCTCCTCCCCAACCTCCACGCCTTCACCACCCCCACATCCGCCAGCTGCTCCTCCAGCTCAGACATATTCATAGACACCGGCACTCCATACAGCATCCCCTTACATGACACACCACTTTGGTCAAACACTCGCACTGCATGCCTACCCAGACAACGCACCTCCAGAATCTTAGCCTTACTACCAGCATCCGTCCCCTCCACCAACAACCAGCCCCCAGCCACCACTAGCACCCGAGTGACATCCCCCACGGCCGCCTTCACCCATCCAGCAATCACCATCGGATTTTCCCCCAGAAACATCTTCACACAACTATCAGGCTTCAACACCACCTTCCACACACTGTCACACTGCATCTGCTCCACCCCAGGCACACCGCTCCCTGCGGCCCCCAGCCCCTCCAAAGTGCACTTTTCCTGGGTCCCTGACCCAGAGTTGCCCCGGTCCAGCCCCCCTCCATCATCCCTCTGTGGAGACCTGATGCGATGCCGCCCCTCACTTCCCTCCTTCCCCCCTCCACAGATGTAGATTTCACAGTCAGCGTCTTCCCCCTCTTCGCCCCCTCCTCCACCCCCCCTTCTTTTCAGCCTTCCCATTCCCCTTTGCCATCCTTACCACCTCCTCCAAGCACACTCACCCCCTGCACCCGCCTAGAGAGTCCACTCCACCTCCTCGAGCCCAGCACCCTCCACCCAGACACCGCTCCGCCCTGCCTGAGTCCGCCTCCTCATCTGATGGAACACTGCTCTCTCCCTCTCACGTCTGAGCACCACAGAAAGTCCTCACAAGAACGCTGCCTCCTGAGCACCTTTCATTGACGAATCAACACTGAATTCATAACCCGGAATGAAAGAGGCACGTTGCAGCACGTTGAAATGTGCTTTACTTTAAACCGAGTCGGTGTGATTCCAACGGAACATCCAGCAACACAGGGCCCACCATTCTAGGCCATCACCAGCTCTTGCAACAGGCCTTATGATGTCACCACTTATAAACTGGATGCAGAGCCGCATAGAGCTCCGCAGCCCCAAACGTCGCATTGAGAGAGCAGCGAAGTTTCAAACACATGGTAAACACAATTCCTTAGGCCCTTTGCCAACAATTGATCAGCAACCAGGTAGTTCATCCCATTTCTTCGTATTACTGATCCTCATGCAGGGTATCTTGGAACCCTTCTGCAGTGTTAGAACTCCACACAAATGTTCCTTTCAAGCGATCAGGGGAACATCCCCGGACCTTCCTAGGAAGGCTTCTCTGGCCAAGTGCTCTTGCATGCACGACCAGACGCTCGACCTCCATGAGTGTCCTATGGGCAATCCTCTCTGCTTAAACCTTGAGCACTTGCCATCCCAAGGCAGTCACAGCTTCCTGGCATACCTACTAGACTCCGCCACTGATTTCTCCCAGGGTGCTCCCATGACACTGGGTACACGCAGCATAGTCTCTCACTGGGAGGCATACCAGGCGCCTGCAGAACAGTCTCTCTCCCAGGACAGTCTCTCTCCCTGCTTCTCCCTGGAAGCCATAACTAAGCACCTTCTCACCCCTGGGTGGTGGGACTCATCATGGGGGGCAGTGGGCTCCCTCCCCTTTTTCCAATGTCTTTTGATCCTGTGCTGCACCCCCCCCCCCCCGCAGCAGTCTCCTTTGTCCTTAATCAGTCTCCTTTCTCCTTTCTCTTCACTCCCTCTGGCCCCAAACACACAGGTACCTGTTAGTAGCTTCATCTCTTGGGTTCCCATCAAGACCACCTTGTCGCCAATTTATGTTATGACCCTAAGTGGGGTCTGCAGGTGAAAGGATACGCTGGGAGCCGGAAGGAATCTTCAATTGCTTTAATCAGATGATACATAGGAGATTACTTCAGTAATTACAGGATCAGGATCAGAGTGTAGCTCACTGGCTCCTACCACCCAGGCTACATAATCTCAACTGTACCTGGGCAGAACACTCACCACACAGCATTCTAAACAATCATACCCAAACACTCCATTCATGACATCACTACTCAGGCACTCCTCATACATACTCCAAGAGGACACAGTGTCACCCTTAACATGGGTCCCTGCTAATATCATTCCCACTCAGACCTACTCTTCCTTTGAATGCCTCGTCTGCAAGCTTGATGTTTCTCCAACCTTCTTATTGACTCTTGCCACCTTCTACAGGACCCCTGGTCCATTCTCCCTCTTCCTATCGGAGTGGTCTGATCTGACCTCTTTTCTTCTTGCCTCAACATCCAAGCTTCTCCTACTTAGATGCCTAACGGCTTGGCGCACTCTACAAATGCATAAATAAATAAATATTCACCTTGACGCTCCTGCCTCAGCCACTGGACTCTTCCACAGCCTTTGTAACTTTCTTTCCATCATAATTCTTCCCTCTGGTCCGACGCACTCAGCCGTACATACCTTAGATGCTCTCATCTCAACAGACGTCACCATCTCCAACCCTTTCACTATACCACTCTCATGGTCTGACATTGTTCTCCTGTGCTCCCACCAAGATCTCTCAGGTCCCCCGGCTAATCCTGCCTGCACTGACAGTCTCCATCTCCAACATTCTAGCTATGAAGTGAACGTCAGTTGCTGCTTTTGCCACCACTTTCATTGCCCCTCTCACTCCTGACACGGACACTCACACTGACCCCGCCCTTGCTAATCTTCACCTTCACCTCTCTATCACCAACGCCCTAGACATCCATGCCACTAATATGAGGTTCTGCTTGAAGTCTGCCTCCAAGCACAACACCTGGTATGACTCTGATCTAGCCTCTCTGAAACACAAGTGCAGAGTTGCTGAGTGGAAGTGGTGGGCATCAGACACATCCTCTGACATACTGGCCTGCCACCTGCTTCAAAGGCAATACCGACTCTCCATCCACTCAAACAAGAGGGCCCATATCCAAGCATGATCTCTGGGGCCATTAACAACACAGCGGTTTAAAATCAGCAAGGACCTCTCCAATCCTACTGCAATTTCCACTTCTCCCCTGCCATCCCTGACACTCTGTACTTCACTGAACTCCCACTTCTTAACAAAACACAGAATATCCTGTCCTCACTCTCGTCTACTGCCCTCGCTTCTCCTCCCACACCTCTCAAGCCTCCCTTGGCCCCCCTCCCCCTTCCCTCATATCCTCCTCTTTCAAGCCCATTGCACAGGATGAGGTCTTTAGACAAGTGCTATCTATGAAAGTCTCCTCCAAACAGGTGCTCCTCAGCGCTTCCAGAACTATCAAGGACAACTTTGCCTTCCTTATGCCAGCCTTCGCCGATTCCTGTAACCACTTATTTGGCACAGGCTCCTTCCTGCTACCCCTAAGCATTCCTTTATGCACCCTCTCCTCAAAAGGTCCTTTGCCAACCCCTCCTGCCTGGCTAACTACCACCCTATCTCCATTACACCCTTCCTGGGCAAACCTCTGGAGAAGCTGGTCATCTCTAAACTGATCCAACACACTGAATCTGTTTGCTGTCTCCACGACCACTAGTGTGGCTTCAGAACAGCCCGAGGCATGGTAACTGCTCTACCGAACACCCATGAAGACTTGCTCTCAAATCTCGATTCCAACTCTCCATCCATTCTTATCCTTCTGGATCTTTCCTCTGCCTTTGACACAGTCAATCATGCCATCCTGACAAATCGGCTCTGTGACACCCTGGGCACCACAGGCCTGACACTTGACTGGCTGACCTCATTCCTCTCTGACGATCTTCCCAGATTCAACTGGGCCCTTTTTTTCTCCCCTTTCACACTCTCCACCTGCGGTGTCCCGCAAGGCTCCATCCTCTCGCAGAGGCTCTTCAACATCTACCTTGCCACTCTGGCCCACCTGCTCTCCTCCTTCTCTCCTCACCTCTGGTGTTATGCAGATAACACTCAGTTCTCCTTCAAGCTTTCTTATTCTGCCTACTCTTCCTCCTCTCTCATCCCTGACTGTTTGACTGCTATTCAGGCATGGTGTGCTGCCAATGATCTCTGCCTTAATACCAGTAAGACTGAGAGCCTTCTCATTGGGACCCCAGCCCCCTCCTTCCCTCCTACCATATGGCTGCCCTCTATGGGTCCCCTCCCCTCACTGTCTTGGGAGGAAAAAAACTGTTGGTGTCCTCTTTGACTCCTCTCTCTCCCTCTCTACTCACATCGTGGACCTTGCCAAGAAGGTCCACTATCAGCTGCACCTCCCCAGAGGCATTCTCACTTTCCTCGCCTTGCCCCAGAAACTCAATGACTCCAGACCTCTTGTCCTCTCTAGGCTGGACTACTGCAACAGCCTCTGCCTCAGTCTTCCTCCATCCTCCCTTTGCCATCTTCAACTAATCCAGAATAGGGCTGCAGGACTTATCCTTGGCCTCAAACCCAGGGACCGCATCTCTCTGTCCCTAAAATCTCCCCACTGGTTCCCGGTTGATGCTAGGATCAAGTTCAAGACCCTCTGCATCATACACAAAGAATTCTGGGGCCTGGGATACATCCAACTCTCTCTCCCTAAATACCTCTCGGCTAGAGCCCTTGGTTCTTCTAGCTCCAACTCTGCATATCAGTAGCTTCGCTAAGCAGAGAGTGGGGGTAGAACGCTCTCCTCCACAGGAATGGACTCCCTGCCCTTCTTAGGCTTGAGCGGGATCTCCTTAATTTCAGAAGCTCCACAAGACCCTCCTTTTTTCTTATTCCCTACCTCTTACCCTGCCCTGCTAACACACCCCTCTGCCGCAGGGACAGGTTACCTGGTTCCTGATGAGTTCTACAGGGAACCAGGTCCCCCCTGCCTAGTCCACCCCCTCCTTGCACTTAGCATGTCGACCCTCAACCTCTCACACCATGCAATCCGTGGCACTTGCCCTCCTGGCCTCCCATTAGCACTCGCGTTGCCCTGTGGCCCTCCCCCCCATCCTCCCCTTTAACTTGCACTCTCCCCTCTTTACCCGGCATTTCCCTTCTGACCCTAGCACTTTGCATTTTGCGTAGACTGGCACCCCCCCCCCCTCCATCGCGCTTCTTGTTACTGCACTTGAGGATCCGAATGTCACAAGGCCTAGTAGGACCGTTATTGTTATCTTTCTCCTTTGTTGTGTGCCCCTTTTTGTCTTGTAGTACCTTAAAACACCATTTGTTTTATAGACACCTTAAAAACATCCAATAAATAAATAAATGGTATATGATCTCATGCTAAAAATGGGGATGTGCAACACAGAGCAGAAGCATTCATCTCACTGAAACGTGATCAAAATGGCATTTGTGGCAATAGGATCAGGCCTTTCATAAGTGCCGAGCCCACTCTGTAACCTGGGTTTAAGATCATAGAATGCTGCTGTAAAAGCTCCTTTATTCTTCGCTGACCTGTGTATAGGCATGCACACGTGTTCACACACATACATGCACACACACAGGGATTTGTGTGGCACCGACACTTGATTGTGTACATGCACCCTTTGCCAGCATTTTGTCATGTTATAGTTTGGCCCAAATGTCAATGCTTGGGAAGTGTCTATTTATTGATTTCTATGCATCCTTCTCAAATTTCATAGGAACATTCCAGGTATATATAACTTCCCTTGGATTGAGAGCTGTTCAAACCACAGGTCTATTTCTCCAGTTTATGACAACAATGCTTTGTCAAGTGCCTGTGCCAACTCCATTAACCCGGTTTACCCTCTACCTCTCTGCTTCCTGTCCCTGCGCCACCATTGTTTCAATTTGGGTTTGAAAAAGGAACTCACTTTATCATTTCAATCTCCTGAAGTATTTAACCTTGTGAAATAACACCCAGAGATACAACTGACTCTGGAAGGAACTCTGTACTTGCAAAATATCTATATCTTCCTTTGCCGGAAAATCATCACAAGCTCATTAAGTGTTTCCATGATTCCAAGCTACATGGACACCCTTGACAAAAATAGTTAATAGTGTCCTGAACACGAGCACATTATGAAGCAAGTCAAAAATAGGAGGACACTCTCATGAAATTGTCAATTCATTCATATCATGCAAAATAGTCCTAAAACTATGGCTCAACATATGAACAATGTTATGACTTTAACTCCTGCCCTACAAGACATGGATGCACAGTACAGTCAAGTTAATTTGACACTTTATGGCACCTACAATGGCAGTCAATTTGGTAGAACAACCCTGTGTAAGCAGGAATAAATGGATACAGCACTACTTACAACCAATTAGAAACCTGAATTATCTCAAGTCACTATGCCTAATGATCACCCCTATTATTCAAGGAGCTGCACTGGTTACCACTTCAAGCTCACATGTAGCCTCATTTTTTAAAACTCACACTGTACATGCAGGAGCCATCAACATAAGCACTTATTTGTTGTGGGATCCTTTGCATGCAATGTTCAACATTCATAAGGTGGAGGGGAAAAAGAGAGTAAAAGTGAGTCATACTAGAACTATAATAACTAACTAATGAAATGTGTATAGCACTAATGGCCAAGGCATCAAAGCAATGTAAAAGGAAAGAAGGAACATGCACGTGCATGGAGGATTTAAATAAACAAGAACATTTTCAGTTTCCTTCTGAAAATCAGTGCTGAGGGTAGCACTTTATACAGCTTAGCTACCAGAACTTGGAAAAATCTTCCCATTGCTCACAGCGTTTAAAGCGTTGTCCAGTGTTGGGAAGGAGATGATCCTTGCCCACCCCCCCTTCAACGTCGCTCTAGGTGAATAACATATGTAGCAACCAAGGGGGGGGGCACAGCCACCCCCTGCACCACATCCCATAGAAAATAACACATACACTACAGCCCCCAGCTTCGCAATAAGAAGCCATTTTGGACTAGGCCCAACGCCATATTTTTACCATGCCTGAAAATCCATCTCTCTGTAGAAATGCAGCTCTCCCACCGCCAGCACCTCGCACAGCCAGCCCACACCATCACCTCCCCCTGCCAGCTCTACGCGAGTCCTGTTCTCAGGGAAGCACAGCCACGCCTTTTTACAATCCGGTAGTATAATTTCCAAACGAATATGCTCTGTGGAGAGCATGAGACAGTGATAAGTCATAAGCCCAAGTGCCCATTCATCTCCACTAAACTGTCCGTGCCCTCTCAAACCCCTACCCAGCCAGGCCAGAGCCCACCAGCTCCAACCACCAAGTTCTTTTCTTGCTGATACCCATCTGACCCTCACATGCTCCGACCACTCCACAACCCCCACCACAGCCCTAATCCTGTGTAGCAGTATATTCTCCCAAAAGCAACACATGTCCATCTATATCACTAGGACCCAAGAAGGACAGATGGTCGATCAAATATTTGGGGTGGGCAACTCGGTGCAGGGATTGCGGTATCAAAGAGAATCCAAAGTGTAGAGGTTGGAATGCCAATATATCAGCTCATTTTACCGAAGTACCCCTATTCATGTAAGATGTTATGTGTGCCATTATTTCTGCATTATCAGTTCCTATTGTTTAGTTTAGTTAGATAGTTATATTGCAACCTCGGTCTTACTTTCACACTGCAGAGATGAGCCCAGCAGACCCACATGTGCCAAGAGCAACGGAGAGACAGCAGCATATTAACATCTTGCATCCCTTATACAATCAACTGTTCTATAGTCCCCTCTACAATCTGATGCAAGAATGTGTACACTATGTATGTCGTCATTAGTGATGCTGTGTGTCATTTTAATGTGCTGCCCGTGTAATGTTTCAGCAGAGTGCTCTCGGGCAGCAGAGTTCTTTGCTGGCAATTCGTATGATTATATAAAATTTGTTATCTTTGCAACTCATCTCCTGGTCTCGGTCCCCATAGTTTTGCATATTATTAGGCACGTGTTTCTTCTGTGACTTTACCAGCCAAAACAAATGCATGCAATGACTGTAAATGACAAGAGGGAGATTGCCAATGGAATTTACTGTACGCATATTGTGGCACGATGTTCTGCAGGGTGGTAAAGTCTAAGGTTAAGGATTTCAATCCAATCCTTGCCGCTAAAGGCAACTAATGGAGTTTTTTCACAATGGGTGAGATGTGCATGGGAAATGGTTGGCCTGTAACAGCACAAGCTGCCATGTTTTGGATCATTTGAGTTTTGGTTATGATGCATTTATGGCACCAATTAATAAAGATTTGCTACAGCAATACTGGGCACTTGATATTCTGATATAAATTGGCTGATCTCTCTAAAAATCATATGGTGGTAATTGGTTGCTCTAACTCATTTATTTGCAAGAATGACCATGGAAAGATGTTCCTCTAGGTGAACTCCTAGATTTTTTTTAACAGCTCGTGAGTGTTCGACATTGACCTTATCAAGATGTAGTTGCTTGTCATGTAACTTAGTTTTGGGGGACAGATAGGTGTTGAAGCATTTGGTTTTCTCTTTGTTGAGACAGAGCAAGTTTAAATGCATCTGATGCTCAATTTAAATCAAGGTGTTATTTATTTTAGCATACACAAGGTCTGGTTTATGAAGTGGAATGCACAAAATGTACTGTGAGCCATCAGCTTAGATCCGGGATGTGATGTTATTGTCCAGAAGCCAAACAAGTAGAGGTTTGAGATAGATATTAAAAAGGTGCGGGACGAGACAGGCCCCTTGTGGAACGCCACAGTACAAATGATGAATGCTGGACTCGGATGGATTAATCCTGACACAGGATGTACGATTTGTTAAGAAAGAGGCAAACTATCCCAATAACATTATTAATAATAATGATAATAATAATAACAATGACAATAATATCAATATGGTGATTATTGTTGTGGTTGTTATTATTATTATTATTATTATTATTATTATTATTAATAATAATAATAATAATAATAATAATAATAATAATAGTGTTATTGTTATTATTTTTGTTGTTATGTTAGGTCCAAAACATATTCTAACAAGTGCTTGCCTATCCAGTGACACCCTAATCTACAAAGAAATATCCAAGTAATGTTTCCAACAGAAAAGCTTAATGAGCATTAGGCTTAACCTTTGCAATTAATACAATTGTTCCAAAGATGTATCTGACCATCCCTGTTCTAATGCACAACAAATAAATGTTCTTCTTATGTCTTCCAAGATTTACCACCGGGCCCTCTAGGACCTGGGATTCCAGAATGCAGAGTAGGTCCCTCATGGACCTCAGCTTGAGGGTTTCCTACTGCTCCTTCCTGGACTTTCCATCTTCTGCCTCACTGTCTCTCCTTGTATTGGGGTTCGCAGTAGGACCCTCTCAGAGGCGGTTGGGTTTGCAGCAGAAGGCCTTCTTCCTAGGCCTCAGGGTACAAAGTACAAAGCAGGCATCTCTCTGATGTCTCTGATTAGAGGACTCACATCTCACCTTGTATCTGGGTTATTTCTTTCCCTGTCCCCTTGGCAACAACAGCACAAGATTCACAATGGGGCCCTCTCATAGGCACTTGGGTACTGGAGACACAACAGGCCCCTCTCATAGGCCTCAGATTTCAGGATTTAGAATTGGTCTCTTTCCTCTGTCTTGGGTACAGCATTCAAAACAGGAATCTATCTTTGGACTGGGCCTCTCCTGCCAGAGCTTGGAACCTTTTATTATTTTCCCAAGGGAATATGGGGGGACATTCTCCAGGCTTTGGATTTATCTGTTCCCGCAAGAGGTGGCAAGAGGGTGTGGTGCACTTCAGCTCAGGCTTCCTCTATTAGGGCTAACAGGACTTCCAAGGCTTAACAGCTCTTCTCCTCTCCTTCCATCCTCTCAATGCTAGCTCTGCCCTCCTTCGGGCAGCAGTCATACCTTGGGCTCTCCCTCTGGCAGTATCTATTATTAAAGAAGCATCAGCAGATATGTCTGCTTTGTCTTGTCCAAGACACAGACATACATTTTCCATCCCCTTTCATACCTACGGGGCTCTGGTAGAATGGACCCTGATTTGAAATAGTTCTGTCTTAGGTTCCTCTGTATGATTCCCTGGGATTGGTTACATTCTGTGATGATCTAATTTCCTCTTGCCATCTCATGTCTAATGGGTGTATCATTACTTCCCCTCTAGCCTGCAACTGGGAGGTTTCTAGGATGTCTCTGGCATTCAATGACGATTTGGAAATCCCTTACTGCAGGCCAGTGGGTCTACAGTATTCTTCAGTACTTCACTCATAGCAGCTTGCCGAGATTCATAGTGTCTCGGATACTGGGAGAAGCCTTTCCAGTGGTGTGGGTGCTGCAGTATATGGTAGATGAATGCCCCCACAGCTTTCTTATATATTCCAGACTTTTTGCTGGGTTGCTCCCTCATGGTGCATTCGAGGGAATGAAGATTCCAGTTGCAAGGCTATCCAGGGTTGTTCTTCATATCAAGCTATTGCACCTCTGCATGGATAGCTCATCCATCCTCTGGCTGATATATCAGGCAGCAGTTTGATCCACGCCATCACTGAGGCTCACTCCCCCCAAACTGAAGTGTAAAGAATCTTCCTTCACTCCAAATAGTTCAGTTTTAAAGTTGTAATGTATGAGTTCTGGGCACACAGAAGAGCCTCTGATTGGGGGGCTAGTTTGGAGAAAGATCTCTAGTTCACACCAAATGTATGTGCATGTATTCTTCCAATGGCATTGTTGCTGACATTATGAGCAAAACCAACATGGCACGTTTTCCTAAGTGGTGACACTGGTTTACATTGGAACAGCCAGTATGGACATGTTTTCTTACCATGCCATAGCGATTTTGCTGTCCTTATAGGCAAAGTAGAGATGATGAGTATTCTTACATGGGGATACTAGCCTACACTGTTGCAACCAAAATGGACATCCTTGCTTACTATGTCATAAATCTTTACAAGCTTTATCGTCAAAGCCAACATGATGAATAGTTCTAAGAGAGGCTACTGGCCAAAATTGGTGCAGCCATTACGGACATGTTTTCTTACTGTAGCATGTCATTCTTACTGCCATTATTAGCAAAGTCAACATTATGTGTTTTTAAGTGGGTATACTGGCCTACATTTGCACAGCCCATATGGAGATGTTTTCTTACAATGACATCACATTGTTACTGTCATTAGTTGCATAGTGGACATGATAAACATTCTTTTATGGGGAAAATGGGCCAATACGGGTGCAGCTAGTAAAGACATGCTAGCTTAAAGTAGCATATCACTTTATATGGAATTATGGACAGTGCCAACATGATGAGTTTTCATAGGCTGAGTTACTGGCAACATTAGTGCAGCCAGTATGGACATGCTTTCTTAAAGTGGCATAGAGTTTTGGTGCAACTATTGACAAGCCAAAATTATGAGTTTAAATAACTCCCCACTAAAATTGTAATTAGCTTGTAAAGAGAATGTATCCTGTAATGCAAAGGCCATTTCAATCTGCTTAAGCCCACAATGTCTGGAAAAGGGGAATTAATATTTTCTTCTTTACTCTGCATAAATAGGACAGAATTACAAAGAATGGGGTAAATCTTCTGTCGAATGTCCATTGCACAAAGACTTGCAATCCCTCCCTAAAACGTTAGCTCCAACTGCCATTTTTTGCACCCACTGGCCCTGTTTTCATTCTAAGTTTCAATAATAATGTCCTGTGCCTTGGTTTAATCAGCCAATCCAAACAGTTGCTATAATTTAAATGTTCTCAAAGAGAGACGTAGAATATAAAGGTCAATTTTTCATGTTGCACCTTTTCTCACTCCTTTTCCCTAATTGGCATAAACCATTTCCATATATCACTTGCTCTTGGTATAACTTCAGCCTCTATAAATGCATTAAGTGATAGGAAGTCCAACTTTATCAGTTCATTTTTAATAAGGACCAGCCAGGGACAGCATTAACAGGTGATAGATGATAAAAAGGCCCATAGCAAATGATGAGTGTTCTTACATGGGGATACTTTCCCACATTGTAAAAGCATGTTCTTACAGTTGTATGGCATGCCTCTTGCCTTATGGGCAAAGTAATCCTAAGTATGTTCTTACGTGGAAATAGTGCCCTATATTGTCACAGGCAACATTTATAAGAAATAATTTGAACCCATTTCTAGCATAATGGCATCCTGAAAGGCATATGTAATTGTACGCGCAAAACTATTTGATGGGTGGTAATAATATCCATTCTGAATAAATTACCTTTAGTGGGATAATATCTCCCTTCCAACTGGGTGACTTCTTATTAAAATATCTAATCAGTTCGATGGTGTCTCAATTTCTTCCAGTAAAAACCCTACTAAGCCTCAGGTCCATACAAAACCAAACATTCCCATCAGGAGAACTTCTATCTATCAAGCTACCCATCTCAGCATCTAGAAAAACAACCATCCACCTCATATATAGAGCACCAGGACCACTATCCTCCTTCAAGGAAGACATTACACTACTTCTTACAGCAAACAGCAAACCAGGGTCTCAAATTATGCTATTAGGAGACCTTAAAATAGGACTACATGACCCTAAAGATGACAATGCTCTAGCTGCCACCAACGCCATATCAGAATTGGGCTTCATACATCGTATTTTTAAGCCTACCCACAAAAAAGGAAGAACACTAGATTGGATGGCAGGCATTAATTTATTGTGATAACAATATCCTCTCCAACACACCTTGTGCTTGGTCTGATCACCATACTATCTCATTTACCATACATGATAGTAACCGCCCCATCCATGGTAATCCCCTCGCACCACCTACACTTACTAGGAACAACCGTAACATAACAGCAGAGAAACTACTCCCTCTGTTACAACCTATCATCAACCACTCTACCCCCAACAATGAACCCTCCGCTCCAGTAGATCTGTATAATGATACACTACTTAATGCCATCAACACAATAGCGCCACTGAAAATGCATAAAGCCAAACCTCATGCTCACATAAACACATGGTTCACCCCACACCTTAAAACCTTACATAAAAACAAATGAAATGCTGAAACTACTTGGAAAAACCCCCTCAACACCTAACAAGAATACATTCTCAAAAGTCTCCCTCGACTATAAAGATGCCATTCACCAAACCAAGAGAGAGTGACTCCTATAATGATAGAATCACTAAAGCAAAATCTACCACTAAAGAAAGATTCAGCATCCTTAGTTGGAATCTCCCATATCTCCACCTGAGACCTTCTCTAAAGACACTGCTTTGTGCACCAATATTCATAAAGCGTTATTAGATATAATTGAGCTTGTACAAGCTAAAGAAGAATCTAAAAAACGTAACCTTACCACTGATACATCCCAATCCTTACCTCCTGCATCCTTACTTGATCCACTCAATCGCTTTAAGTTCTATTCTATCTCCACAAAGGATATCGAAGGCATAATAATAAATTTGAAACCATCAAGATGCCAGGGGGACATCTGCCCAGCAACAATCATTAAAGAAGTTGCGAGGGACCTCGCACCCATCATTACCTCAATAAACTAACACAGTCTCTACTAACTTGAAAGATGCATGGGTCCTCTGTTTATTAAAGAGACCTACCCTTGACCCGAACATCCCCACAAGCTACAGACCAATTGCCACAGTACCATTCCTTCAGAAAATACTTGATAGGACAGCCTATCTCCATATTCAGGAACATCTGGAAAACAATAACCTCTTAGGCCTCTGACAATCAGGCTTTAGACCTAGACACGGTACCGAAACAGCCCTGCTGGATTCAAAAAAACAAATGGACAATACAAAAGACAAAGGCAATTTAACCTTACTACTGTTATTAGACTTATCGGCTGCCTTTGATTTAGTAAATCACAAAGTCTTATGCAACCACCTCTCGACTGCAGCCCACTTCTCTGACAAAGCAACCTCATGGATCCAGTAATTTCTGGATAACAGAACCACAAGCGTGTTCGCACCTACTGCGTCAGCCGAACCAGCACCCGTCACATGAGGAGTACCACAGGGCTCCTGCATCTCTCCGACGCTCTACAATATTTTCACGAAGCCCCTATTTGAGGACTTAGACTATTTGGGTGTCTCCTATACGAACTATGCGGATGACACCCAAATTCTTATCCCCATCACTGGAGACTACAATATCAATTCCAAACTACTAAACGATACACATCTAATCATACAAGCTTGGATGGCGAAACATGGAGTCTGTCTTAATGATGATAAGGCAGAGTTACTCCTCATATGATCCCAAATAAGACTTAACAAATTAGACAAACAGTTCAACTCTTTTAATATTGACAGCAACAATATTAATTATTCGAAAGATGTGGAAACGCTAGGCATGTATCTTGACTACTCACTAACACTGACCTTTTTTGTCCACTTCCAATTGCACCACCTTAGCTAAAGCGCTCATCCTTTTCAAATTAGACTATGGCAAGGCACTCTACCTAGGAACCAACCACCACAATCTAAAAAAGTTGCAAATACTTAAAAATAATGCGCTGACATCTGTGCTGAACATCCCCAGATCCCACCATATATTTGAACTGAGACGTAGTGTGCACTTATAAATGTCATATCATATCACTGGCTATTGGTCCATCAGAGAATTGCCTTCAAAACACTTTCACTTACACACAAATTTCTCTCCAACCTAGCACCTAAATACCTGATGGACAATACCTGATGGACAAATTCTCACGAAACCTTTCAGACCGAACAACAAGATCCTCGTAAATACATTGCTTTAAGATCCCGAGGTTTAACCTTCAGAAGGCAGAGCGCAGCAGTTTCCCGGTTTTAGCAGCAAAAATGTGGAACTCACTACTACGAGCCCTTAGAGCAGAACCATCCTATCTCTATTTTAGGAACAATGCAAAAATGTGGCTCATCATGGAGGAGACACCCTAGCCTGTACTTATTTCCTCATTGCTCATCTCTGTACTATATGTGATGCACTTTATGGAATTCCTGTATTGTCTCAATTGAATGTAAATGTATAACCTATGTAACTGTAAGAAATGCGCCCAGATACTTAAGGGTTCGGTGCACTAAACAAATAAACAAATAAACAAATAAATAAATAAATACAAGATTGCTTGATTATATTGTAGTGAACCCACTGAAGAAGGAGTCTGCCATTTCATGCAGAAGTCTTGCCGATGAAAGAATTGTTTCTCCTTTCAGGATGAAATTGACGAATGAGAACATTTTATGAATGAATGCAAACAGTATAGACGAGCGTTGTATATGTTTTGGGAGTTCTTAACCTAATTTCAATCAAATATACAGGGAAAGCAACACCTATTATCGCAGTGCTTAAAGGAACGACAAATATGCCAAAAGACACAATATACAAATTTGATGTTTTAATGATGGTGATTGTTGTTATTATTAGTAGTAGTAGTTGCAGTATTTTAACTCTGTCATTGTTGGTAAAATAATAAGAATGAAAAACTATGAGTTCATTAACATGAGAGTAAACTCGTGATTAGCACATTTCTGCATGTATAGGCCAAGTTGCGACTGCTCAAACTCTTCTACACACATTTTGGATATATTATTTTAGACTGAAAACCAAATGCTTAATTCACAATAATACAAACTGAACTTCAGGAACGGTTCTCTAAATGTCCATCGTGCTTTTGAAAAAACAGCATCTATGAATGATCCCTGACATTTCTCACTGAAATACACTTTAGCCAAACTTTTTTTTAACGGATTTTACCACTATTATTTTTATTTTTTATTTACTTGATTTAATCGGATTAGCGAATTTTACGCAGCAAATACATTGGGCGAAAAATGGGAAATACGAGAAACAATATACTTAATTACCAATTAAACAAACGGAACATCAGTTTACCAACCTTTCTCGGAATGTACACCTGCTTTTACAAAACATATGACAATGTGAACTGAAACCCATACTAGTTCAGAATTATTTTTGTGTGTTATTTTTGTGATATTATTTGGGTGCTGCTAAAGAAGTGCACGGCATTTGCTTGAATGTAGATAAAACAAAATATAGCATTGCAACTAATTTAGGATAGAAACATAGATAGAAAATGAACCACTTTTAACTGTATTGTTTTTAAGTGGGTCTCAGACACGTATAATAGTTAGGCCATAAAAATGTGAAGGAGTGCCATAAATGATTCTGATCCTAAATATCAATTGATTGTTAGCAGAGACGCTACTGGAGTTTATTAAGTATAAAGAATATAAATCTAGCTGGCACACAATTAATTCAAAATTACATGAGCAGTAAATGTGTAATTAAATCTGCAAGCACTGTTTAGGCTTTTAGTTGGCATTTAGGAAGGAAGCTACAGTAAGTGTATTAACAGGCAATTTATTGCTCAAAATACTGTCATTCCATGAGTATGTTGATTGAAATACATCTTGCTTTTGTTATGGGCCAATTAAAAGCCTGTGCAAACCTTCCAAGTAAATTAAGAAACAATACATGGTTTATGCATTCATAAGGGTGAGGCAAACAGTCGTTGATAGCTTTATCGTTCACTAAATCTCAAGTGATTTTCGGTGATAGTTTGCTTGAAGTAACTACATTTCGCAGAATTATTTGTCATTAAATTATTGTAAATTGGCACTGCAGTATCATTCGCTTGAGATATTGTCAAAGGAATATATACATTTTACAATGACGTGTTTAATGGATGGTCTAGAGGGAGGAAAGCAATTAGCTTGATTTCTGATGTTCATCAGGGAAATGCAGACACCTCAGTGCTTTGCTTGGGAAGATACTTCCCAGCTGGGAGAGCTTTATCATGCAACATGTTATTTTGGAAATATGTTGAAATGGCTTATCGCATTGAAGAAAATGAGAGGAATATACTAGCAGGCAAGGAGTGTTTTAGAATACAGACCCTGTTTAAAATGCTCTGCTATGTTACTTACCGTCTGATCATACGGAAATGACAGTGGATTCCATGTGTGTCAGCATTACATAAGTGGGTTCCTAGTCGCCAAAAGCCATAATGGAATATTTGACTTCCTGAAGCAGGTTTCAGTAGGAACAACTGCGCATGCTAGGACTGGTAGTCCCATATGTAGTATGGGAACAGTACCTCTATATGTTTGAGAATGAAAAAAAACATGCAGGGGACAAATAGCATGGTGTGAATTGCCGGCACTGATTGTTACAAGTTAGAAAAACATGCAAGGTCCACTGAAAATGAGAGCTAAGAAGAGAGTTCACATCAAAGCCTGCATCTCTGCAGCATCTAACAACTCGTCCAAACTCTTTAAAATCTGCAAGGGGCTGGCCAATCCTGCTGCAGTCTCTACCTCTACTGTCACCTCCCAGGCCCTCTGCACCTCCTTATCCCTCTACTCTCTCCTCTACCTCTGCCCCGCCCCTGTGGCCACCTCTCCTCCCTCTTTCTCTTCCTTTCCTCTGTTCTCCCCTGACAAGATTTCTAGACAAGTCTGATCTATGAAAGTCTCATCAAAACAGGTTCTCCCCTGTTCTTCCAAAACCATCAAGTACCACATTTACACCATTGCTCCTGCCTTGGAATCACTCCATCACCACTGGAGCCTTCTTCTCCCCCTGAAGGATTCTCTTGTGCACCTTCTTCTCAAGAAACCCTCAGCCGACCCCTCTTGCCCGGCTAACTACCACCCGATCTCCATCACTCCTTTCGTGGGCAAACTCCTGGAAAAGCTGGCCATCTCCCAGCTTAATCTTCACACTGAATCTGTTGGTTGTCTCCATGACCATCAGTCTGGCTTCAGAGCAGCCAGAAACATGGAAACTGCTCTTCTGAACATCCATGAAGACCTGCTCTCTAACCTTGATTCAAATCTTCTCTCTATCCTCATCTGACTCGATCTCTCTTCTGCCTTTGACACAGTCAACCATGCGATCCTGCTCAACTGTCTCCGTGATAACCTGGGTAACACTGATCAGGCCTTGGCCTGGCTGACCTCTTTCCTCTCTGACCGACCCTCCCAGGTCCAACTTGGGTCTATACTTTCCTTTGTCTCACTCGCTACCGATTCCCCAGGGGTCTAACCTCTCTCCCTGGCTGTTCAACCAATACCTGGAACCTCTCGCCCACCGCATTGCCGCTCTCTGCTCCAACTTACAGTGCAATGCGGATGACACTCAGCTCGTTTTCAGGCTACCCTCTGCAATCTCTTCTCCCTCTCTCATCTCTGACTGTCTGTCTGCAATCCTGGAGTGGTGTGCCGCCAATGATCTCTGCCTTAATGCCAGTAAGACAGAGATCCTCCTCATTGGCACACCTGCACCTTCCTTCCTTGTCTCACTCAAATCTGCCTGCTTCTACTCTCCGCTGCGCTGAAGTTGACAGCCCTCTGTTTCGCTGCCAAGGGGTTGGCACTCTGGTCAGATGATGATGATGCTGACATGGCAACCCCTAAGGCAGGTGTGTGTGGACAAGGTGGTCCTGGACATTGGCTGTGGAGCGGTGGTGGTGGAATGGCACGATGGGAGTCCAACAAAGCAGCTGAGACAGGAGCACAGGCAATAGCTGGACAGTCAATACTACAAACGCAATGCGGGTGGGCAGCAGGTACACACACTGTACAGGCAGCAGCATATGGCAAAGTTGAAGAAGGCACAGGGCAGGAAGAAGCAGGTAAAATGGCATGGAAGCATGAGCGTTAGTCTTCCGTGTCTCGCAACAAAGGCAGCCAGAAAGAGAGTGAAGGGACTTTGCACGTGAAAACGTAAAAACAGAGAAAAGCGTGGACATGGGAAAACAGAGGAAAGGCCCTTAGTGCATAATTTATGAGACACGAGCTGTGCACAGGCGTTGACCACGCCATAGTCGGGAATACATAAGGACATGGAAAATCCACTCCGAACGTGCGTGCAAAGGGGAGGAGACGGATGAATGTAGTACATGCATATTTTGGGGTTCCATTCCGTTCACTTCAGAGACTGTACGTACTTGTTATTTTGGGTGCGTGGGGCTTGCCTCCACGCATACGCGCATTTACTTTTGATTTTTGCAAGACTAACGGTGAGTCGCACATGCATTTGTTTCATCTCTGGGTGCCCCTGTGTATCGTGTACCACTATTTTTATATTTCTTGTAGCGTTCTGGGTTTCACATATGCATTTTTTGTGTTTGTGTGTGCCACTGTGTATCGCGTAATGCTTATTTATTATTTTGGAAGCTATCCTGGTATCGCGTACACATTTTTTTGTTTTCTGGGTGCCTGTGTGTTACACATCCTGTACCATACACATCTGGGGTACATTTGAGCCTTGCTGGACCACATGACTACGTCTCGCATCATGTAGACTGTCCCCTCACTCATATTGCCAGGACAATAATTTGGTGCGCCTTCCATATTTTAGTTGCACCTGTGACATGAATGGAAAGGCACCAAGAGGGAAAGGGCAGACAGGGCCAGGGTCAGGGACGTGCTGTGGAAGCACCTGCCCAAGCCCCAAAAGGGTCAGGGATGTGCTGTGGAAGCAGCCGCCCCAGCCCAAAAGGGTAAGGGACGTGCTGTGGAAGCAGCTGCCCAAACCCCAGGGGGTCAGGGACATGCTGTGGAAGCACCTGACCAAGCTCCAGGGGGTCAGAGACATGCTGTGGAAGCAGCTGCCCAAGCCCCAGGGGATCAGAGATGTGCTGTGGAAGCAGCTGCTACAGCCCAAAAGGGTAAGGAACATGCTGTGGAAGCAGCTGCCCCAATCCTAAAAGGGTAAGGGACTTGCTGAGGAAGCAGCTGCCTCAGCCCCAGGAGGTTAGGGACATGCTGTGAAAGCAGCTGGAAGCAGCTGCCCTAGCCCAAAGGGGTAAGGGACGTGCTGTGGAAACAGCTGCCCATGCCCCAGGAGGTGAGGGACATGCTGTGGAAGCAGCTGGAAGCAGCTGCCCTAGCCCAAAAGGGTAAAGGATTTGCTGTGGAAGCAGCTGTCCAAGCTCCAGGAGGTCAGGGACATGCAGTGGAAGCAGCTAGAAGCAGCTGCCCCAGCCAAAAGGGTAAAGGACATGCTGTGGAAACAGCTGCCCCAGCCCAAAAGGATAAGGGATGTGCTGTGGAAACAGCTGCCCCAGCCCAAAAGGGTAAGGGGCGTGCAGTGGAAGCAACTGCCCCAGCCCGAAAAGGGGTAAGGGACATGCTGTGGAAGAAGCTGCCCTGGCCCAAAAGGGTAAGGGATGTCCTGTGGAAACAGCTGCCCCAGCCCTACGGTTCATGCTATGCACCAGGATCCTTGTAGTGTAGCATCTGGACCCCAAAGTGGTCCCAGCCACACAGGAGTGGCACCAACACCTCGTTCCACTCATGGCAAGAAGGGAAAGCCTGCACAGCGAGAACAAGCTCAACCCCATAACAAGGCACAGGACACTGCCACGTTGAGGAAGAAGAAATTCCATGATGAAGAACTCCTGATACTCATGGACTACGTTACCATTCACTGCTGTGACATGTACCTGTATCTGGGGAGCACCCATACAACTGCTCAATGTATGGTGCATTGCAGCATGTCACAGGAGAGATCAACGCCTTAGGGTTTGAGAAGCCCACTGCTGCACAGACAGTGAAGAGCTGGAATGATCTCACCCGTCGTACTAATCATAAGCTGAATGCCAACCTGGCTTCTGCTATGAAAACTGGAGGGGGATCACCAGAGGAGGAGGAGCTGACACAGCTTGAAGAGGCTATGAGCCAATTCATACTACTGTAGCAGGTGCAAGGCGTGGGAGGCCTGGAAAATATGAGGACACGTCTGGTGAGTGACCAACATTGTGCATCCTGAGTATGTAAAGTAATGCATCATCAAGATGTATAATTGTGGTGCACATCTGGCTGCATTGGAATGACAGCCCTGGGTGAACCATGTAATGTGGTGGACTGACTCCTGTACAGTGGACACAATAGTGGATATAAACCATGTGGTATACATCAGTGGCACATGTCCATGTGACACTACTCAAACCCCACAAGCATCCCTCCCAACATTTGCAACATGATAGCACAACGTGCACAGTTTGCTGCATCCTTGATGTGAGTGACTCTGCTCTGATAAATATGTGCACGTGTCCTAATTCCTAGTTATACTTTATGCCATACAGGGTATTGATCCTCTTTTCACACATGTACGTATGGGCAGCCATGCCACATAGACCATCAAGCTGACCAAGCTGACACACAACACACTTTGTGGCATGCCCTGAGTGAGTGTGCATATGTTCAGACTGTACACATCCCTGCTGCCCCAATGGCAATGACTCCAGAGGCACATATTTGTGATGCCTGCTCCCTGCTACCCTCCCACACTCAGCCCACACTCCATTGGTCCACGCCCCTCTCCCTCTTGTGGGTACCTTGTTCCTATCTACAACTCCATTAACCTACTCTCTCCACTTCACAGACCTTGCCTATGAGTTGCTCTCACAGCCATACATCGCCTGGGACTATTTCCAGTTTCCCAAACTTATGGCATGTTCTTATTGTCTCTAATCCCTGTACCAAGACAACAATGGTGTGGCATGTCATGGATGCGGCCTTGTATGTGGATATATGTGTGGCTGCCTGTTGCCATGTAATGTAATTGGACGTCACAGAGACACATGTCCATCCCAGTTTCGCTGGTATTAATCAACAGTGGGCAATACCATAATGTGTTTCTTAATGACCCTGTTGGTTGGCAATGTGTCCACTGCCAGCATGGCCCTAAGCAGGGAATTTGGTGGCCAGTCTGCATATGCTATGCTCCCATTGCTTGTTGGCCATAGTGTGTGGATGCTGTATTTCTTATGACTACATGCCCTGCTTTTTGTTGCATCACGTCTATGTGATACATATGTTTACTTTAAACACGTTGCACATGACTCCACATGTCTTTTTCCGTCCATGTGCAGGTGAGGATGCACCAAATGCAGAGGAGGAGGAGAAGGATAATGAAGAGTTTGTGGTGCATCAGACCACCAGTAGAGGACGTGGCGTGGCAGGCCATGAGAACCCACTGGTGCGCCAGACCATCCTCAGCCATAGTGCACACTCTTCTGACTCTTTGGACTGAGCTGGCTCTGATGCTGAACCGAATGTCCAGTCCTCACTGTTGGTGGAGGTGAGTACACCAATAGGTGGAGCAGCTGGGGCACGTGAGTCTACAGGGGTCAGGTGCCTTCACAAGACCAGTCAGTGGTGGCCCCCCATCTGCAGTGGTTATGACTGCAAGGCCACCCTCCCATGTATTGGTTTCTGGTCCTGGGACAGATATCCACGGGAGGGTTGCAGACCTACAGCCAAGGACATCGGCATCACAGCAAGGGCCATGCTCCCTTGCATAAGGCAGATGTGGGCCCTGCACATGTGGGGGATGCGTGCAGGCTGGACAGACAGAGTGGGAGCAGTAGATGTTGCATTCCACACACCAACAGTGTGATGCCTTTCAGAGGTTGGCTGAGGTCATGGTTAGGGTGGCCACTTCCATGACCCCCGCAGCAACAAAAGTGGCGCAACAGCTGCAGGTCATGTGGTCCACATGCTGCTCCTACAGACTACGCATGGAGGCATACATCAGGATCCGACAGGCAGATCTGTAGTGTCTGCAGGCATCCTTGCTTGCAGACTGCACATGGAGGCCAACATCAGGGGCCGACGGGCAGATCTGCAGTGTCTGCAGGCATCCCTGCTTGCAGAGGGTCGGGCACAAAGGGATGCCCTTAGGTGTGGAATGTTGACCCACAGGACTGCAGTCCATGAGGAACATGCAGCCACCAGGAGACTGTTCCACCAGGAGGTGTTTGTATTGATGCAGACAATCTCTGAGGAACTCTGTGCCACCCATGAGGTTGTGCATAGAGACCTCACAGCCCTCAGTCTGCTGGTGCATTCATCAGTGTAAGGCCTGGTAGGCCCCACTGAGGACCAGGCCAGGGCCCTGCATGAACAGCTTCCAGCATCACTTCTACCTGCAGATTCAAAGCAGGATGGGGTGCCAACACAGACATGCCTCCTGGCCCACCGTTGCTATGATGTCCATGAGCCCATGGACGGTACACCCATGTGGACATTGACATGCACCCTACCCCTCACCCCTCCTGGGTCGACCCACCCCCCTTTCCATGATGGACATTTTATTTTTATTTTTTATTTTTGTTCCTTTTGTAGACCTGCAATGTGAAATGCAAACAAGGATAAATGCACACAAAAGGTAGGATGCAAGGGAAAAGTGCAAGGTCAATGCAGACTTCATTGTGACAGCAAATAATTGGTTCAATTGTGCGTTCAATTGAATGCATTAGCACAATGCACCCAGCTGCGGTCAACTTGAAGCTGCAAACACCATGGTGCAACAGGCATGGGACATGCATGTGAAAACACCAACACTGCACAATGTAGTGCGCCTGTTCACAACATTGTATCCTAAAATATGTGCATCAAAGGTGCCATGTTTGTGGATCATAACTGGGACTTCACAACATCAATGGGGAACTCTGAGCAGGAGAGACCAAATGTGCCGTCGAACGATTACCCCACAAACATTGCATTGCATGCACAGTGTCACATGTGCAAAGTGCAATTAAATACATACCAGCCCAACCATCAACACCTGTCACAGGCCATAAACAGCTGGCCCGGCCACCCACTTACAACCCCCCAAGAAAGGCCCACAGAGCTGGAATACGCACAATTTGGAATCTGCAACCTGTGGCACCATGAATCCATAGAAACAACACCATGCCCAGACATATGGCCAGAACCACACCATGTGACACATGCACCCATGAAATAGTACCCATGTCCTGCAAGACAAGTCAATCTAAAGTGATCACACACAGTGCAAGACTCCCAGCCAAACATCACACAAGTGTCTTCAAATGCCTTTCACTTACCTGCACAGGGTACCCACCTGCCTTACATACGATGCAACCCACTTGGAGACGCATCCTCTAAATGTAAATGAAAACAGTTGTTTATTCCATTCTCAATCTCTATAACGAGAAATTAACTTGGCTGAAATATATAAACAATGCATTCCTAGTTTGGACAGGCAGTGTAGAAGAGGCCAACAACTTTGTGGTCTGGCTAAATGAACAAAATAGATAACTGAGCCAGCATGATTAATAGACAAGTTAATCATTTAGATATCACAATTTATCATGAGCAAGGAGAACTACTGGTGAGGCCCTATACCAAGACGACAGACAGGAAGGCGTTGCTGCATTATGGGAGACATCACACTGAACCCGGAGGCCCTTTAAGATGAGGTGGTGCTTTATAGAAGGGATAGGGATGCAGAAGTTACTCAAACATCAATAATAAAATTCAACACAGGAAGTTGACAAATATTTAGCTGTTTTAATAACAATTATCTAAAACAGGGAGTACAACGGACATCAACGGACGTCTGACAATTTCACTCTCAACGATTCACATAAAAAACATGATTATACATTAAAAACTTGTCATCACTGACATCATACTACGTGGCAAAATAAGAAAACATATACAGGATTGTGGTAGGGCAACCGGAAAGATCTAGGTATACTTTCTATAGGGTATAGGATTGTGATTGGGTTTCTACTGTTAGGTGGACAACAAAGCCCACCCCAAGTGAAAGTCATTGTTAGTGTAATAAATTATACTACGTTTCATTTGATCTTCAAACTATAGGGCTCTTTGACACGTGGCCCTCTACAATTGGTTGGCACACTAGTACCCTTCTGAAACATTCCACTTGCTAGCAGCATGCCAGCTGGTACCCCAGGTGCTGGGGGTTTGGTCTTGACCATACCTCCCCACCCAATTAGCCAATCATCCATCATCACTCAAGCCGTCTGCCATAATAATTAGTCTTTGAACTCTGCCTTGCAAGTATCACAGCTCCTGGGAATGGAAGAGAGTGTGAGCATACCCTTATCTTCAAGTCTCAGCGTAGCATGCCCAAGTCTATTTCCATTTAGGCCATGTGACTGGAGAGCACGTTTAGAGCTCCTTTGCATTTAATACTATTTAAATGAATACAACTTGGCATTCATTGTCTTTTCATTGCACCTTAGCAGGAGCTTGCCCTGCCACCCACGTTCATTGTATCTTTCCATGATAGATACCAAATTCTTGGCAGCCTCAGCCCTTGACACTGGGCTAGACAAGCATTCTCGATTCTTCCTCCATCACCAGTCGTTCTTATTCTACTGTGCCACACTCTCAGCCCTTCTGCTCATAGGATCCCAGTTTGCTTAAATACAATGTGTAACATCCAGATTCTATACATATATATATTGGCGGCCCCGCCTGCAGTCTATTCACCTTGTCTTTTAGCATCTTTTCTTGGCGTGTCACCGTGCTTCATCTGAAGTCACTCGTCTCTTCTTTCATACGTCTTTTCATGCTCTTCAGGGATCTTTCCCAAGAGACTGTCAGCTCTTCGTGGATACATAAAGAATGGTCTTCTCAATGGATACTTTGCTTCAATGGTCGCTCGTGTAATAGGCATCATTACGGGTGTCGTACTTTTGACCTTTTCTGGTTCCCAAAATATAGGCAAGATTGGGGCAGGACTTCTGGTAGAGGCCTTTGGCTCCTCCTCTACACTTCCACCTCTGGCTGATTTATCGCCCACTCTCTCACCCATCTCCCCATATAGACATCCTTTCTTGAAGAAGTGCTTCTTCGGAGTCCATTTCTCCATCACTCCTTTCAAAGATCCTACTTATTTTACGTGGTCATCAACACTTCAGGTCATGTGGCCGCATTGTCCACTCGGGTTGCAGTAGATCAATCTTCCCACATATCTCTTGTGGTTTCTTGGATAGAGAAACTTTGCTCACTGAGGTGCATAAATACTTGCTTTAACATAGTCTCTGATTTCCTCAATAGTCAGCTCTTTGGGTCCAAATACAGATTCAACACCAATCATGATCTTCATTCATACTGCTTTCTTTGCTGTCTTCTTGCACTGTGTGATTATTATCCTGATCACACAGAATCCAATCATGACCATCACGAGTAATGCTTCAAGGAACTTGAAGATATTCGCCATCCATTGTGGAACCCATGAGAAGATTGATGCCAACCAGCTGTAATATGCAAAATCTTCTACTTCATCTTCCATCTTGACGTGCAAGTTCGTCAACTGTGTTAGGGCCTCTGTCAAGGTCCCATTCTTGTCATCGCAAGAAGGTCATTGCTGTGATCATGTCCAGGACGTATCTATTCTGGAGTGTAATTAGTCTTATGGCTCTCAGTTCTTCTTTGATTGCATGCAATACCTTTATGGTAGTGGTGATTGTTTGCAGGAGCTCCCATCTAGTTATCTGTAACCATTTAGCATTCGCAATCGTCTGTATCTCTGGCATGAAAATAGTTCTGAATATTGCCGAAGTCTCACTGAACAACCTGTGTTCATATGGAATAGAATGAAAGGTTTCTATCGATTTAGCCGAAAAGTAATTTTACCTCTTTGTTCAATTGAGAAATCCAAGTAATCTCCTCTTCCTCATATGAGCATCAGCCTTTGGAAACTCTCCAATGTTCAAGTCACTTTTTGGAATCACCAATGCCGGAACATGAACAATCACTATAGAGCACACTCCTCCCCAGTCCTTGGGTAAATTCATATAAGATCTGGATCCACATGCCCAGTTGTGGTCCATTGTCACTACTGTCCCATCCTTCATGCCAGGTACATCGAAAATGTGGCCGCACTGCTGATTCCCTCCAACTTTTCTTGTGCCATTGTTTCTGAAGCACAGTTCTGCACTAGCCAGAGGCACTATCTGCAACAGCCTCCTTTGTCATCAACCCGTGTTAGCAACTTTGCAAGCTTCTGCAGAGAGGTTTGGATCATTCTTCACCACAATCTATAACTGTCTTGTGATGTCCTGTTACTGTCAAACGCTCTGCATACAACTATGCCTTCCTCCCAAACATCTGGAGAAAGTACTGTTCCCATGATTTGCATCTGTCCTCTCTCTTGCATCTTCCTATTTCTTTATAATTTTTTCCTTGACAATTGAGCTTCTTGTTTATTTCCCATCTGATTCCTGCTCCTCTCATTCCAGGCATTTCATATTGTATCACATAATCTCTGGTGTGTGGTCTTTCTATTGTCTTTAAATCTTGTACATAATCATCTTCTTTTGGAGCTGTCCATTTGGTTACCCACTACCAAGAATGCTGTTCGACCCTGGAACTGACCTCTCGTATGGCAGAGTGCAAGGTAGGTCAGGCAATGAGCTTTCTGGACTGCTACTTCTATTGCTATAAATATCTTAGAATTCCCAAATGCGCAAAGTAGGAGTGCACACACATAGCAACCCTCCTTGGATGCCCTTTCTCCCACCTCCTTCATGTGTTGATACCACACATTGTTCCCCAAATGTGCTGTACTATCTAGATAATTATTTAACTCATAATCATCTTCCCTTATACTTCTCCTGTGTCTCTCTTTCTTAAAGTATGTATCTGCAAGAAACTTGAGAAATGCATCTGTAAACATCCTTCCTACCATAGGAATCAAAGGAACACTTGTCAGAGAAATGGGTGACCTTGCACGTGTCACTGGTGTAGGGATAATCACAAATAGCCTTGGTATCTCTGTAATAGATATTTCTGCAAGGGCCACTGGAGTGGGTAGAATCAAGGGGACTGCTGCCTTCTTTGGACCAATAAAGTATACAGTGTGTACCAGAAGAATCAAGAAAACAATGATGAAAATTGTGCATGCATATACTACACACCAATTCATCAATCCCCACCATCTTCGATTCCCCACATCTAATTGAGTACATTCATTTCAAACCACTGTGTCACTGTCAGGATTCCACATTGTACCTGTGATCTACTTTTAAGGAAGGAAAACACCTTTTTAATCAGGCAACTCTGTTAGATGTTCAGGTAGCTGCACGATCTGTTCAGTTATTGTTCTGACTAGCATCCTGATGGCAGGGCCATTTATAGGATTGTGCAGAAACACAAGTATGTTAGCACTGTGCCCAACAAGATAAGGATGAACTCACAAAATAAAAAGAAAATAATGAGAAGAAACATGTGGGCATTAACATCAGACAGGACCATTAGGCTGACCAAATAGAAACTCAGTGTGGAATGAATCGGGAAACTGCTCCCTCTTCCAGTAGGCGAACTCAAATTCGAGATTTGGCATATTCTTGCAGCACTTCAATACTTTGTAAGGTCCCATTCAAAAGATTCCTGTGACTCAAGAAATATAAGTCTTTCACTCCTGCTAAAATATCTATAAATTGTGTCCGAGGTGAGCCACAGTCCAAATGCACATTTGCATTTCTTCAATCACCAATTTTAGCGTCCTTCTTCTTCGTCATTGATGGAGCCTGCACATGCTGAACCTCTTCTTCTTGTCTTGCTTCCGAATCAATGGTTGGGGGTACATCGGTCCCACCAGCATATGGTTTAATGTCACCCAGGTGGATCCATGCATGTCTTTACTGGACTTTTACTGCTCAGGGGGTAATGTTCTCCACAATAAAGGGACCACTAAATCAAGGCATGTGCCACTTCATTGTGCAGTTACGCACTAGGACTGCATCTCCCACAAAAAGTCTAGATACAGGAAATAATTATTGAAGTCCGGTTGCTGAATGTCTTCATCTGTGTACTAAGACCGACACCCCTTGCGCTTGAGTTGATCTGAAATGACAGAGATACTAGCAGTCATACATGTCAAATAATCACGTAACTCATTTCCCAACATTTATGCTGTCTTAAAGGTATCCCTTCTGCCCCTCGATGGAGGAGACAAGGGTGTTCTCACTTGCCCCCCTGTAAATAGCTCATGGGGTGTAAAGTGTTGGTCCGACCCAGACGGATTCCTTAATGCATACAATGCTAATGGTAGGCAATAGTGCCATCCCTTCTTCAGTGACAATTTAAGTTTAGCAATTCTCTCTTTGAGAAGACCATTGAGCCTCTCACATATCCTGTACACTTGTGGTTGATAAGCAAAAGAAAGCTTGTGCTTTATGATCAATAATAGACTAATCTGCTCAAATAATTCATTAACAAAATATGGGCCATTGACGGATCTCAGTGCCTCACATACTCCCAATCTTGGAAAGACTTCTCATACCAAAAATGTTGTTGCACATGTGGCATCAGGGTGTGTACATGGACCTGCTTCGATCCATCTCAAAAAGGAACACACCACCACTATCATATACCTATATCCACTATATACTTGCAGCATATCAACATAGTCAATAAGTAAATGCTGAAAATGACCATTCGGCTGAGGAATCACTCCTCTGATTGTTTGCAGCGTGTGCCCAGAGGTAATATTTTGACATACAATGCAATTTACTGCATAAAATGCAACGTGTTTTATAGGTTTTGTACAAACCAGTCCTCTGCAATAGTTGCTGCAAGGCTCTCCCTAGTTATATGTGAAGGTTAGGTTGCTGTTCAAGTGCTACCCTTAATAATGCTACTGGCATCACTGGCTTTCCAGTGCTATTTTGCCGCCATAATTCTTTGAAGGGGGATAAAGAGCACCCCCTTTGTTTCCATAATTCTTGCTCTTCCTGTGGTGCACTGCCTTGAATTTTCATCAACTGTGTTTTCGGCAAATGATTAAACCCTTCTTGCATTAGCATAGCCATAGTCACCCCCTTTTTTATACTGGGAGTATCACAATTCGAGATATCTGAAGAAGTTGCAACCCTGTTGGCTTCTTCATCCACAGCTTTGTTTCTGTCTGAAATAAAGTCAATTCTCTTAGTATCTGCTGCACATTTAACTATTGCAATGCCTGCTGGGAGCTTTAGTGCCTTAATAAGCCTGTCCAATAATGCTGCATGCTGCACTGGAGTGCTGTCTGCTCGAAGGAAGCCCCTCTTTTTCCCATGTGCTAGCCCTGCAAGCACGGTTGACATCACATAGGTGGAGTCACTGTACACCGTCACTCCCCCCCCTTCGAAATTTCTCAAGTGCAATAACATGCACCACCAATTCTGCTGTTGTGCCAAAAAATGAGATGGCAGCCTTATGCTTGCCACAATTTCGAATTCCCCATTTTCTCTGTGTCTCACTACAGCTGAACAAGTCTGCCTTTCACCATTATTTTGATCGATTTTTGATGACCTGTCAATAAAGAAAATCTCCCCGCCTGACAATGCATTTTCTTTTACACGCCGTACGTCGTCATAAAACTCCTCATAGCAAGAGCAGTCATGCACATGCTCACCTTCGGGCTCAGCTAAAAATGTGGCAGGGTTCACTATAATATATCTGGCTATCTTAATCGCAGTATTCAAAATATAAATGCTTCATATGCAGATGCTCTCCGAGATGTCAACATACCATCAGGTTTTTCCAAAATGGCAAACAAAGCATGTTCAACAAACAACGTCATAGAACACCACATTACAATGCTGGTAGTCTTCTAAATGGCGAACACAGCTTCTGCCAACGTTTGGTTGCAAGGAAAGTGTCTCTCATAACTGGATCTAAAATCCCACTGTAATATGGCAGAGGTTTGTACCCTAGTGTAGTCCTCTGTGTAATCTCTGCTGTCATAACTGTCCCATTCGAGTGTGAAAACAGGAAGAACTCCTCAGAATAATTGGGAATTAACCGGAGGACCCTATTAAAAATCGATGGAGACTCACAGTACCCTTGGGGCAAAGGAGTGCTCTTCAGCTTCGTTTGACGAAACATAAATGACGGCAAGTCTTGAGAGTCCTTATGCAAGAGGATTGAGAAAAACACATTTTTCAAGTCAATCACAGTGAAATATCATGCCTCAATGGGGATACTACATAGTATCATCGCTGGATTCGGAACTAAAGGAAACTCAGCCTCTACAATCTGGTTAATTGGTCTCATGTCCTCAATTAGTCCACACAGGCCCCCTTTTGATTTTTTTCACAGGGTACACCGCGGTATTGCATGGTGACTCTGATGTCACTAAGATACCCTGTTCCATTAGTGCTGAAATAGTTTTACAAATACCCTCATCTGCCTCATGAGACATGGGGTACTGTCTTGCTTTAGGTAAAATTGCTCCTGGCTTCAGTTTAATCTTAACTTCCCCTACCGCCTTCAATAGGCCTGTGTCATAGGGGCCTGTGGTCCATAAAGAGGTTGGCACTTTTTCCAAGTCCTCATCAAAATATGCTGGACGCTGTCGCACTATCATAATTTGCTGTGAGACCTGTCTTTTCTCTAATTTTATCCAATATGTAATATTCATCTCAAATATCACTTAATCGTCTGCTGGATCATCTTTAAACATATCCTCATCTGTGACGTCTGTCAATCTATACCCTTCCCCAATGGCAATCACTGTTTTCCATGGCCTGCCCTCGTCATCGTTTCCTTCGAGCATGGCCAGTTCCCCTCATACTATAGCTGCAACTAACTCTAAAGAAATAGTCTGTCCCCCTCTTCGTCCATGGGTATCTGTGGCCTAAATAAAAACTCATCAGGTATTTTCATATTCTTCCCCACTAGGCCGTGTAGCCATGTTAATAGAATGCGTATCCCATAAAGAAAAACTTTAGGTTCCATAGGCACTCCTCATAGGGCCATGTGTCCTGTAAATGTGAATATAAATTTGCCCACGTTTAGAGTGTATCCCTGGAGTAGAACACACCATGCCTTCATCAGTCAAGGAAATCATTATGTTGAGCTTCGTCATTAAATCTCGCCACAGAATATTAACTGGTGTCTGCTGCAAATACAATAATAGAACAGACATGTCACACTCTCCAATTGAGACTGGCAATTCATCAGTAAAAGGAACTCTATTTGTAGCTCCAGAGAAGCCCTGCGCATTCATGGCATTTCCTGACATTAGATACTTGCCCTCTCGTATACATGAGCGAGCTGCCCCAGTGCCTACTAAAAAAGAAAATGATGTGCCTCCTATCGATACACCAACCCTTGGTTCATACAGTACTGAACATATCAAGTCACGCTGTGAGCTGTCCTATTGTGGATATATGCTCATCCCTGTACCTGTGAAAGGACTTCCTCCCACCACAGTGACACCCCCTATTCTAGGTGTCAATAACTGCTCTGTGTTTGCGTTCTGCTGTACCTGCATGGGTACATGCTGTGGCTGTCCTTGCGGTGGATTCAATGGTGCTTGCTGTGGCTGCTGTGCCTTTTGCATTTGCAGCACTTGTGCTTGATACACCATCTTATCTTGGGCAAACCCATTCCTACCTTGTGGGCTATATGCTGGAGGTTAAGCTGTACCCCCTCTTGAGAATTGCCCCTTCTGTACATACCCTTGGCTTCCACACATGCGTGATATGTGCCCTGTCATGCCAACATGTAGGAGGTGTTCTTCTAACTTGCCCTCCTTGATTAAATCCTCCCTACATATTCTGATTATCATTCTGCATATTCTGAATGCTACCTTGATTGTTTTGAAAACCACCCCTTCCTCTGTAACCCATTCCTCAGTCTTTCTGCATGAACCCATTTCCTCCTTGGTCCATCTGGCGTTGATTATTCACCTGCTATGTACCCACTGCTTGCTGCATTCCCAGACCTTCTCTTCTTGTCAATACCGCCCTTCTGTGGCATATTTTGACAATTTTTCTGAACTAACTTGGCTTCCTCAAGTTTTCTAGCCTTTTTTCTCTTTCTGTTTTTCTCTTGCAGTAGCCGACAGTGATGCACTATGATCAGCTGTACCTCCGCCCAAGGCCTTGCTTCCATTCCCACTAATTTCTTAAGCTGTCTCTGTACTTGCTCCGGTAATCCCTGACATCAAATGTAGTAAAATACTTCAACTGTCTTCACCCATTGCTCTCTCGTTTCAAGGGTCCACTGTTCCAGAATACTTTGAATGCAAACAAGTGGATCCTCATCTTAAGTGACATAATTGCACCCATATCTGCCATGTCAGGATACTGCACCCTGAGAGCTCTCCAAACGCCTGCTCTACAATTATTAAATGGCGTTCCCGTCACGCACTGTGTTTTGTGCCGTGACTCTCGAGTAGTCTGTTTTCAACCAAATGTGATCAGCCCTTTCCCAAATAATGGCTGCTAGGTGTCCCTTAATGTACCCTATTGCGAGAGTATTTCCTCCTGTCATTTTATCTAATTCATAAATCCATTTTCCCACCCCGGCCATCTTAAATTACATCTTAAATTATCCTTATCCATCTGTGGCCATGGGATATACTGTAGCCTAGCTCCTCCTTTCTCCATTAAAGGGAAATGAGTAAACCCAAAGCTGTAATCAGGTCCCATTGTCTGCCTATCCATAGTAGGGACAATGGTTCTGCATCGTTTTCTACCTGACAATGACCTTAGCTTGCTCTCATATGGTGGTGACTCTCCCCTCTCACTATGCAATCGTCCTTTAGGGTGCTCGGGATATGCTATAGGATCTGGCATCCTATCCCTAGGTTGCTATAGATCAGACCATCTTACTTCCTTGTCTGTCGGTATGCATCCCTCAAGACCACATGTGCTTCCCCCCTCCTCTCTGCGGAAGGATTCCCTCTCTTCATCTGACATATCCAGTCCCCAGCTAGTGTGGCTTTCATCCCCTTCACCTTTGTTTAAAGTCAGCCTGTCTGGAGACAGTGCTCTATGTTCAAGACTAAGCAGGTATTTTCCTTCTCTCCGTGGGTGGAGGACCAAACACTGACCTCCCTTCCCTCGACTTTCCAATTGACTACTTTCCCTTAAGTCTTGATAGGCTTTATCAATCCTATTTCTGATGCTCCCTATGTCAACATTTTCTTTTAGGGCTGCCCTAGACGGCCCTGGCGCTGCCTCCTCTAATGGAGCAAACTCCTCTATATTGCCCCATTGCGATGCTGGACTCGGTTCCATTAACTCCTGCTGAATGTGCTCAATATCGCGTTCCCTTTGTATTCTTTTTCACGCTTGCTCTTCCTCTAATTCCCTCTGTTTTCTCGTGTCCCATTTAATTCTTTTCTCTTCTTGTCTTTTCCCCTCCCTTCTTTCGTTCACCCTTTGCTCTTCTTCTTCCCTTTGTCTTTGCATCCTTTTATCTCTTAATGTCTGCGCTTCCTCCTCTTCTCTCTTCCTTTCTTGCCTATCCTGTTCTTCAATTGCTCTCTACCTGTTGTTATACTCTTTGCTCCCCTGCCCTTTCTTCCTTTCTTTGTTGTTCCTCCTAATACATCTGTACTCAACAATGTCAGGTCTTTCTTTTGCTTTCATCTTCCTTCAATCTGTTTTCTCGTTCCCTGTCTTTCTTGTCCTGTTCATCCCGATCTTCCCTTTGCCTGACTTCCTCAATACCTTTCCTATCAATCTTAAGTAATATCTGTCCACCCATCCATTCATTCTGAACGAGCGTTATCTCATCAGATTTGTCCTTTTCCCCTTTACATCTCTTAATCTCTCATTCTATGTCTGTGGTTACATTCAATCATTCACTTTTCTCTTCTTTGTCCTCTAAGACCTTAAAGATCTCTTCCTTCCTTCTAATCTCTTCTTGACTAACGACACTGAAATGCAGGTGGTTGCTTTAACCAATACAGTCTTATATATTCCGTACTGTCGCCATTTACTTCCAGCGAGGTAAGGGGAGCAGAAGGCTTAACACCTTCCTCCCTACACAGGTTAAGCATCCATTCCTCAGGGAGGCGGATTCTCCCGCTTGCTAACCTTTTCTCCAATTTCTTTCCTGTGTATGCTGCGTGCAAGTATGTGGTCATGTGTTGCAATATTCCTTTTGAAAGCTATCCGCCTTGTGGCCATGGCATGAAAATGTTATCTGCTGTTCTCCTTACCCATTCAGCACTGTGTAGAGGAGGTCCCAGACATGGCCTGCACCCCTTCCTCTCATTTCGAGGTACCAGGAACGCGCTTGCCAAGGTATGTGACGTATGAAGAGCAAATGAACCTACAAAGAGCTGCAGTGGGACTCTGCCCAGTATACATCAGAAGATCCATACCAGCTGAAGCACCCATAACCAGACAACCCTGGGCAGCACGGTACCCTATCAGACAGCTATACAAGCCGCTGATACGAAATGAGGAGTACCTACACACGGTCCACGAAGAGACCCCAAAAGCCTTAACGGAAGGCCAGTGGAAATGACACAAGGGCCTGAACAGATTCGAGAATGAACAAGAGCAGCTATCGAAGATAACACGCCAGTGCGAGTAACTACAAAATTGAATGGAATAGGCACAGGGAGGAGACAATGTTACAACACCAGGAAACAGTGTTACGAGACCAGATGGAAGCAACCGTCCTGTTAAACGTGTGTAAATAGGCTTGAAATGCAAGATGCTAAGAAATCGATATTGCTTGCAATGCTTAGTAGAAGATAGAGCGGCTAACGCCAACCATATATCTACCTCAATAAGGCACATTATACAAGTGCGACTCCATTTTGTAAAAGCAGAAAAGGTACCCAGGTGGCAAGAGGCCTGCAAGGCCAAGTTTCGAAACCCAGCTAAAGGCAAGTGAAGGAGCTGAATCGAAACTCAACAAAGAGCGGCTCACGCCTAGAAAATCGAGGTCAACCGGAGAAGGGGAGGAGAGCCTTAGCACACAAGACTCCAACTTCAGAGCATACCAGCCTGCCTCATGAAGGTCAAGATAAAGAGGGGCCCATGCAGGTGGCTAGGCCGACACAGAATTAAATGCACTAAAAGCTGGAAACTGAAGCAGATTCATGGTGAACTAACACGTGACCAGCCAGGCGCAAAGAAGTACCATCGCCTGAGGTCATCCAGGAACCGAGGATGCCATAACTTTTCCCGATAAGAGTCTACAGTCTCGAGGCCATCCCTAGCCAACTAATTGACACGTCACCCTAAAACACTGATTGATGGAAGGGAGGCAGGATGAAACTTGGGACACCAGGCTCAGGGGTGTCTATTCTGAATTCTGCTAATTAAAGTGGAGATTTATGTTTAGGGGTGTAACTTGCCCAATCACAATGTACCATGTAATCTAGGGTCCTATAGACACTGTACCCAATGAGACGTCATACTTGTAGTGACGTCAATCACGTGTGATATAGAGGGATGGGTGTAGACGCCCACCCGATAAGAATTATCCAATCCACATGCTCCATTATCATATACAGATATAACACCTATATTTAAGTTACCATTCCTAACCAATTATATTGCATGATGATTTTTTTATAGAAATTAGACGTCAATGATGACGATTGGTGCCTATAAAAATTGTTGTTCAACTGAAGTTCGTGGAAGTCGGAGCGAGACCGGTGATCGCATTACAGCTGATTCCCATTTGTTTCCCTGTTTGATGTATGTATCATTAAACGGACTTCCCTTTGCCAAACTACTGAGTCCTCGTTATTGAGTCGTGTCGGAGTAAGTGAATCCTGCACCCCCTGTCCTCACATGGTGCAGCTATCTTGTATTACAAGTTCTAGAGGGTGAGCGCTGACCTATGGGCCCGTCAGTGATTTCCTTTCCTTTTGAACACTTGGTAGCGTGAGGATGGTTTCGGCCATCAATTATAGATTATCGATTGATATAGTCATAAGACACCCTTAGACCGAAGGCACAAAGTAACTCTGGGCCTTCGGTAAGATCACGAGTCCTTTCGCCATTCCGGCTGAGTATACTGAGAAGCTTCCCGTGGACAATGATAGAGTAAAACATTTTTTAAAAAAAATGTGCAGTGGGTCTGAAGGAACCCGCCTTTCCAAGCATAACCCTTCTCATTCCCACGGGCAATGGATCGGACGAAAACCTTAAAAGCAGGAAGAGGAAGGGGCGGTGATCCCGAAGCTCCAGAGAGGAAACAATGCGATCGGTGAGTGAAACAGTAAACTTGTTACTTTGGCAAATGTCGTTTAGGCATTAGAGCCAGCAAGGGAAAGGTAAGGAGGGTGGTGGAGAAACAATACATTTGTTAGAAGTAGAGAAGACTGTATATATATATAGTGGTTAAAGACTCGAGCGTAAGAAATAAAACGTAAATCAGGGGGGCACCTGAAGTAAAAACATAAATCAGGGGGGCACCTGAAGTAAAAACGTAAAGATTCGCCTTGTTCCTGCATTTTAAAGAGTGGTCAGAAGGAACGTGAACCCAGAGCCCACAGTGGGGGGACAATTTAGGCTACGATGACGTTTAAAGTCATCATAAAGGGGGTTCGTTCAAATCCCATGACGGGGTATTAATTAGACAGTCTAGTCTGTCAAACGTCTGTCATATATGTTCTGTTGTATGTCGAATGCAAAATAATTGTATTGGTGATTGTTTAAAATGCATTTTGGATTTACGCGATTCTGTAACTGAGAGGGAATCGCCACTGAATTGATGAGTTTTGAGTAAATTGTTGGTATAAAATTTGGCAGGAAAAGATTGGATTGGAGCTTGCGTATTTGGTGCTCGCTCATACTATTAAAAGAGTAAAAGAACTGTATAGTTATTGATTGGTGACGGAATTAAGAATGGAGGAAGTTTCCCCGCTTGCGCATTTATGCAAGCAACTGCCCAAGCATGCAACAAAGCTGAAGAAATATAGCCAGGAGTGGGTTAAGGGCACCACAAATAAGAAGTTTATGCCGTGGTCCCAGAATAGGTCACTCTCTAAGGCTGTTTTACAGCACATGACCACCTTCCTACATGCCACATATACCGGCAAAAAGCTAAAGAAACGTCTTGCTGTGCTGGAACTGTGGAAAATGTTTGAAGAAACGAAGGTGGAAGAACCACCCGCAGATTGGATATTAAATGTATGTACAGAGGGGGGTGAGATGCCTACCGCGCCACCTGATCCACCTGAACCAGTAATCGAAGGGAGAGGGGCCTTTACCCGCTAAGAGAACTTAAGGCAGCCACGGGATACAGCAACCCGGCATATGAGACGCCTGCATGCAGTGGGGGGAGACATCAAAGAAAAGGGGCAGGAAAGTAATCTTGCCTCCGTAGTCCCGAGGGACAAGGAGAGACGCAGTGATGAAGGGAAGGATCAGGTACAGAGTAGTACATCTCTTGAGAGAGAGGGAAAGAAGCAGAATGGTAGTAGCGAGTTAGCATTCGCAAAGGACGAGTGGATGGGAAGTCAGATATTGCTAAAACGTGATGTTAAAAGGAGTGATGACATAAGACCGAGGGAATGGTCTGATGAGGTGCTGAGAAAGGAAAAGGAGAAGGAAAAGGATATGAGAGACGAGAGGATAAGAAAGAAGAATAGGTTGAGGCGAGAACAACTATATCGCGAAGAGCAAAGAATACCGCTCAGTCGCACACAATGCGCAGCCTATGAGAAGTACAGGCAGAATATGCTAAAGTTAGAGGAAGAAAGGAGAGTGCAAGAAAGGAAGGTAAAGAAGCGGGAAGACGAGGAAAGTAGAAGGGCAAAAGAATGTAGAAATGAACAGATGAGGGAAGTAGATAAGGCTAGAGAAGAAGCAAAGAAGCGAAAGGAAATAGATGAGGAAGGGGAACGTAAGTACAGACAGAGGGCACGAGATTTAGAATATTTACAACGGAAGTTAAAAAACCCAATCCTGTTGTAGAATGGGAAGACATAGAAGAATTCTTTCCTACAAGCGATGCGGTACCAAGTACAAGCGGGACAAATATTGAAGATGTCTTCGACACCAGAAGCATTGGGGAAACGATTGATAAAATTTATGATGAGATGGGGCTGGAACTAATTTCCCAAGGGTGAAGGCAGGATGAGTGCTTAGAGAGCACTTTGCTATATGACACTGAGGATGTCACCCGAAGTAGTGGGAGCAGAGGACTGTCCCTAGAAAGTCTAGAGATTGGGCAGAAGGAAGAAGATGCAAGAAGTTGCGTAAACTGGGAGTATTCAGGGTCTGACTCCGGTGGGGAAACGGAGGAAGTGGCATATGACAAAGAGAGACGGTGCGAAAAACGGCTCCCAAGGGACCGAGAGGTACGATGGTCATATGCTAGCGGGTCTACAAGTAGGACACCGAAGTCCGCTGGACAATCCAGCCGACATGAAGAAACACCCCGCGGTCAGAGGGGGACGTCGGTGCCTGCCTATGCAGACAGGTTAAGGGCATTGCCAGGCAGACGGCAAGGTGGGAACATAACCCCGGTGGTAGACTGGAGAACTATGGGGAAAGAGAAGGAGGACTGTGCTTTCCAATTCCCGTTGCTAGAAAAAGGGGGAGAAAGACCACATTATATTCCATGGCCACACATGGACCGAGAGAACCTTAAAAATAAGCTTTCAATGCTGACATCGGGAGCCGGAAAGTGGATACATGAGTTAGAGAAAATGACGGGGGGTGTCACCTTAGCTATAGGGGACATTAAGGGCCTCCTAATTGCCATACTGGGTGAAAGAGGTGATGATGTATGGAAACGGGCAAGCTACCCTAGGGTAACCCTAACTGACACCTCCCATGATGGAGTGCCATTTAATAACTGTAGAGCAGCAGTGTGGAAAGCGCTGCATACTCTATATCCAGACACGTCTGATATGGGAGCGATAATGACTCGAAAAATGAAAGAGTCAGAGGATCCGTTCCTTTATATCCAGAATTTTCAAGACACGTGGATGCTCGAAACGCATGAATCTTGGACAAAATCCATCCCTATATTCATATATTGTGCCAAGGGTTACCAGAACCGGTGCAAAAACAGCTCAAGAAATTGGTAGGAATAGAAGCTAAACCAAGCGCCGAAATCCAGTTGACAATTGCACATTATTGCAGATTGCTGCAAGAAAAGAATCACAAAAAGGAGGCAACGCGTAAGGGGGATGAAGCAAAGCTGGTGCAAAGGAAGCTCTCGAAGTATGCTCTCAAGGGAGCAATGGTCACCAGCCCGGCTGAACCAAGCATACAGCAAGCGACTAACCCCTTGTAAAATTATCAAGGTAGCATGGGATTTTACCCGAGGGGAAGAGGGTTTGGAAATAGAGGATGGCAGAGTAATCAGGGAGGGTTTCGAGGTAACCAAGGAGGGTTTCAGAATGTTCAAGGTGGCTTCCAGAACACACAAATGGGCAATCCAATTATGCCAGATGGCCTGACCACCGGCAGTATGTTGGCTGTGTGGAATGACTGGACACGTGGCACGCATGTGCAGAAGCCATGGCATGTGGCAAAATAACCCAGGGATGGGGGCAGGCATGGCGAATCAACCTGCCATCCCGCAACAGGGCAGTGCCCAAAATTACATGGTGCAGCAGCAGGCGGCAGGCTTGCAGCAAGGTGCACAGCAAGTGGTTCAACCACCGAACATGGGGAGTATGCCACAAGGACAACCCCAGCAGGCACCGCCACAGATGGCTCAGGGCAATAATCCCAGAGGGGGAATTAACCCTGGAAATGGGGGAAACCCACAAGTGTACAGTGGACCGAACCTATATATAAAATAGGACAGCTCACGGGAGACCCTGATGTGTTCTATCCTATCAGTGACACCAGACCCTAATAGGGAACCTAGGGTGAATGTCACCATAGGGGGTAAAGAATATTCCTTCCTAGTTCACACGGGTGCAATGCGTTCGTGCATACGAGACGGCAAATTTTCCTTGTCCGGCGAGGTCATAGATACCCAGAGTTTCACTGGAGCTCATAGTAGAGTTACCTTTACAGATGCACTCCCAGTCTCAGTGGGAGAGCGCTAAATGAATGTACCTCTAATGTATTCGTGTCAGACCCCAGTAAATATTCTGGGTCGGGACCTGATTACTAAACTAAACATGACCATCTCGTTTACCGAGAATTGTATAGTGTGCTCCACCCCAGGAATGCACTACTCAAACGTGTGCCAAATGATCAGAGCATTTTCTGGACGTGCATCCATGAGGGCTATACCGCTGGAGCCAGAAGTCTTCGCATATGGCGTGTGAGTGCTTACGGTGGGATTGCCTGGCCTTGCAGACAGAACTACGAGAACCGCTGATGAATTTATATTCAGACCAAGAATACCCATGCATGAAGAGGAGGGACAAGTATTCACCCTAATGATACAATCTGCCGCGGTGCGAGGGAGAGTGGTATTGGTTGAAGGATATGACAATGAAGGCAGACAATGGTGTGCAATCGTTGCCATTGAAGAAGGGTATCGAGTGACTGATGTCACCGATGACGATCTGTTCAAAGAACACCCTGACCTAGAAGAGACAAGGGTGGAAGTGAGTCTCATATTTTGGGTCAAAATGATCAACCGGGAGGTGCCACAGAAAATGATGTTGGCACTAATACGCCCAGAGTACTTTGATAACGACATGGCCCAAGTGCCTGCCGCAGTTTGGACTACAGGGCCCTATGACGTAGGTCTCCTAAAAGGGGCAGGTGAAGTAAAGATTAAGCTGAAGCCAGGAGCTTTTTTGCCACGAGCACGACAATACCCCATGTCCAGAGAAGCGGGTGAAGGGATCACAAAGACAATATCTGCCATGATGGAACAGGGCATCTTAGTGATGTCAGAATCACCTTGCAACACAGTGATTTATCCTGTCAAGAAATCAAAGGGAGGGTCCTGGTGTTTAATCCAGGATTTACGAGCATTAAACGATATAGTCGAAGCCGAGTTCCCTCTAGTCCCTAATCCATCCACAATACTATGCAATATATCAACTGAAGCAACATATTTCACGGTGATTGATTTGAAAAATGCGTTTTTCCCGGTTCCATTGCACTGTGACTCTCAAGACCTGATGTCATTTACTTTCAGACAAATGTGCCTGAAAAGTACGAGGTTGCCACAGGGGTACTGTGAGTCCCCGTCAGTCTTCAACAGGGTCCTGCAAATGGACCTAAGCAATATCACGGTGGACAGTGTTGTTTTGCAGTATTCAGATGACATTCTGATCTGCAGCACCACTGAAGAGCAATGCAGGCGCGATTCTGTCCAGCTATTGACTATACTGGCTGAGAAGGGATACAAGGTTGACAAGGAAAAGTTGCAGTACTACCAACAGGAGGTGTTGTACATAGGGCAACTGATCTCACATGAGGGGAAGAAAATAACCCCAGAAAGGGCTGAATCTATAATGAACACGGCCAAGCCGCGCATAATAAAACAAATGCAAAGCTTCTAAGGACTGTGTAATTATGTCCGAGCATGGGTCTTTGACTACAGCTCGTATACCAAGCCCTTGCTACAGGCCCTTAAAAAGGCCCAGGCAACAAGAGAAGAAATTGAATGGAATGAAGCAATGGAGAAAGGGCTTACAGAGCTCAAGGGGGCAATTTGTAAGGCACCAGTGCTCGGTATTCCTAATTATGCAGAGGAATTCTACTTGTTCTCACATAGCGATGGCAGTTTTATGACAGCAGTGCTCACAGAGCGAACATCGCTGGGGTACAAGCCCCTAGAATACTACAGCGGGAATCTGGACCCAGTCATGAAGGGCCACTTCCCATGCAAAAAAAACCTAGCTGCTGCAGCATTCGATATCGAAAAGGCATTGTCCATTGTGATGGGATGCTCCATGACATTGTATGTTGAGCACTCACTGTTTGCCATACTAGAGAAGCCAAAGGGTACACTGACATCTCAAAGAGCATCCGCCTATGAGGTGATTATCTCCAACCCATCGATCAAAATAGTGCGATGTAAAACCGTGAACCCTGCCACATTCATAGCTGAACCAGTCACAGAGGGAGAACCTATACATGACTGTATGAACTATGAGGAATTCTATGATGAGATCCCCAGGGTAAAAGAGAATGCCCTGGCGAGTCGGGAGATCGTCTTTATTGACGGGTCTTCAAGAATCGACCAAGAAGATGGACAAAGGTATACAGGCGTTGCCGTGATAAAACACCTAGCGAATGGGGAGTTTCGAGTATCGTTAGTGCACAAATACCTTCTCATTATTCGGCACAAGCTGCAGAGCTGTTGGCATTGATACTCGCCATTGAGAATCATGCAGACCAGGAAGTGACGGTGTACAGTGACTCCGCCTATGTGACATCTACAGTGCATGCAGGCTTAGCACACTGGAAAAGGAGGGGCTACCTCCGAGCAGACGGCACACCAGTGCAACATGCAGCCTTATTGGACAGGCTGATAAAAGCACTACAGCTCCCAGTGGGCATAGCGGTCGTAAAATGCGCCGCTCATACCAAGGGGGCAGATTTCGTGTCACGTGGAAATCATGAAGCGGACACGGAAGCCAAGCGGATGGCATCCAAAACTGAAACAATCATGGACGTGGAGGTGGCACATACCCATGAAAGAATGATGATAGCACAAGCCACTCCAGAGGCCTATAGCAATATGGGGCAGACTCAGCTAATGGAGCTCCAAGGGGAGGCACCTCAGGAGGAGAAGAATTTATGGAAGCGTCGAGGGTGTTCTTTAAACCTCTCTGAAGGATTGTGGAGGCAAGACACCACTGGTAAACCAGTAATGCCTGTCACCCTCCTAAAGGTAGCGTTAGAACAGCTTCACTACCCCATACACATGTCAAAGGAAAATCTTGCTGCAATGCTCGCAGAAGACTGGTTCACACCGAATTTAGCAGAGCATGTTGCATTCTTTGTGGTAAACTGCATTACCTGCCACCAATTCACCTATGGGCACACATTAAAAGTAGTGAGAGGAGTCATCCCCATACCAAATGGACCTTTCCAGCACCTGCATATCGATTATTTCGATATAATTCAGGTGTGTAATGGGTGCAGGTATTTAATTGTGGTGGTGTGTCCCTTTTTGAAGATGGGTAGAAGCAGGTCCCTGTACACACCCCGATGCAACCTGTGTCGCAAAATATCTGGTGAGGGAAGTGTTCCCTAGATGGGGGGTGTGCGAAGTGATGAGATCAGATAATGGGACCATTTTGTAAACTCAATATTTGAACAGATTAACTTGTTGCTTGGTATAAGACACAAGTTCTCGTCGGCGTATCATCCTGAGGGGAATGGGATATATGAACAAATCAACGGCTTGCTTAAGGAAAGGGTAGCCAAGTTGAAGCTCACATTAAGGAAGGGATGGCTGCACTGTCTACCATTTGCATTGTATGCACTTCGCAACCAACCAGGCTCCGACCATCACCTCACGCAGCACGAGATAGTTACTGGTAGAAGGATGAGGACCCCTCTTACCCCCCGAGACAGAGCTAGATGTGATGCCCAGCCGACTAGGGAGGTTCTAGGAGAAGAGATGAAAGCCTATCTGGACTGTCTCACATCCAGCGCCTCTGTCATTTCAGGCCAGCTGCAGCGACGGCAGAAAGGGGACAGCACAGCACAAACCATAACAGATAGTGCTGTTGCAGATGCAACTCACAGCCTGTGTGCACCCCTCATCTCCCCTGGAGACAGCGTCCTCGTGAGAAACTTTACAAGAAAAAGATGGGAGGAGCCAAGGTTTAATGGCCCGTTTATTGTGGAGGACTGCACCCCATCCACTGTCAAGCTCAAGGGCAGGAGAGCCTGGATCTTCCTAAATTACATCAAGCCCTTTGTAGGGGAGAGCCCTCCTGCTGCACCCAACTCCAAAGAATCTACAGACAAAGAAGAAGAACCTCAGCAAGTACAGACAAGATCCATGACGAGGAAAAAGGACGCATGAGCAGCAAAACAAAGACAAGGAACTTTTGTGCGAAATTGTAGCTTAAAATTGGACAGTTCCCCTGAGAAAAAAAAAAGGGGATAAGGACATAAAAAACGAACACTCTGTGCATCCTAGTTGCAGGGTAAAGAGGAGCACATCCAAAGCCATAACAACACTGATAAACTGAACTTGTTGAAATCACATCACGCCCAGGTAGTACAAAGAATCAAGACCCTGATAGACTGCCAATAAAATATTTCCTGAGAGTGCAACGCAGTATCCTGAAGCAACCAGTATTGACACTTTAATCACAGAATTCATGGTACATTCCAGCAGAAATCTCATTTTTGATGTGCTAACCTACTTTCTACTCGTGGTGTTATCATACCCGTCACTCAAAGGGAGAGGAGCCAGTGTCACAGACTTTATTCGAGATCCTGCAAACAAGAAGGTAATCCAGCAACTGCTGACTGTCATAACGGAAGCCTTCATCAAACTGCCCGAGCACAGCGAAGAGGACACTAATGCTCCCCCCTCAAGTTATCATTGATGAACTTACATTTACCCTATTTTTCCACATCATAGAGGAAGCCCAGGACTCGTCGGGGGACCCACAGATACCCTAACATTTATCAGGCACCCAATAAAACATGACTTTCTCAACCAAGTATGGTACACATTGAATTACGTGGTTGCAATCCACACAGCAGGAAAGTGTAAAAACTGTGCGAATCAAAAGAAAAGCTTGTGATCAGGACACAACCAAACAGGGCAAATGTCCCTATCACCCGACGACACCCGGCTGGTGCACAATGTCCTGTTTAGATTAGTCACAGTCTATCTGGAGATGGTGGGGAGGACTGCAGATGTTGATGTCATCACCTTTCTTAGAGATCCTGCCAACGCCCCACACATGGGCACACTCCTCCAAGGCATAATGCTCCAGGTGGAGCTGTCCAACTTCCAGCAAGAATTCCTAAGGAGTTTCCAGTGAGACTTTTATCCGAGGGACAGATCGAGGAGACAAAACTGTAAGCGCTGAAAAAAAAGGCCTGTTATCTAGAGGCTAGAAAAACAGAGCAAATGTCATTAACACCAGAAGACAGACAATATGCATACCGTGTTTTCTTCCACCTCATTGAAAACTTTCCAGAACTAGTGGGTAGATCCAGCAATGTTGACATACCCGCATTCCTCAGTAATCCAGCAAAAAACGCGCAACTGAACAGGCTCCTGAGGGCTATCATAGCGCAACTAAGAAGCAATTATGGACATACACTGCTGAGGAGAGCCTTAGAAGGAGGAAATCCAAAATAGAACTTTGTCGTCATCATTTCACTGTGGAGCAGATAGAGAAGAGAGACACTGTTCTTCAACTTGTCGCTGAGAGACCGAATGAAAGGAGCAGACACAAGAACTTCGCCATCGTATTTTTCCCTGCTCTGCATCCTTCTCGTTTTTTCCTGTATTTTCATATATTGACTTCTGCTTTTATTTTTGTTCCTGTTGGTACAACATCTTATTTTTCCACATTTTTATTTTTGTTCCTATATTTACAACTTTATTTTTGTACGATTAGCTCATCCTTTCCTATTTTAGCCACACGTTCAATTTTTATTTTATTTTTATTTTTACGTATTTTTTTATTTTTATTTTTCATGTTCACTTTTGTTTTTATTTTTACTTTTATTTTTGCAACATTTCATTTTGTGTGATTTTGTAGCAGTTCCACCGTTTTATTTTTCACATTTGAACTGTTTCCAGCACGTCCTCAGGACCGCGGCAAATTCGAGGCGTGTACTGTGACCTTACCTAGTATCGATATGCTTAGATGGACGTGATGTACCAGAGTTGATAGCCTAACCTTTTTCCATAGTCTAGCGAACAGAACCGTGCTACATACCAAGAGACTGCCATCATCACCCACAAGAGGGGGGATACTGAAAGCACTCAACACTTTAGTAGTAATAAACTTTCGAACTGTGAGACCAGAGCAAAAGAAGGAATAAATAACTGACTATGAACTCATTCAAAACGGGGGCCCAGAACAGTAACTTGGTTTTACCCCCAACAGAAGGGCACCCCCACTTTCCTGGAAGAAAATACTGCAAACTTTCACTCAGAACGATTATGTGCATATGTACTGTGATCATAAATGGTTTTCTATTATTAACAATCAGAACTGCTTTCTTTATTGGTGCACAAAGTGTCCCCCTATCAGTGTACCCACCAGATAATGAACATATGGGGCCTACAAAAGTACCCAGACCCTACATATGGATTCCAGTTCCAAGAAAAGCTAATGGTGAAGCAAATGATGTAAAATTGAATATAATTAGCAGTGATACATATACACATGAGGTGATGAATGAGAGAAAAGGCTGGAGACAGGGTCAGCTAGGTATGAATGATAATGTAGCACTGGCCGCGGCACGCAGCCACACTCAGAATGCACACAAACAAGGGCAAGTGTCAATGGCGACAAGGCCTCCAACGAAGGCAGCAGAAAAGGAGAGACTGCCTGCCGAACTTTCAATTCCATAGAATAGTGGAGATAACCAAGAAAAGTCAAGTGAAGTGCCAAAGAAGGAGGGAATAGCAAGATCCCTCAAAAGAACAGAAGTGGCCACAAAAGAACTCACAGAGAAGACCCACAAGCTAATAGAGTACTTGTTCCCATTTATAGACTAAGCAAAGAAACTACACGAGGAGCTGAAAAACAGAACTATAGAAACTATAACTGCAAGCACACCTGCTCCAACTCAAGGAACAAGCCACAGTCCTACAGCACAGCCACAAGTTGGGAGGTTGATGAACCAATGGTGGTTACGGGAAGTCTATGGCAGACTGCAAAAGGGAAGGAAAGAAAGCACAAATCCCCCTCCTACCACAGCGATGCAGTCAAGGCAGCCTGCTCCATCGAGATACCCGAAGTGGAAAAGCAGCACAGATGCATTCAGAGACGTGGTCATAGCAAACTACAGAATAACGCTGAGAATCAAGAGAAGCCCTCATGAAGATAACAATGAACTTAATGACTACCTGGACAGCACAGCCTATCTCGGAAACAACATATGGTACCAACACATGAAGGAAGTAGGACAAAGGCAGTCAGAAGGAGAATGCTTCGTCTGTGCACTCCTACCATACAGCATGGGAAAGTCCAAGACCTTTGTGGCTGTAGAAATTGATGTCCCTACAGCACACTGTATGTCACATGTAGCTATGTGCAACACCAGAGTACAATTTATGGGAAGAGACGCCTTGTTGATATGGGCCAACGAAAAGGATTACCCAGATGAAGATGCTACGTCCAGGACATTAAAACAAGAAACTGAGCGCACACCAGAAATCATGTGATCAGGTACGAGATCCCGGGCATCAAAGGATCTGGAATAAGATGGGAAATAAACTGAAGACTGAACGATCAAGGGAAGACTGCAGAAGAGGCTCAAATGTGGAAAAACAGAGTCAAAATGCAGATCCGGGGGTCAGTGGTCTCCCCAGATGGATGGGAGGATGGAGTAGTAATCTGCCGAGCATGGATGGTCCTTGGAGCATGCAAGGAAGCAATAGATAATTTGAAGAGGTTATGCAAACTTCTGTGGCCAAAGCTAGTAAAGTTGCTAACATGAGTCGAAGATAGAGGGGGACCCCTACAAATAGTGCCACTGGAGAGCCCAAAACTATGCTTGAGAAACAATGGCACAAGGAAGATGGGAGAGAATCAAAACTGCGGACAAATCTTTGAAGCTTCGGGAATGACACAAGGAACCGCAGTTATTATGGACCATAACTGTGCGTGTGGAGCCAAGGCATACATAAGACTACGAAAAACTGGGGAGGCATATGCACACTAGTGAACGTCCATGTTCCCGCACTAGGGATCCCTAAAAATGACCTGAAGTTGGACAGTTTCCCGAAAGCAGATGCTCATCTAAGAAGAAGAAGAAGATCTGTGGAAGTGATATCCAGGATGAAGAGGGAAAATTAGTTTTCTCCCAAATCAGAAGAGGCATTCCATGCAATCCCGTACGAACACAGGCTGTTCAGCCTCTCCTCAACAGTATTCACAACACTGCTCCTGCCCCACATCCAAGTTGGAGTGAATGCTAAATGGTTGCAGATAACCAGATGGGAGTTATTGCAGACCATCAATAAAAGTATTCAACGCGATCAAAGAAGAGCTGAGAGCAATCAGACTGATGACCCTTCAAAAAAGATATGTGCTTGACATGATCACAGCAATGGATGGAGGTGTTTGTGCAAAAATCGGAGAATCATGTTGCACATTCGTACCTTCACACGATGAAGAAAACTGAACCCTAACAGAGGCTATAAGCATGCTGACAAGCCTAAACAACCAGATGATCGATGAAAGTGATGAAGTAGATGATGACAGCTGGTTTGGAGACCTATTCTCGTGGTTCCCACAATGGATGGCAGATATATTCAGGTTTCTAGGAGCTCTACTAGCAATGGTATTGCTAGGATCCTGTGTTATCAAGATAACCATGTTACAGTATCAGAAAACTGTAAAGAAAGCCATAGGGATGAAAATAATGGTTGATATCGAACCAGGATGGAAGCCCAGAGACCTGACTGATGAAGAGATAAGAGACTTTGTGAAGGCCACTAAATTTGCGCCAGAAGGAACAAAGTTCACATACCCTAAGAAACGAAGAAGGTATGAGGGAAAATGGATCTACTGCAGCCCAAATGGACAATGTCAGCTAATGACATGGAGCAAAGACGAACATGTGAAGACAGCAGGGAGTTTGAAGGGAGTGATACAAATATGGACTCCAAAAGCTCACACATTCATGCCATCATGTACCAACGCAGAGGACGATGAGCATGACACTGAAGAAGCGAAAGAAATTAATGAAAAGGAGGTTGCAGAAGTGGTGGATGAACCAACCAGAGGGGGGAGTGTAAAAGAGGTCCCAGACATGACCTGCACCCCTTCCCCTCATTTCGAGGTACCAGGAACGCGCTTGCCAAGGTATGTGACGTATGAAGAGCAAATGAACCTACAAAGAGGTGCAGGGGGACTCTGCCCAGTATACATCAGAAGATCCATACCGGCTGAAGCACCCATAACCAGACAACCCTGGGCAGCACGGTACCCTATCAGACAGCCATACCAGCCGCTGATACGAAATGAGGAGTACCTAAACACGGTCCACGAAGAGACCCCAAAAGCCTTAACGGAAGGCCAGTGGAAATGACACAAGGGCCTGAACAGATTCGAGAATGAACAAGAGCAGCTATCGAAGATAACACACCAGTGCGAGTAACTACGAAATTGAATGGAATAGGCACAGGGAGGAGACAATGTTACAATGCCAGGAAACAGTGTTATGAGACCAGATGGAAGCAACCGTCCTGTTAAACATCTGTAAATAGGCTTGAAACACAAGATGCTAAGAAATCGATATTGCTTGCAATGTTTATTAGAAGATAGAGCAGCTAGCGCCAACTGTATATCTACCTCAATAAGGCACATTATACAAGTGCGACTCCATTTTGTAAAAGCAGAAACGGTTTCAAACCTATCCAAAGGCAAGAGAAGGAGCGGAATCGAAACTCAACAAAGAGCAGCTCATGCCTACGAAATTGAGGTCAACCGGAGAAGGGGAGGAGGGCGTCAGCTCACAAGACTCCAACTTCAGAGCATACCAGCCTGCCTCATGAAGGTCAAGATAAGGGGGGCCCATGCAGGTGGCTAGGCCGACACAGAATTAAAAGTACTAAAAGCTGGAAACTGAAGCAAATTCATGGTGAACTAACACGTGACTAGCCAGGCGCGAAGAAATACCATCGCCGGATGTCATCCAGGACCCGAGTATGCCATAACTTTTCCCGATAAGAGTCTACAATCTCGAGGCCATCCCTAGCCAACTAAATGACACGTCGCCCTAAAACACTGATTGATGAAAGGGAGGCAGGGTGAAACTTGGGACACCAGGCTCAGGGGTGTCTATTCTGAATTCTGCTAATTAAAGTAGAGATTTGTGTTTAGTGGTGTAACTTGCCCAATCACAATGGACCATGTAATCTAGGGTCCTATAGACACTGTAGCCAGTGAGACGTCGTACTTGTAGTGACGTCAATCACGTGTGATATAGAGGGATGGGTGTAGACGCCCACCCGATAAGAGTTATCCAATCCACATGCTCCATTATCATATACAGATATAACACCTATATTTAAGTTACCTTTCCGAACCAATTATATTGCATGATGATTTTTTTATAGAAATTAGACGTCAATGATGACGATTTGTGCCTATAAAAATTGTTGTTCAACTGAAGTTCGTGGAAGTTGGAGCGAGACCGGTGATCGCACTACTGCTGATTCCCATTTGTTTCCCTGTTTGATGTATGTATCATTAAACGGACTTCCCTTTGCCAAACTACTGAGTCCTCGTTATTGAGTCGTGTCAGAGTAAGTGAATCCTGCACCCCCTGCCCTCACATGGTGCAGCTATCTTGTCTTACAAGTTCTAGAGGGTGAGCGCTGACCTATGGGCCTGTCAGTGATTTCCTCTCCTCTTGAACAACTGTACTGTTTGATCTTGGGCATATGTTTTGGCAGTGTCTTGCATATCTGCATCAGTGGAGTGACGTCTCCCAAAGTGACAATTCTCACTTGACTGTCGATACTTAGCAGTGTTTACACGAAATACGTTTCAGAAAAATAACAAATATGAGCGTGCTCGAACAATTGCCTCTCAAAGCCTCTATTTCTCAATTATCTCAATCTCCCCTGCGGTCAGCGCTGACAATGACCCAAGGTAGATAATAACTTGTTGTCTATTCTTAACACAGCCTATCCTTGTCGCTCTTCGACACTTTTTCAATACATAAAATACACAAACAGACAGACTAGTCGACTTTTCACAAGCATGCCATGGTACGTACTCCTTTTCTCTCAGCACCTAAAATACCCTGATTGGAGTTTGAGTCATTTCCTCTCATAGACCTGTCTATGTACAGCCTAATTACCCACTTGGGTTTTGAAATGACTCCTTCTAAAATTCCTTGAACTAGGACACTGGGATCTATAGAATGCTCTTTATTCAAACACTTCTGCTGCTCCTTGTCATATACTAAACAACCACCTGTTTCTTTCCTATGTTACCACAATCCCATTCCTTATTCGGCCAGTTCCCTCAATCTACTCACCATTCGTTTTTCGGCTCAAGACCTTCGGGATCATCTTCCACCCCAAACGACCACCGTTGCCTTCAGTAAGCTCAGCACCTGTGGAAACAAAGAGGGATTTCATCAAAGAGGGACCCGTCCAACCATCTCGATTATCTTGCAAGATTACTATATTGGCCGCTCTCTACAGGAAACTTTGCGATCCTCCAGCTAGATGACAGAGGGTGTCTAATTTTCCGAAAACACTAAAGACCTACTCACCGATGGGCCAGAACCTTCCCTTTCTGCTACCATATAAACCCAGAGGCCCTTTAAAACGAGGTGGCACTCTATAGTAGGGATGGGGATGCAGAAGTTAATCAAACATCAATAATAAAACCGACTCAGGAAGTTGGCAAATTTTTAGCTGTCTTAATAACAATTATCTAAAACAGGGAGTACAACAGACATCAATGGCCGTCTGACAGTATTGCTCTCAATGATTTATATAAAATACATAATTATATAGTAAAAACTCATCATTACTGACATCATACAACGTGGCAAAATAGGAAAACTATGCAGGATTGTGATAGGGCAACAGGAAACAACTAGGTATACTTTCTATGGGATATGGGATTGTGATTGGATTTCTGCTGTCAGGTGGACAACTAAGCCCACCCCAAGTGCAAGTCATTGTCAGTCTCATAAATGACAAAACGTTTCATTGGATCTTCAAACTATAAGGTTCTTTGATGCGTGGCCCTCTACAATTGGTTGTCACACTAGTACCCTTCTGGAATATTCCACTCGCTAGCAGCACACAAGCTGATACCCCAGGTGGTAGGTTTTGGTCTTGACCATACCTCCCCACCCAATTAGCTCATCATCCATCATCTCTCAAGCGGTCTGCCATAATAATGAGTCTTTGAACTCGGCCTTGCAAGTATCACAGCTCCTGGGAATGGAAGGGAGTGTGAGCATACCCTTATCTTCAAGTCTCAGCGTCGCATGCCCAAGTCTATTTCTATTTAGGCCATGTGACTGGGGACCATTATTTGAGCTCCTTCTTCGCATTTCATACTATTAAAATGAATAAAACATGGCATTCATTGTCTTTTCGTTGGACCTTAGCATGAGCTTGCCTTGCCTCTCACGTTCATTCCATCTTTCCATGATAGATAACCAAATTCTTGGCTGCCTCAATCCTTGACACTGGGCCAGACAAGCCTTCTCGATTTTTCCTCCTTCACCAGCCTTTCTTATTCTGCTGCGCCACACTTTCAGCCCTTCTGCTCATAGAATCCCAGTTGGCTGAAACACAATGTGTAGAACATCCAGATTCTATACATATATATGCATTGCTAAGACTAACACCCAGGACATCAAAGATGACATCACAAATGTCATTGATGACATCAGGGATGACATCACATGTGTATTTACTTTTTATAAAAACTCTGTACAAGGGAATCTTATTAGAATGTTGACAGAAAAAGTGTTAAGGTTCATTGGAATAGATATCTTAAGCTATGTAGTGCATTAGACAATGCATTCATATAAATAGCATTCTATTATGAAGTTCTTAACAATATACTAAGCTACTCATGTATAAATATGAGGATTGTGTGCAGCATACATGATGGAAGTGCAATATTCATAATTTTCCCATGTTGAATAGTGAAATAATAAATGCTTTCTTATTAGAGTTTTCTGTACTGTGCAACATGTAATAAGTAGCTAATAAAACTACTGACTACATAATTTCATTACCACATACACTACACAATGACACAACAACACATAGAAATATAAATATGTATAGGGAAAGTGAAGTATGCAAACAAAGCAGCAGTAGAAGCAGAAAGTGTTCACAACCTAACAGATTATCTTTAGGCATAGACAAGATTGGTCTGCTTCAAACCTAGTACTTCCCTATGTACAAATATCACATGATGGGACTGCACCCTAAAAAAGTAATGCAAATACAAATATTAACACATCCAGAGAAAGTACATAATAAAAAAACAACAAAACAATAAGTAAGTGTTGATAACCTTACTGATTATCTTCATACACAGAAAGCATTGCTATTTTTAAACTGTGTATTTTTCCTATGTATATATTTCATATGCTGTCAGTAGACCCTAAGTGAATTATTGTAAGAACACATTTGAAATATAAGTCTACAAATATAGTACTTTTTGATTTCTTTGTTCCTGTCTAAGATATATCACTAAAGGAAAAAACAGCGAGTTAGACATATGATGTCATCAGTGATGTCATCAATGACATTTGTGATGTCATCTTTGATGTCCTGGGTGTTAGTCTTAGCAATGCACGGTGGTGGGGCGAGTTATGGTTGCTTAGCTTACTATAACTGGCGAATTTCAGGGGTTTTTCGGTTTTGCTTGGAACCATAACGTACCTTTAACAACGTTTTTTTACTGAATTTCATAGGTTTTTAGTAGCGCAACTTAACCATAACGTCCCTTTATCAAAGTTTTTTTTTACTGATTACACATATACATACTGTGAATTTGATAGATGTTTACTAGGATTCCCTTACTTTATATACATATAACATCGAACATGCTGAACCCCTTGCTAGTGATTTTGATGTCTGCGGACTGTGTGAAGGTCCGCGGACGGACGCGAACAACATCAACACTACCCAAAAACTCAGGGGGTATCTTAGATTGTTATATCATGCTATATAAACACTGAAAAAGTTAAAAAAGCAGCAAATAAACACATTATATGTAATAATAAATTAGAAATGGAACCTATATATGTAACACATCAACCATCCATTAAATACCATATGTACTAAAAATGGAATATACCACAACAAAAAAGATATGCCTCCAACATAATTACCTGACAGAAACCGCAGCACAGCTAGGAGCAACAGCAGACCTACACAGCATTAAGAACACAATTTACCAGAAACTAGTAAGTAAACTTAATTTTTCTTATATATTTCTAAACTTACCTTATTTCGTACACTAAAACTAATATATTTTTTTTTACACATAAATGTCCAGCATTTTGGAATGGTGTAGGAAAATTTCCCACGTGAGGAAATGTCTATAGGCAGTGATACTAATGGTACACACTTCTCTATATAAGCAAATTAATAACCATTACTTTATGTGTACTTAACATATATATTTGTTTTTAACAGACCACAAACATTGACAAATAATACACCAAAAGAGACATTAGAAAATACTCTGCAGCACATGGAACAGAAAATGGACATGCTTATGGAAAATTTCAATGTTTTGAAACATTTTGTGGAGGACCACATAAAAGAAAAAATTAAATATAAACCTCATAGTTAGTACTTTACAAGTACTATGCTTCAAACCAGTGTACTGTGCAATTTGCTCAGTTCCTGTGTTTGTTCGTATAATCATTGGGTCTGTGGGAAAACAAACACCCATGCAGGATTAAAAAAACCTTTCTATGTTATGGTACAATCTTTTTCGTTGGTTGATTTCAGTAGGAGGAATTGAATCGGTGTATGGTTTTTGGTCTGGAAGTGGTGGTACTATTGTTGCAGTTAGATACCAGTTGGTGTATTCTAGCTGTTGATAGTTTTCAAGTTGTTGCGGGTCGTTTTATACATAAGTGTTGCAGGGTTTCCTTAGAAAAATGTATATTGCAGTGTTCTGGTTGTAGTTAGACACCAATTGGCGTATTCTAACTGTTTAGAGTTTTTCACTTCTGAAGGGTATGTTTTCCAGCATGTTTTCTCTTTTTGATGAATGTATACTTTCACTGTTGGATAGCTGTTGCCTTATTCTATTAGTTTGTGGATTTAAAGGTTATTGAGGACATTTTGTAGATGCTCATACTCAGATTAGTGAATACATTTTGGTTTTAAGAATATTAAGTAAGCGTTTACAAGATTTGCTGGTAATCTCTGCTTTAGAGTAATAGAAGTATCATTACATTCAAGCCCTCCACATCTCTTTTTTATTTATGCAGTGTAGTGGCCTGCATTGGTTGTGGCTTCTGTGGGGTAGATTATGCCTACTGTTGTGAAAGTTTGGGTTTCTTGCCAAGTGATACATGTCCATGTGTAAATCCAGTCAGTTTGCAGTTGTTTTTGGTACCATCTGCATTGTAACGCAAAAGCATTACTATTACGTATTCACTATTTGACTGTATTTGTAAGGTGGAACGATTATCGGAATTGCAAGTAGTACATAATATGCCATGGTTTGCATTTTGAACAAGCTGCTGAAATGGAATTGATTCACAGTTAGGTATGGATACATACACACAGCATTCATTAGGGACTTGCTCCTGTGCCACATGGCTGCAGAGAGTGCATGTATTTTTCCACATGTATGAAATCTGGAAGATTTCATTTATAGGTATGTTTTTGTTTTCCAGTACTTGTATTAAGTACAGTAGAAATTCTTGTGGATCTTCATGTGTGTTTATAGTGAATCTAACCATTCCAGCACAGTAGTCCAATCCCTGCCTTATTCCAGAAACACTGTAAGTGTTGTCAGGATTGTTTGTTACATTTCTGTGAAGGACTAACATTTGCAAACATAATTGGTCTGTCCCGTTTAAATAAATGTTTTTAACAATTGGTGGCAATTGGAATAGAAAATTGATTGCTATATTTGCATAGCAATTTACACCTGTTGTATTGGAAAATCTGAATGCACCAGACAGTACTGTGTCTGATTCATTTGATGGAATTGCACGTTTTTTCTTTGAAGAGGTAGTTGCTTTTGTTTGTGCAGTAGATCCTTCTTTGGTTGTGATATTTGATGAAGCATCAGCTGATTTAAATTTATTTGGAGATATTGTTTTGAGATCCTGTATAATTTGAGTCTAAAGTAGTTTTCTTTAACAAAGTTTAGCTTTTTGATGAACAGAGTAGGTTTTAAGATGGGGGACATAGTGTGCACATTGTCTATTGTATTCTACAATGCAAGGAATATCAGCGTTTACTTTACTTGCATCAAAATAGACTAGAAATAGTCCTTTAAGTGTACGTAGGTGTGACAGTGCTACATAGCTCATTCCTTCTTTAAACACTGTGCTGCCAATATCTATCAATGCTTGATTTAGGGTAAGACCTTGTGATTTGTAAATGGTGACTGTGTATGCTAGAGATAGAGAAAATTGTTCTCTGCATATATACATGTATTTGAAAAGAAGGAATCAGGCTGTCGAGCGTCCTATCATTTTAACTTCTGACAGTTTGTCAAAGTGAATATTGACAAACTGAATATTGTTGTCATGTGGGTATGTTTCAAAGCCAACAACTGTATCAAGTGCTCCATTAACTAGTTTTTGCTCCACATCAAGGTTACGTTTCAGTATTAGTCTACAGTTCAAAGACAATGTTAATATTTTCTCTAAATCAGCTGTGTTAGAGATAGAGTTATTTAAGGTATTTAGTCGTGCTGTGGCTTGTTCACACATGGGTAATGTCATACTGTGCACGTCCAGTTTGTCTGTGGAGTAAATTTGAACTATTGGTTGCATTTCTTTATTCAACATTGTTTAATTGAATTGTGCACAGCTTGCAGGAGTTCGCATTAAGGACATACAGTTTACATTTTTGTGTGCTAATTGTTCCATGACATCAGTAGCACATAAGTTATGCCCGTAGAGTGCATGGATGTGTCTGGTATTTAATATAGATTGTGCTTCTTGAGATAGTAGACAAACTCTAATACTTTTTTTTTTAATGTTGGCATAGGTGGGGTCTGCAGACTGATGCAGGTTTTCAGTTAATACTTTGTATTGGAAATGTTGCCAAAGATTTACATTTCCTATGCTGCCAAGAATTCTATGGCATAGTTTGTGCTCTAAGGTTTTAAAAATAGGTTAATCTTTCACTGGTTTTAATTGAAGAAGATCTCTGAACACAATAATGTGTTTTCCTCCAAAGAGTTCTTCGTAGTCCGTATTGAGTACCTCTTGTAATCTGAGGTGAATCAAAGCCAACATTAGGTTGGAGACCATGCTCATCTCATCTATTAGGAGCATTTTCAATAGTAAAACTCTGCGTAGTTCCATTGCAGATTCTGGTGAAATTTTGTAGTATTCTAATTTGTTTTGGTGTTCTACTGGAAGGCTTAGCAATTGGTGTAAAGTGACACTGCCTATGCTGTAGGCAGCTAAATCTGTGGGAGCCGTTACAGCAGCTGACAGTTTGTTGGTTGTCCATTGTTGGAGGAACTTGCTGAGGATTTCTATTAAGAATGTTTTCCCTGAACCAGCTTGACCACTCACATATGGCAGTATAGGTTAGTACTCATGCCAGGTACAGGTTTTAGTTTTGTGCTGCATGCCATGTTCAATTTGTTTAGTTTCTTCTAGGAAAATGCTACACTGTTCATTGTTTAATTGTGATTTGAGTATAGCAAAGTCTTCTGTAGACCCCTCATACTGACACATGGTGTTTTCTACTTCAGTCATGGCTAATTCTGCCTCATTTGCTATGAGTGGCTTTCATAGTGGTTCTTGGCTTCCTGTTAGAGAAGGTTGACTGCTGTTAGGAGTGTCTATATTTAGTTGTGTCTGAAGTTCTTCCTCTTGTTGCTGTTCATTGTCTAACATGATTTTGTACTACGTAAAATGTATATCTGTTATAGTGCTTTCATTTACTTTGAAAGCATCTTCATAGGAGACATGTGTATCTAATAAATCTTCTTCTTTTCTCCATGGTTTAATAAGTTGTAGTAGGGCCATGTAATGCAGTTCTTCATGTTGAGGAGTTTTTAATGACAATTTTATATGATTAATTAGGCTGCATTTGGTAAGTTTTTGACTCTGTATCTACCTTTCTTCTCATCTGGTTTAATATTATTTTTGTATGTGAAGTTTTGGGCTATGTGGTATAGACACATGGTTTCCAAAGCAGTATTCCTGTTTGGGTAGTATGTGTCTAGTGAGTTGTTTTTTAAAATGTCTTCACTGTTGGGATAATGTTTGGCTATTGTTTCTATGTCTTCATATGATTTGAGAACTCTTTTTCTGAATTTAGCAGGACCAAGGCTTAGCCATACTATGTTTTCAGATTTCCCATACAAGGCAGTGCCAATTAAACAGTCTGCGGCTTTGTAGCAGCCACATTCTATATAAGAGAGCATTTTTATGCGAAAGCTGTACAATTTTTGTGACAATGGGCCTCATTACGAGGAGGGCTGTAAGGGGTTAACGGCACCGGTAAAGGTGCCCGAGCCATTAACCTCTTACTGCCCTATTACGAGGTCTGCTCCCGGGACCCGCTAAGGCCACCTGGTTTTATTAACGGGCCTGTTGTTAGCATGCTCCCCATTCCCATTGAGCCCTATGGGGGCTCGAATGGGAATGGGGACATACCGGATCCAGGTTCCTTGAATGAGGAATTACCAGGCCCTCCAAGGTTGGAATGGCCTGGTAATTCCTCATTTAAGGGACCCGGACCTGGTACTCGGTAAGGGGTAGCCATGCGCTAATAGCGGCAGGGCTACCTCCTAACTCGTGATGACCACCAGTGTTTTGTCAGATGATATGTCGCCCCAGAGATCTTTCAGCTCTGTTTTCTCTGCTTTGGTTAAGTAAGCTGTGACATATCATGCAACTGCAGTGGAATTGTCTGCGATGTACTGCACACCTATATTTGCATTCCATAGGAGGGCAATGATTGCATTGTAATCATTGATGTACTTTGCTCCTTCTGTTCTTTCAATGCAGTATGTGTTTTTAGGTGATTTTCTTTTGACACTATGTCTAACTGAAGACATGAAGTGGTTCACTTGTCCTGTTCTTGAAAATGGTCTAGGGAAACCAAAGCGGCATTTGGTGTAGTATTTCCCTTTGTTTTTATATTTGCGCCGACAATACTTTCGTGTCTTTGAAATTGTAAAATTTGTGCATGTAGGTTGCTATTTGTAGTTTGTGAAGGGATTTCACAAGTGACATATTTCTGAATGAACTGCAAAACAGTTTCATCACTGTGCTGACCAAATTTAGGAGCATCTTTAATCCACAAAAGCATGTGGATGTGTGTTGTTCCTCTGGCTTGGTATTTTTTTCTCCAAAAGAAGTGATGCACTTCTACGAGGGGAGGAACTGTTTTATCACAAGTGAAGTGTAGCATGGCAATAAAGCGATGATAGAAGTATCTTGAAACATTTACAGGATCAAGAGAGCAGGGTTCTCCTGGTGTTTTTATGTCTATGGGCCTCATTACGACCCAGGCGGTAAGTTACCGCCTGGCCCGTGACTTTACCACCATGGCGTAAACTATGTTTACGCCATGGTGGTTGGCGGACTTACCGCCCCATTCCGACCTTGGCGGGGCGGTAAGTCCCCAATCCCCATTTACCCTTCCCCATTCCCATTTTTGCCCCATAGGGCATAATGGGAGTGGGGAAGGCGTTAATTACGCCACCGTAAATTACGGTGGCGTAATTAACTCCATGGTCCCTTAGCGCCATGGATTTTAACACCTGCTAAAAGCAGGTGTTAAGTCCGCCATGGCGCTAAGGGACCTCGTACTCAGGCGGTAAGGGTCGGCGCTGTTTACGCCGCCGTAAAACCCTTACCGCCTGGGTCGTAATGAGGCCCTATATTTCTTTTTTTTTTCTATGCGTAGGTGCAAATCTCCCCATGCATACTCTGCACAACTTAATGTTACAAACCATGTGGGTGGGCCAAGGGTTCTTATCATACAGCATACTTCTGCGTGTCGTCGGAACCAGTATTCTTTAGCACCACACAGTATCCAGTGCATCATCTATGGTGTCTTTGGAGTGCAGTGGGTGAATTGTATAATGGTCTAAAATATTGGATGCTGTAGTAGGATCTAGAAGTTAAAAATGGCCAGTTCCGGACAAGCCTTGAATTATTTTGGTGGTTTGGTTTCCCTCAGGTTTTCTTCAATGCTTATTTCTTTGTAGTATTCATTGTTGTCTTTTAGATATTGCAGGGCTTCTCTAACTTTATGTAAGTCCACTAGTTGCTGCCAACATTTTTTGTCTTTTGTAGGTACACACTTCACTAGGATAATCAAAGACTGATCTATTGGCCGTTGCACTCTCAGAGTGTCAACATTTTCTTTGAGATCTAATGGATTTTTGTAATTCAGAGGGAGGTAGTTTTGCTGTTTTTGATTGAAGGTGTATTATTGCTTGAAATGGGTGCACTGTTTGAATTATAATCCTCTCATACAAGTTAAATTGTTGCAGTGGTTTTGGCAGTGGGAATATTTCCAAATTATTAGTTATAGCATGTAAAGGTGTTTGGTTGTTGTCAAATTTTGCAGTGCAGTATCTGCAAATTATTGAGGGATTAGTAATTTCGTATTTGTTTTCTACTATAAGATAGAGAGCTAATTGGAACCACTTGGATTCTTGATTGTCTTCTATTTTGTACATTATGTCTACAATTTTTGTGCTATTTTTATAAAAAGTCCTCCGGCAACATACACACACATGGTTTGGTACTCCAGCAGATGTGCTTTTAAACTTTAGTATTTCTTTTTTGTATGTCTGTAGTAGAAGGTTGCCATCTGTAAAGTTGTTGCTACTCTGTTCTCTATTTCTTTGAGTAGTTCTCTGGCTGTACCATGTAGAAGAATGTTATTTAAATTGTCCAGTGCTGAAGCGGGACTTTTGGCATAGTACAGTTTATGAACAAGATTTTTTACGGTTGAATGGTGTGTTCCTAACATTTTGATATGATGGAGGGTGCTTTTGCAAGTAGGTCCAGAAATGCAGGCTAATGAATGTCCTCGTAGTCCTGTGTATTTGCGCACTGGACAGGAGTCCATAGTTTGTAATAGTTTTATTTTTAATTTGTCTTTGTCTTTCACATACTGATTGAGGAACTGGCGTAAAGATGTGAAAGATTTGTGCATGCGTTACACATTGATGTGCACAGCCATTTGTAGACTGGACGTATTGGTTTGGTGGAATGGAGACTTGATGCTGAGTTTGCTGGGGATATTTCTGTGAGCAGTGTTTCTTGTTCCATGATGGTGTTGTTAACCTTTTCATACCCTTGTCCACTGCTATATATGGAAATTGGGTTTGTTTGCTTTATTTTGTATGCTTCTCCATTGAAATATGGTTCTGTGCTGGTGGTGTGACTCCACTCACCTGCACAGATGTTTGCAAAGCTATCTTTTTTGATATTCTGAAGTTGTAGTTTAGTAATTAGTTTTGTTAGTGGTTGCATTCTGTTTAAAACTAATATAAATAATTTCCTCTTGAGTAGGATTGTACTGTCTATGAGAGCATCTAGGTTAGGTTTTCAGTGGTAGGTTTCAAGGGTTGAGCATGATTTGTCCCCTGTTTTTATAAGGTTCTGAAGAATGTATGCTTACTTGTGGCTACATCAAGATTTATAGGTGCAGTGTTAGCACTATTGGTAGCTGCAGCCTTCTTAAGGCCTTTCTGTTTAGTTTTACATTTGAAAGAGGAGTCAAAGTTTATTTCCTGCAAGCTGCTTTAGTTTCGCTTAGTGACTGTATTATCTGTTTTGTTTGAACTTTTTGAATAAATTCTGCTAGAGGCGGATGCCTATTTTTTACAATTTTATTTTGATTTTCTCTATGTCTGCGTTGCTTTCTACAGAGTTGCTTTTAGGTAGACATTCTTTGGTGTCTGTTGGAGAAAAAAGAAAGTGTGGGTTGGAACATTGTGCAATGTATGTGTGCATTGTGCATGAGTGTCTGAGTATGAGGGCAGGCATGCATGTAGAGGTGTGTGATTGTGGAAAGGGCTGTTACTTCAGACTGGGAAGGCTATTCTTGTATCTGTGTGTTACTATTCTGGTGTTCAGATGACAATACAAAGTGTGCACCCGCTAAGGTGCATTCAGTAATACTGAATATAATGCTGTAGGGTTGATACAATTATTTGTTCTACAGTACAAGAATACTCCACTGTTTGAGTAACAGTCAGAACACTACGACAGTATTGCACTTACTTTGTTGGTTGCTAGGTTTCTTCTGGGTTCTGTCTTGTACTTCAGACGCTACTGGCTTTCAGGAGTGTGGTCTTCACTGCAATTGCGAAAGAAGGAAGTTAGTACATATGTGTGTTAATGGCTGTGATAAACCAGAGGAAGATGGGGAAATTCAGAGCCGATTGAATAAATCTCCTGTTGTTCATCAACAAGACATGAGATGATAAGCTGATGATGTCAAAAGAAGGGAGGGCCTTCTGCTCGATGGACATATAGCTGAGCTAATGGACTGTAGAGATTGTCCTGATAGGTGCCTTACTTTAATACTGGACTTATGTTTTGTTGTTGTCCAGGGTTTTGAAAAGGAGGAAGAAGACAGAACCTGCCCAGAAGAAGAGGGTGGCTATGAATGGGCGTATTAAGTTGCTGTATCCAAGAATAACACAAGTTACGCTCCGGTTGAGCATCGCATGAAGTTTATTAGAGATAAGACATAGATAAGCATGTTAAGAAGTTTCGGAGCATGTTGGTGAGCGCTGACCTGTGAAGTCGTCCCAACAGCCGCGGTGGTGTAGAAAAGACAAGGTCAGCTGAGAGTTTGTACATGACAGTGGCCCCCTCCGTGTTGAAGTGAGGAGAGCCAGAGCAGCGTCTCACCTGTTGCAGCTCATTTCCTCTGGCCCCCACCGTTGTGGAGGAGGAGCCCACGAGCGAGCCTCCAACAGCTGACGGAGAGGCGAGGAAATGATTGAAGTATCTCGCCAGCAGCTGTACGGGGAAAGGAGGTGATCTGAAGCCGGCGAAGGATCAAAGCCGACGGCCGAACAAGGAAGAAGAGGCTGCAGTGTCGGAGACGCCGAACAGCTGATTTCAAGGCCGCTGCAGTGTCGGAGACAGCGAACAGCTGATTTCAAGGCCGCGGAAGAAGGAGGGAGGCGATGTGTACGCTGGTGAGCATTTCTGCATGAAAGAAGGTGAGCAGCTGAGATCCGGATTGCGGAAGACGCGGAAGGAGATGAGATACCGCAGGTGAGAGAGAGAACGTAGAGAAGAAGGTGTGATCTTCTATGAGACGACCTAACATCAACAAAAGGGTAAAATGAAGTGGAAGAGAGTGAAGTTAAGGAAGGAGAGGAGATGAGACTGACCAAGTGCCAAATTAACTTATGAGACTGTATAAAAGGTGGTTAAAGCTGCCATGTAAGAAAATCTATCGGCTACCTACTTACAATTCTTTCATACCTTACAAACATGCTCAAGTGAGGCGTTAAAAGAGAAAGATTCTACCAAGAGTCTAAAGCTTGAAGGAACAGCCTATCACTTAACTGTTAATGTACTAGAGACTCATTAAAGTCTGTAAGTTTAACTCACATGTACAGGCTTCCAGAAAGCGAAGTTTGTCATCTGAAAGAGGGAAGCCGGTCAAAAGACTTTTGGTTATGATATACTTTCTTTTATCTTAAAAGTTAAAGAAATAAACAATGATAAGTAAATTCCCGGTGTCAAGTGGTCTATTCCTGCCCGCTTTAAGGCTATTCTTGTATCTGTGTGTTACTATGCTGGTGTTCAGATGACAATACAAAGTGTGCACCCGCTGAGGTGCATTCAGTAATACTGAATATAATGCTGTAGGGTTGATACAATTATTTGTTCTACAGTACAAGAATACTACACTATTTGAGCAACAGTCTGAACCCTACGACAGTATTGAACTTACTTTGTTGGTTGCTAGGTTTCTTCTGGGTTCTGTCTTGTACTTCAGACGCTACTGGCTTTCAGGAGTGTGGTCGTCACTGCAATTGTGAAAGAAGGAAGTTAGTACATATGTGTGTTAATGGCACAGTAATTTCACTTGAAGAATACATTATTTACATTTGCAGAAGGATTTCTTTCCTGCAAGAGGTACTGTATTGTGTATAAGAATGGGGATTTTGGAGCATCAGCATCATTCCTAAGGTGGTTAGTGGAGTATTTATAAGTGTTTCCTGTGAGGTGCACTTTTGAAAGTGTATGTGTTGCTGTTACACTGTTTAGTTTGGACATGGATTAGTGGAAGTTTTAGTAGGGCGTGAAAAAAGCTTGGAATGATGTACAGATTGAAAAGGAGAATATTTTTGTGTATGGAATTCCATTAATATTTCTGTGCATATATGCTTGCTACATGAGTGCAGGAAACCTTTCAGTTATTTTACTTATGTATCCACATTTAAATTAGCACTGTTCTGAATGTACACATGTATTTGTTTGGTTTTGCAAGAATGGCAAGTGACAGGCACTCTGTTTAAATGCATGCATTATATGTACTTGCAATGCTTTGGTAATATACAAGCTGGTTTCCTGTTGTGTGTGCATTCTAGGAATGTAATAATAGTGTGTTAAGGGGTAAGTGGTTGTAAAAATGACAGAAGAAAATAAGAGAATAACAGTTCAGACATTACAATTAGTAATATGGGTAAATTAAAACTTGGAAAGCAGACAGATTTGTAAGTGAACTTGATTATAGGAGATGGGAGAAATTACAGTATGCTTTTTTGCAGGTTATGCAGGGTCCATGGCAGGTACCCTGATCATATGCATTTATAAAAGAGTTGCAAATGAACTGTACACACAATATTCATATCTGTAGTTTGTATTGACATATGTAGATGTGGATGAATCTGGAAGGGGAAATCTTGGAGAATTTTACAGTAGTTTTAGCTGTAGGTGCTTTGCAATCACAGGAGACTTGTATCTCAAGTGCAGAATTGTGATGACAGAGTTAGATGTAGAGCTCTTGAATGTGATTGATGAATGGTTGTGGGACTGCTTAGGTGTAGACAATGAGAGAGTGGTGCAGAGAGTAATGTGGAAAGAGAAAAAGGGCTGCCCCCATGTTACGGAGTTCACGGACACTGCAGCAGTCCACGGACAGGGCGTGCCACATACTCAGCATGCCTGGCATGGAAGGGGGACTGTGGGGATTTGCCAATCAGGTGTTGAAGTCGTTTTTTTTGTAGGAAAAGAGGCTGTGTTTAATGAAGATGGCAGATGTGAAGAAAGTGAGGGTTTTGGTAGTTGGAGATCTGTTTGTAAATGTTTTAGATAGGTATGCAAAGTTTAAAGATATTGCTGCCAATTTTGGTTTTGAAGGAGAGGAGGTTTCGTGGTCAGCTGTGCCTGGTTCCAATATGCAGGCAGTGGTTGGAGTTTGTAAGAGTTTCTCCATGTGGCACAGTCTGGATGTAGTGGTACTGCATTGGGGTGCTGTCCATTTGGGATCCTACTTTGCTGAGTGCTCTTGAAAAATTGGTTCAGGCAGCGATGATGGTTCTTCCAAGTGCCAAGGTTATTATTTCTGAAATGCTACCTAGGGTAGTATTGGACTTTCCGTCCCCATCAAAATGGTGCATGGTGTTGGGTCAACAAATGCATGTCTGTTTTCTTGTTTAGAGCTGGGATGTTGTCTTGTATTAATGACACTATTGATTCTGTTAATTGTCATTATTTCAAAGCAAATGGCATTTTGTTATCCATACTGGGAAATTCCTAGTTGTTTGAAAATATAAGGAATGCTTTACAGAGGATAATGTAAAGACATCTGGAGGGAAATAAGTGAAAAAACAAAATGAAAGGTGTTTCTTTAGAAGCACCTTAAAAAACAAAAAAGGCTCTTTTCAGAGCCACCATCAAAGAGGAAATGGAGTAGCCTGTTTTAAATGTTTTTTCTTCACCCTCACAGATTTCACGATATGTCCATGGATGCCGCGGTAGTACGTGGATCGCATGAATTACATAAGGGATTTTGAGGCTGTTAGGCATGCAAATGAGACTGTGCAGGCCAAGGGATTGGTCAATAAGGTTTACTGGATGTGATGTCTAAGGAGAGTCTGTTGCAGAAAGTCTCTTTGCTGGAGGAGAGCAGATAGCTATGGCTTTGTCTTTCAGAAGACACTGTGGCTGCGTCCTTCTTCATTTGGTCCGCAAATGGAAAAAGCGAGGCACAATGGCTGTTATGCTGTTTGCACTTTTTTGAGAGATGTTGGCATGTCCTCTTTTCACAATGAAAATATTATGTTTCGTAGCACAAACATTTTTCGCAGAGATGGAGTCCATCCTACTGATGCAGGGAATCAGATTTTTCTGTGAAATATACTTTTTGGAAGTATAGCAATCCTTTTTCCAATCGGTGTTGACCACTTGAACTTTTCAAAACACAAAACAACACTAAAAAATGCTCTTTTCAGAGCCACCACTTTCTCCCGGAGAAGACTGCAATACCCCAAATATTTTAAATGTCCGCTGACTTTTAAAAATAACCGGGCCCTGCACCATTTCATTGGCACTTCTATTTTTAAACTGTGAAAGGTCTTTTTTTGGGGGGTTTTATTGTTTTGTATTTTTTTTTGGTTTTTCAGACATGACACATAAGGAAAGGAAGGGAAGGGTAGGTAGGGAGGGAGGGACACCAACCACAGGGATAAGAAAGGGCAAATGGAGAGAGGAAGATGTTGGGTGGGCCTCACTTCGGCAGGTGGCACTCTTTCTCATGCTCCCAGACCAAAGCCTCAAAAGCACTTCAAAATTGGTCCCCCTTCAGAGTACCCCGTTGCAGTACATACACAATACAGTATGGTCTACTGCATTGCATAAGGCCTGGGAGGCTGGTTCAGGGATGCGCTGTCCCACAGGATTGTCTCTTGTGGTGACAGGAGCAGATTTGGAGGATGTTGTAGAGGAACTCAACCTACTACCTTGTTCAAAGGGGACGACCCTCCAAACTGCTGCCTTGTGGTACGACCTCAGGTGTTGCTGCATGGTCCCGTAGCTGTACAAACCCGGTTTGCCATGACTGAGCTCCATGTGGCACTCAGTGCAGCGTACCATGTGTGCACGTGCTTTGGGTACCCTTTCAACGGTAGTAAACAGCCTCCACACCCAAGATGCAAGCTGGCCAGCAGAAGTGGGGACTTCCACTATCTCATCCTCGTCTTCATCTTCATACCTCTTCACATCTCCACACCTGTTACCCTCTCCAGGCCCTTGGGAGGGTGGTGGCGGTGGAGGGGGCGGGGGTGGGGCTGAGGCAGAAGCAGCACCTGCAGCAGCAGCAGCCACGGATGCCATCAGGACAGCTGTCAGGATTGAGGAATAGCAAAAGCTGAATAGTCTTGATCAGCAGAAAGGAGCCAAAATAATTCCTGGTATTTTCCAAAAGGAATTAAGGCAGGAGCAAAAGCAGGCCCAGCAAGGATCAATCTGCATTAGTACTCTGTCTTAGATAGAAAGACAGAATGAGGAGCAGCTCTAGGGTGTGGCCTTTTATATCGGTGCTGGGGAGCTGACACTACGAACACCTAAAAGGGCTCAGAATGTTCCAAAAAGTATCCAGATTGGTATGCGCTTAGTCTGGGAGTTCTACAAGGGTGAAGTTTCATTGAAAAACATCTTGGATTGCTCAAAAAAGTACTTTAAGTGTCCGGGGGCCCTGACACGGTCTGCGGTCATGGGCGTACGTTCAGCATGGGTGCGGTCACAGGATGACATTGCAGACACGTTCGCGAATGGGATGGCTGTCCGTAGGACACCTATTGCACGGGATCGGTTGTATGCATGCGTACGGGTGTTCTACGGACAGGGTTTGGGTCCCCAAACTAATTAAAAGTGTGACACATGTGCGGCAGGCAGTACCGGACAGGCATGATGGTCGTAGGACCCCGAAAGTGGAATGCACATGCGTTCAGGGGTTACCAGACATTTTGCCTAAAAAAATTGGTCGATCAGACAAATGGTCGAACCAATTTGGTCGAAAACCAAATGGTTGAATTTTTTATTTTTTTTATTTTCACCCCTTTTTGTTTTTTTTGGGGGGGGTCCCCCCCAACCCCTATTTTTTTTCTAAAACCCCCTTTTTTTTTAAAACGAAAACCCGAAAAATAAATACATAATAAAAAAAAAAAATTCGACCATTTGGTTTTCGACCAAATTGCGTCGACCAAATGTCATTCGACCAGTTTTCAGTCGACCAAATGTCTGGACACTGCGTTCAGGTGTCAGCTGGACAGGGCTAGGGTCCCTGAACTAATTAAAGGTGTGTCACAGTTTAGGGGACATGTGGACAGGTTATGTCTTCTACAGACACCTCTATTTTGATTGCAGACAGTACGAACAGGTTAATTGTCCATAGAACACCCCGATTTTGGTTAATTGTGGACATTCCAGATAGTCAGGCTGTCCGCGGACTCGAAAACGGCCTTTTTAAAAAGAAATACAGACACATACAGGAACAGTATGCATATCACTTTATTTATATACAAACATATAGAAATTATGAAAGAGAGGGGGAAGCAGAAATTGAGACATATACAGGGGAATTAGTGTTTTCTAGAGGTCAGGTGTTAGGGGAGGAATGGATTGAGGTCTCATCATAGTGTTTTTTGGTGATGGGGAATTTTTGGGGATGGTTTACTGGGACAGGGAGAAGGGGTACAGGTGCATGTGGGGCAGTGATATTAAATTTTCTCCATGATATATCTTTCTATAAAGTCTTTCAAATCAAGAAAATTGGTCAATAATTGATAATCTTTTTCTTCTAAGGGCACTAGATGATTTTCCACAGTGTCTGTTTGTTGTTCCATATGTTGTTGGAGTACTACATGATCTACTGTTAATGGAGCATTATTCTTATTTTCTGTATGTACTGTTAAAGAAAAGAAAATGTGTTAGGTACATGTAAAGTAATGTGTATTACTTGGCTTACTTTAAACTGCAGTGTGTACCAGTATTATCACTGTCTTCACTCATTTCATCCAGGGGAACATTTTCTTTAAGCCACCCCAGGGTGCTAGACATTTCTGTGTACAAACAATACATTCTTTTTTAGTGTATCCTACTAAAGAAAGTGTATAACTATAGGAATTAATGTAGCGTACTTACCAGTTTGTTTTTCAGTTTGGCTGTTAGTGCTTTGTAGGTGTGCTGTTGACGTTTGCTGTGCAGTTTCTGTATAAAGCAGCAGTGAGGTAATTCTGCTGGAGGCATAGGTTATTTTGGTTTTTGGTATGATCCATTGTAATGTATAGAACTGCATTGTTGGTTTCTTAAGTATACACTTTGTATTTCTAGTTTATTTTGTTTGTAATTCGTTTATGTGCTGTTCTTCGAACATGTTCAGTGTATTTGTTGTATGCTATAAGAATGTAAGGTACCCTCTGAGCTTTTGGACAGTGTGGATGTTGCCCAGGTCCGCGGACAGTCGCATAGTTCATGGACCCTATTGCAATTAGCATGGGCTAGGGGGTTCAGTATGTGGTATGGTATATGTACATAAGGGTATACTGGTAAAAACCTAGGAAATTCAGTGAAAAAACGTTGTTAAAGGGACATTATGGTTAAGTTGCGGTACTACCAACCTATGAAATTCAGTGAAAAAAATATATTTAAAAGGACATTACGGTTAAATTGCGCTACTAAATACCTATGAAATTCAGTGAAAACATTTTGTTAAAGGGACGTTATGGTTACAAGTAAAACCGAAAAACCCCTGAAATTCACCAGTTATGGTAAGCTCAGCAACCATAACTCGCGCCACCACTGTGCACTGCTAAGACTAATACCCATGACATCAAAGATGAAATCACAAATGTTACTTACGACATCACTGATGACATCACATGTGCATTTGGTTTTTATGAACAGCCTCTACAAGGGATTGTCATTATAATGTTGGCAGAAAAAAGTAAAAAAATCATTGGAAGAACTATGACGTGCCAAATAGTTCATTAGGTGATGCATTGCTATAAACACCATTGTGTTACTGACTTCATTCCAGTACATGAACAAACTCCTATACAAATGTAGGCATTCTCTGCATCATGCACCATAGAGCTCCAATATTCAAACCTTACTATGTTGGATAGTAAAATGATGAATCCTTTCATTTCAGTTTTATGCACTGTGACACATGCAATAAGTACCTAACAATGCCTCCCTTACTGCATAATTGTACTAGTACAAACAAAACATAAAGAGATCACAATGCACACAAATACAAGCATATATAGGGATAGTAAAGTAAGCAAAAAACCAGCAGCATTACCAGAAAGTGCTCATAAGCTAACTACTTAAGTTCATGCACAGACATGATTGCTGTGTCTCTAGGCTGCTTCTTCCGTTATGTATATGTATTGTATGATGTAAGTGGATTCTAAGGAAAGTAGTGTAAGTACATACGAGAAGAGTAAGGTCTACAAACATACGTCTAACTACATCCATAATACTACAATAGTCATTTTAAAATCCAAGACAGTTAGAATACACAAACGGGTATCTAACTACTTTAAAAATAACTTTCATTGTAATACGTTTCAAATATGCCATCATAGTTAATGTTACTGCAAAACGTCTTGTAAAGTCCAATATAGTTAGAATACGACAACGGGTATCTACTTTAAAAATACCTTAATTAGACTTACACTCACATAATATATTCATGCTGCCACACACGTGTTCTGTAACATGTATATTCTTTCAAACTACCGCAGACAGTGTAAAAGAGGGAGTCAGAGAGATAGACAGAGAGATAGATATTGATAGATAGCAATACATAGAGATAGTTAGATCAAGATAGAGAGCTATATAGCACTTCCAGCCTTCCTTGCCATTATTCTGCACTCATTGTCCCGCTAGATGATAGTCTTCAGTTCTTACAGTGCAGAAAAGGGAAGCCAAATGGAAGGCATTCTGTACACAGCTGTGCACATGTTTGTCTCTGTGACTCTTGGTCAAAGTCTTGTGATTCCCCACAAACACACGCCTATAGGATGCCACGAATAATGCTAAATGCCAGTTTCATACCAACAAGAGACTATTTTATGGCAATATATTGCAGCAACAGACAGAGATATACCCTTTAAAATGCGTGCCATGGTCTTCCATTCTTTCACTACCACAGAGCAGCCAGAGTCTGTTTATGAACAGTTCCAAAGTGAGGAATAAGGCTGGTGCAGCAGCAAAACTGTTACAGTTTATATTCCGGTATATCAGACAGAGGCACTAAGATTTGGACAGCCTGACGTCATATTCGTCTGTCGTTAGTTTCGCCCATTAGTGTCTGCCTGCCTATGGCTAAGTACAAGAGCAGCCCTTCCTCTCAGCCACATGAGAGGTTTGATCCATAGCTCTTAAATAGAGAGTGTCTGTATCCTGACATTTTTTGTTCACACCCAAGACCCTCACAATGGCGGATGCAAGCACCCACCCAGACTTTCTAGTTTGCAAAGGCTGAGGAGGACAGTGGCTGTTCTTCAGCAGCCAGACATCCAGGGTTGGTGGCTTCCGTTGGTCATGTGATGACACTCTCTGGTGATGGACACAACACCTCATTCAAACACAGTAATGCAGGAAAATGGAGAGCGAAAGTGTTGAGAGGAGACTGGATAGGAGCCCGTCAGAACACAAAGACACGTAACTGAAAAAGATTACTGTATGACTAAATACGAGATCAAACACGTTCTTTCAAACATGTCTTTGGATTGGCATGATCATTCTAAAAGATGTACCTATTGGTTTAAATGGCACAGAAGACTAAAAATAACAATCTGTGATTTTCTATTCCATGCCAAAGTGTTGTCAGTTATCATGGCAATCAGATACCAGGCTCTCCAAACCCGCTTCTTCACTCTTTTCTGTTAGCAAGAGCCACCAGATGCGCCAAAACCAAAAATCTGCCTGTAATGGCTGCTGGGAACTAGCTTGTTCCCATCAACCACTTACAGAGTGTTGAAGAGGAAAGGACTGGGCTTAAATTGCAACTGGGTGTTGGGGGCATCACCCCGGCAAGGTGAGTGAGGGGCGATCGGCAGTGCTGGGGAGAAGCTGGACCAAGTCTGCAAGGTGCAGCCCGGCAATGATTCAGTAAGGGGGTGGAGTTAAACATTCCCCACCTTCATAAGTAAAGGAAGAGGGTGTAGGGGCTGGGTATTCACTGTGCCCAGTCTGTGTCTTTCAGGTGTTTTCCAGGCAGACTTATTGTTATGGGTTGGAAGCAGGGCTCTCGGCATGTAACTCTAATGATGAGATGGGGAACCGTGCTGAGGGTCCAGGGCTGTCAGTGTGGCACTCCTTCCCATCATCGGAGCTTCATGCTGACAGTCCTGCCGGCAGCAGTCACTGGGGGAGTCACACAACTCCCCCTCTTATTGGCTAATTTCTGGGCCTTTTATTATATTTCTGATCTATACTGGCTCATATGGAACAGCAATTGGTCAATGTGGGAGCGTCACATGTTCCTCTGGGTTTTAATCACCCCCTTGGTTGTAATATACCAAAGTGTACTTTCAAAGGTCTTCCTGAGGGACTTAATGATGCCGTTTCCTTCAACTTATTCCCACATTTCTAGGAATTGAGTCTGAATTTTAAAGCATGCCCTCCTTGAATATTTAGGTGGAAATGTGCATAAATCTCAGGGTTTAATTTCACTGTTCTGACATCAGTTATATGAACATTATAAAATGTGCCTGCAATATGCCCTCAGGATATTGCACTTCACAGGGCCACTAGTATAGGCACATGGTTACTGTGCACTTGAAAATCACTGTGAATCCACTACACATGACCTAACCCATGTGCAGATCTCTGTACATGAGTTGTGGAGACCTGCTCTGATGGCACTCCTTGATGAGCAAGGGCCTGGGTTGGTCCTACATCACCTACTAGGACTAACTGCAAAAAGTCCATCGGAGTTTGGCAGCCATTTTTTCTGATGAATCTGTATAATGCCAAACCTAATGTTATCACATGCCAGGCATATATGATGTTATTACCTGACTATCTCCAAGCCAGTCTGGATCATAAATCCTCATGGCATGGTCACTCCATACTTAGAACACAGAACCTCCATGCCACTTTTGATCTGATTCTTCATTCCTTGCACAATCAAGACCGCAAACATACCAATTCCTTATGCCACTCTAGTTCCTGACCAAGATCTCAAGACCACCAAGAAATGAGAAGCATTAATAGCATAAATATTAACCAGCACTGCGGGTATTTGCATGAACAGAAAATATGCATGCATGAGTCTTGAGACATTGCCTTCAGCAAACATTTTTGATTGGAGCAAAAGCTTTTATCTTATATCAACCCACTCCAGTAAGGTAAATGCTGGCCACAGCTCATACCTTGAAACTCTAGGTACAGCAAAACTGATATATCCTACACTTGGGAACAACAGAGGAGATGTGCATACAATGTTTTCCATTGATTGAAACAAAACACGTTGGACACGCAGGAAACCAATGACAATGTTTCGTACGATATCAAGAACAATATATACCAACATTTTCTAATATTAACGAACATTAAGTGCAAGTGGCGAAGGAAGGGTAAGATGGAGCAGAATATCAGACACAGGGCAGTTGCAAGCAAACCTTTCTTTCTTGTTACATATTGCCACACACATAGACCAGAGCACCCACCAACCTGTTAGCAAGTTAGAAGTCCAACCATCAGTCCCAAATCACGGTCCCTTACTGGACACCAAGAAGACCACATCCTCTATAGCTTCCTGGGAATCTGTTACAGTCGGTGTGGTATCAACAGTGTTCCCAGATGAAGACCAAGGCCAATTAACATGACGCTCTGCCTTAATTGTGCACAAAGAGTGCTGATGAATCCACTCTGTTGCGCTCAATGGAAGTCTCCACACTCCTTACCCCATGCCTGCCCCAATCCAAGGGCAGCATCAGAATGCTAATGGTGATCATGTGCTTAGAGCAGGGACACAAGCTGGAGGGCTTAAAGGTGGAGATCACCACTGAGATGTGAGCAAAAGGTGAATGGGTATGCCTGCATAGATGTTTGTGTGAATAGTAGTGTGCATGTGTGGCACATGTGATTCACAGTGACATTGCTGGCATATATGGTGGACACAGGCTTTGTGAAGTGTGTATTATTATGGAAGTTATGGCATATACGTAGGGCACTGAGATCATGAATGTGTGTTTTGCAGTGGCAATGCTGGCAGATAATGTGGTCTCAGGGATCTTGAAGTGTGTTTTACTTGGTCAATGCCTGCACATAGCATGGGCACGAGCATCTTGAAAATGTTTTGTAAAATACTCCTCTGTACTGTTGGTGACCTAGCATCTATTTTTTTTTTAAGTTACACTACAGAACCAATTGCAAAAGGTAGGGCTTTTGAACATTTGTTTGCAGAAATTGTGCTGTAATTTGCACCTTTTTAATACATTATTTTCAAAATAGCCCCTGGGGTATAAACCCCCACATGATTCTCATTGGTTTGTGTAGGTTACCTGGCTATGTCTGGACTCTCAAGTAAAATCTGGGGAAATACGAATGTCCCTCCATTAAAAAAAAAAAGAGACCATTACATGCTTTTAAATTTTTCTTATTTCAATACTACACGTTTGATCTCAGTTATCATGTTTATTTCCTTGTTTATTATTTGGTCACGCGTTTTCTACTTTTAGTCTTTTTCCCCCTTTCGTAACAATTTTTTTCTAGCATTGTATCCTTTTTTTGATATTGTTCTTTAGTGATATGTATTTACACTACTTTTATTCTACTCACAATTTTTTCTTTCACTGTAATTCTTTCAGATTTTATTCTTTTACATTTTGCTTCCATTTCTCTTGTCTTTTCTATAGTCTTTTCTTACGCTACCCGCTATTTCTGTATGTTCTGTCTATTGTCATTCGCTATTCTAATTGTCTATTTCTGACATATTTCTTTCTTCTTTCATTCACTCCTTTCACCACCCAAACATTTTCAGGCTCATATCTATTTCTCTATTTCTAATTTTGGCATTTGCCCTTTTAAATAAACTGTCGCTTCCTACCTTCTATTTTATAATGTCCCCTTCCCTTTTCATAAGGAGTACCCTTCTTGTGCAAATAAGTAGTGCTTGTCAGGCGAGCACCATTTTTCTCAATCACTCATTAAGAGATGGCAGAGGAGTACACCTGGCTTTGTGCTGGAGGTTTACAAGTGCTGTGTTATTGCACTAGTGAGCTGTAAACATGTCAGCTGTCTAAGCAAGCAATTCTCTTTAAACAATATAATTGTAACCTTCGGACTACTAAAAAAGAAAAGCATAATCATGTATACCATTGTTACTTGGCCCTGTGAGTCTTAAGCTTTTTTAGCCAGCCTGGGAAAGTCTAAGCCAAATAAATTACCAGACCACAGACAATGGCTTTACACAGGAATTAACCTATATTCCCCTCTCTTCCTCCTCATGACCACACCTTTAACCCAGTCCTACTTTGGCTCGGGCTGGTAGGCTATTAATGCCCAAAAATGCAGCAGTTAATACTAAAATAGAACACGGAAGCAATCTTGATATGACAGCAGTTAGAGGAACATAAAGGTAAACAAACAGTAAGAAAAATTGATAAAATGAGTCTGTCAGGTTCTTTTTACACGTGTCTGAAATAATAAAACGTTTAAATACAAATGGAACTTATTAAGTTATCTCTTGAAAACAGCAGTGATTAGATGGAGGTGGGCAAGGCCTTCCATGTTAGGCTCTACTGGGAAGTCCTTGGATGCTCTGAAGGAGTGTTTGCTGGGTTTTCATAGTTTGTGCTTGGTTGGGGAGGTGTGAGTAATGTCAAAGGGGCTTCATAAATGGTTCCACATAAATGGATAGGGCATTTTCAGTGACTTCCACTTTGGCGAGTGCTGAAACACAACAACGAGGAGTTCTAGGGTTTTGTCCCACCTCCTCCCCAGTGGCAGACCATTTCTCTGCTATTTGGCTGCACCCAACCGCAGATACACAGCAGGCTCGATTTTCCAGCCGACCACAACTTAATTGATGAAGTTGAGAGCCCCCTCTAGCACCAATTAAGGTTGCACCCTATCTAGCTTTCCTTTATCGGACTCTTGTTGAGTGTACTTGGATCTTCGTAATTTTTCTTCTCCTGATGAATGTTTAATACTAGGCTGCTTAAGAACAGAAACATGTTGAGATAATTCAGTGGATTGAAACAGGGATTGTAAACAAAATTGTTGTATCAGATTAAGAACAAATTAAGAAAATAGCACACAAGGGACTTGTCTTGTGCACACCTATACCAATTTTTAATGATTATACATTGTATGAAATGTAAGATGTCCTATGTTTTATGTGTCTCACTTTGACGTATATGTTGGTTTTTGTAAACCAATCCATTTAATAACTTTTTAATGAGTATATTTGATTAAAATGAATTGTTTGGTTTTATGATGGTTTTTAGTTACTGTCAGTAAGTTATTTGGTGCAACCTGTGGGATTGTGCGCATTGTAGCAACACACTTGTGTGCCACTGTATAGGCCATGGCTGTCAAGTTTCCCTTTCCCATGTTTGACTCCATTGTGGCTGTCCTGTTTGTAGCCTTTCCCATGCTGCATGTCTATACAAGCGGACAAGTTGATTATGTGAGACCTGCAATTGTGTTATTGAGACATGTGCCCAGGTGAACATCCCATGGCCCTGGTTGCAGGTTACCCTTGGGTCACTTTGGCATTGGTATTGTGCCATGTCACGATTTCTTGCAATGTGTTTGTGGAAACACATCAATGTGCTGGGTTGACATGTGCATGTGGCATGACTGTGACTCATCGTTGTCCTTACATTTGTGTGTCAGTAATCATGCTGATTGCATGGGCAGGTGTTTTTGTGTGGCAGTTGCTGGTTGACCCATGCTGACTTAATGGTACTGTTTATGTTGTGTATGCCACATGTGCATTGTCACTGTGGACTGATGTCAGTGTGCTTTGTCCACTTTTCCACAGTTGCTGCAGTTGGTGAAGAGGGAGGAAGCAGTGCTGGGTATCAGAGAAGCAGGGACAGGGCCACCAGACCCAGTTGCAGACCCCAGCTACTCACTGTTGACACCTCCTCTTCTGAGAGCGAAGTGGCTGGGGTAGCACAAGTACCGTCAGGCGAGGCTGCTGAGGGTAACTCCCAGGATGGGATTGTGGTGGGGGACAGCTCAGCAGATGTGGGACGGGTTGCTGCCACACAGGATCCATAGAGAAGGGAGCACTCTCTGGAGTAATCTGGGTTGATGGAGGTGGAGGAGGAGGTCATTGCAGCCCAGTCCACAGGGTCAGGGGGGGCTTCGATGATGGTGTTCAGGCTGCACACCAGGCTCAGAGACATGAGGATGTGCAGTCCACTGTGGAGTGTTCTGAACAATCTCCTGTCCCTGAGCAATCTGCTGCAGCATTGACCTAATTCCTAGATGCCTCCACCCAGACTGAGGCCAAATTGGCCATCCGAGATGTGGTGCAGCCCCTGCTGGCTGGTATCGCCAGGTGGATCTCATCTATTCGTGATGTTATAAAAGCTTCTCGCAAGGAGCTTGTTCAGCATCAAGAGCAGATGAGCCACTTCCTGGCCCAGCTGGCAATTGCACTATTCTGGAGTGGTCTCTGTGCACTGGCCATGCAATGTTCCCCTCCTCCACTTCATCCTCTGTGCCCCAGTTATCCTCCAGGGAACCTTCCGTGCCACATACCACCACATCTTCCTGTGCACCAGTCCCACTGCCACCGTGCAGTCTGGTTGTGCCTACGTCCACACCTGAGGTGGAAGTCTGAGGAATGCCACACAAGGTGCTCACTGTGCCTGCCCAGTCACCTATACAGGAACAGGCACTGGAGCGACAGCTAGCACTTCAGGACAATGCAAGTGCTGTACCTTCCTGACAAGTGTCATCCAGTCAGAGCGGGTATCTGAACAGCTTGCACTCTGCCAGGGAGCAGCAAATGACGTCTGTAAGGATGCAGTTGATGCAGGGATATTCCACCCTGAGGAGGCAAAGAGACACACAATTGGGCAACTTATGGCAAGCAGAACGGAGGCGCCTACAGGAGATGGTGTGATTCTGTGCACAATATCAGAGGTAGCTGATGGTGGAGAGGCAGCAGGCTAGGGAGGCACCCATTGCGACGACCAGGTCTGAGGTGGAGGAGAGGCATTCAAGGAGCTGAGCAGCCATCCTAGAGGACACTCAAACTCCAGGGGGCTGCTTGAGGTAGATGGTGGAGGTGAGCGGGGCTGGTGGGAGATGTGCGGACTTGAGGGGCTGTCTGGGTCAGTGGGTGGAGGTGAGTGGCAGTGGTGGGATGTGTGAGACTTGAGGCAGCTGCCTGGGGTAGCAGGCGGAGGTGAGTGAGGGGTGAGAGGTGGGTGGACTTGAGGGGGGTGCCAGGGGTATTGGGCAGAGGGGTGTGGGGGTGGGTGGGAAATGCGAGGACTTGAGAGGGCTGCTATGATTTAGGGGTAAAGGCCTGCAGTTTGGATTCCACTTGAACTTAGTGGTGACTGTCTACAATGTCAGTAGGAGGCTGCCTTGAGCTACAGGGATGCTTCGTAGTTTCGCCAGGTTGCTGCCTTGCTCTGCAGGGGGCGGTACGTAGTTTCGTCAGGGTGATACCTTGAGTTGCGGGGCGTGCTTTGCAGTTTTACATCAGTGCTGCCTTGAGTAACGTGGGACGGTTTGCAGGTTTGTTGGGGTGCTGGTTTGCGTTGCAGGGGACGTTCCACAGATTCACCAGGGTGCTGACTTGAGTTACGTGTGATGGATCTCATTTTGCCAGGGAGCTGGAGGGTGGTGCTAGTTTTTATTTATGTGGGGGCATGTTGTGAGCGTTCCAGGCACAACTCTCTGCTTTTGTGCTTTAGAATCCATTAATCGGCGAACAGCCCTAAACTTGTCGCACATGCAAGTAGGCTAATGTTCTTTATGGTGCAAAGTAGTTTGCACAGACTTAGTGCTTTTTCTATTAATTTGGCCTGTATTGTCTTAGACCTGAAAATAACAGTCTGCATGTAAACATAAAAGTAGATGACCCTCGAAGCTGCAATGCTTAAGGTGCACTATTTGTTGAATGTGGTATTGCAGATCTGTCTAGGGTTGTGGGCCTAGCCATGTGCAGGAAGCAAAGAATATTGAGTCTATCGGGTAATGTGTGTTGGGCAGTTGTAGCAATTTGTAATACAGAACACATGGGCAAACACATGTTCAAGCTGAGTACGCAGCAAGCAATGGATGGTTCAAACCTTTCAGCAGTATCTTCGTTTTATTCAATCGCGAAAGATACAAAGTGGACCAATCCAGTGCTGAATGCAATATCCATGTTGGATGCAAACAAATGACAAAAAAAAAGCTGCACTGACAGTAGAATTCGGCAAGGAACAAAGACATGCAATGTCTGGCACTTTCTTCCTAGGAATATCATACAAATAGGACGTTAGGACGTTAGGACGTTAGGATACAGCATTGATTAGGCACATAAGAAGCATGGATCAATGTTTGAAAACATAACAGGAGAGCATGCAAAGAACATAAACAACACACTCACGCACACACACTGGGAAAAATGACAAATGGGCAGAGGTGTTAAAGGGGGATGATACAGAACGGAGGTAAAGGGGGAATTGAAAAAGACAAAGCCACGTTATTAGGTGACAGCCAAGAAAGCACAATTTAGCGTACCATGCTCATTATGACCACCATCCCTGTACATTCAAATGATATGATATGATATGATATGATATGGTATTTGTAACGCGCCTATACACAGGTGTTTCATTCAAATGAATTCATGACGTCTTCTTAAATTTTCCTTAGCACATGCATACGAGGGTCCATCAAGCAATTGTCTTTACTTAGCAGCACTGCGCTCTTCCTGTTCCTCAAATGAATCTTTCTAGCAGCAGGAAGGTCCAGGAGGAGAAAGTCCTTGTGTGCTCTGAATAACCTTTTATTGTCATTAATTAATGTAACATTCTTGTAACTTTGTTTAATGTAATGATCAGGAACAAGGAAAATTCTTTCAATTTTTCATCATAGCATTTCAAGTTTGCTGCACATGGACGATATTCCCAGTCACGCCATTCCATCCACAAAGCATGTGGCACTCCTCCCCTTCCCGAAGCCACTGGTGAGCCAGTTGGAGACTAAAGTTGCCCATCTTTCACAGTAGCAGGCCGGGGCGGGCAGCGCCGTGCTCTCTGTGTCCACTGTGGGGCGGGCAGCGGCGTGCCCTCTGTGTCCACTGTGGAGAAGTTGAAGTGTCAGATACTTGATGCAATTCAGGCCCTGCTACACACTCCCTGGACAAAACCTAAAACACCCCATTCTCATCCCTATCAATTTAAATGATGCTGGCTCATGTCAGCAATTTAATGTTCACCAGGGCTGTGGTGAGTCCAGTTGCATGCACACTTAGTGCCCGATTCATGGAATATTTGTCCGGTAAAAAGTTAATTTGCACTGCTGGAAAGTGACTTTGGAATGCTGATACAAACCCTGATTCATGGAACAGAGCAAAGTGTATTTTTGCCATTCAAAGTCCGGCCAAAGTCATGTCTGCAGTACAAAATTACTTTGGCCGGATTTTACAAGGTAAAAATAATTTAACTATGTTACAGCTTACTCATATTACATAAATTAGCAAATGTATTTAAACATGACTATGTATTCATAATCTGTATTCAAATATGTATGGATGCAGCCAGCCTAATCACTATTGGCCCATTATAAAACACAAACTAGATGTCAGGCCTCTTCGAGTGCTTCAAAAACTGCATCGTTAATTGCCCCTTTCACAACAATCCAATATACTTGCACTCAATAGACGTACACTCAATAGACTTGCACTCGTGGATGAACGACGCCATTTTGAAATATTCCGTAGATGTTTCTTACACAGACAAAGGCTACCGCCACCTGCATCTATATGCAAACAGATGCGGACTTCATTAGCTGCAGGCCCTGCTTCAAAGCAAACACGCTGCTGCTGTCTCTTTAAATCAGCTCCCTCCAATCCACAAACATGTATGTTTTTCATAAAGCTCTGGAAATTGCCGAGGGCCCCTGGGGAGGCCCCAAGTAGAAGCCCAGATGCCTGGAGATTAGAGCTGCACGGCTCCTGAGGTACACTGCGCTGTTTGTAACAATTATAAGAATACACCTGTACTACCATTGTCAGCGAGGAGTGGCCACATGGGGTCTCATTAGTATTGTATTAGGACTGCACGGGGAAACAGATAATGGCCCATAATGAAAAATGCCAAATTTTCTATATAATAAAAATGAACTTGATTAATGAAAATCACTTTCAGGGATAGAGTTACAGCGTTGTTAGAAATAAAAAATGATGTATTAATCCGCCAGTCTTACAGATGGTCCCAACCTCCTGACAACTGCTATTCATTTGAGATGCTATTAGCATGCATAATTATGCTAATTAAGTTGTAATTAAGCACCGACTCTTTAGAGGGCTTTTTGGTCTACCGTTTAATACGACTCTGCTTCAAAGAGTGTTTAAAGCTTTCGATTTTAGACAGACAGGGTTTCCAAGTTTCCTAGCCGAGGATTCAATGCGGAATTAAGAGGAGAACGTGTAATCCTTGAGCGAGTTGAAGTAGCATAGCGGCCCTTATGGGGAGTAGGCCCTGCCAGGTGATGATTAATTAACTCTCTATATGTCAAATACATATATGGAGCTGAGGCTTCTTTAAAACACAAGAACTTTACTACCAATCCCTAAATCAAAGAGCAGTCATCATATAGAAGAGTTTGGTCCAAATTTCAAACACATTCTTCAGTAGAACTAGAAAAGCCTCATATGACTTTTGGCAATATTATTCTCCACAAAAAATCTGTTATGCGCTTCTATATTCTAGATTGTGCAGACTTAGTGATGTGCGAGAAAAACATCCACCCTTTCTCCTAAATGGGGACCTCTCATGAGGGTTACCATCAGACAGTCCTGCCTTTATACAGCCAACCTATCTTTGAGCTGTGGTACTGGCAGACTATGCAGAGTGCTCTTAGCCAAAACAGGAGTTCTGCTGGTTCCCTGCATGACATAGGGCCTGTTAACAGGGTTACTTGAATTTCAATTTACATTAGACAGTATACATATGACTCCAGGACTGACATCTCTGCACTGGCTCCCAGTGGCTGTGAGGATTAAGTTCAAAACCCTCTGAGTTGTCCACAAGGTCTTCTGGGCCCTGGGGCCTCAATACCTTCAACTCTCTCTTCCTAAATATCTTCCTTCTCGAGCTCTTCGCTCATTCGCCTCCAACTACCTCAGGGTCAGTCGCACTCCAACCAATGAGTTGGTGGTAGATCTCTTTCTTCGGCTGCGACCTCCCTCTCAAACTGACTCTCTGTCTCCCTGAAACTTGAGGAGAACCATCTCCGGATCAGGAAGCACCTCAAGACCTTCCTCTTTGCTTCTGCTTTCTCTCCTCCTCTCCCCGGCCGAACTCCTGACTGAAACTGCACTGGCCACTTGGCTACCCTCTGATCTTGGGCCCAGATCCCCTACCCTGCTGTGGAGAAGCACATCTGCCCTGCCCCCCCGGGCAGCCCCTGCACTTGGGGGCTGTTTCTGTATCCCTACAGTCCCCGCCAGCTCTTGACACTTGATGTCTGCACTTACCCCTGCACTTGCCACTTTAGACCTATTGTTTTATTTATATTTATTTATTAGCTGTTGATCCTATGTATTGCACTGCCTGCTCCCCCTCCCCTGCAATTGCGCAATCTCTATGTCACTTGGCCTAGTAAGATCGTTGTCTTTGTCTTCCCTCTGTTCCCCCTCCCTTGCCTCGTCATGGCTTGATATGATATGATAGGTTATTTATAACGCGCTTAATACCCAGAGGTTTCTAAGCGTTGGTGCTCCGTGTTGTCTTGCTTCCAGGGCGAGCACATTGCCCCTGAGCTATCCTACCGAGACTACTTATGTATAGGCGTGTTATAAATGCCATATTATATCATATCATACATTGGGTGTGCACACTTCACACATCAAAGCAGTTCTTCAGCACTTTTTCAAAGAGTATCACCTCAAAATTCAGTCATAAAATAGTGTTGCCCACATTTTCCACAAGCAATGTCTACTTTCCGCCTGTAGATTTCAAAACCAAAACGAGTACAATGCAAATAGTGGGACAGTGGTGGTAATTCAGTCACTGCAACTTTACTGCTACTATTTTGGGTGCTGAATTATGAGTTTCAAGGAAAAATGGAGAAGTGATCGCCATCACATTGCAAAACGTATCTCCAAATTCTGTGTTATGCCTCCAAAATCCCCATGGAGTTGTCTTTAGATGCCATAAACAGGGATTAACACCACTGTTACCATATACATCCAGAGTGAGTAGAAAGGGAAAATACCGCACGTGTCATTAGTGCCAATTTGTGTGGCGTTCATGCCTAGTAAAGTGGTAACTTTATTATGCCCTATTTATTCCACTAACACTGAGCTTGCAATGAGTCGCTAGATCTGGTATCATATTTTGTTTGGGGACGGAGTGTAGGAATGGAGAGGCCGCTGCAGTGGAGTAACTTTGCTGAAATTGTTGAGGGGGACATGACATCTAAATGAAAGGTGCCCCTGCCAAATGAATGGGGACAAAATGGTGTGCCACGAAAGTTTGGGGGGGGGACACACCTTTGCCTCCCCCTAAAATGACGCCCAACGGGTGCTGCTCCAGGAGAGAGGACCCAGAGCATCGCGACAGGCACGGTCTCCGTGGAAGGTGTGATACTGCTGTCTCGTCTAAGGAGCCGGAGAGCAGCAATGTGGTTGTGCCGGACACAGGTGTTGATGTGGAGTACACTGCGGTTGCAGTTTTAGGAACTGGCAGCATTTGTTTAGAAACCAACAGTGTTTCATGCCTGGAAGAAGGGGTAAGAGAAGTGCTCCGACTTGTCCGGCAGTGTTTTTGGGACACAGGAGGGAGACAAGAGAAGAAGATTCATGTGGGTGGAGCAGGATCAAGACAGGAATCAAGAAGTAGCTGAAAGTTGTGGAGTATGCAACAGGCGCAGTGTGGGGGAGTCCCACACGAGTTCATCCTGTATCAGATTTGGCAGCAACTTGAAAGAGATTGATCCTGACCTTTGGAATTTGTATCTGCAGATTGGAAATCTTTTTTTAAATTTTTTGTTTCACCTATTTATTGAGATAAAACACATATCACACCCAAAAATGATAGTTATACAATCCCCCCACCCACTCATCCCACAGGTATAATGAACAGTTGAACTATTTACCCCACACATAATCCTTTCACAGTTCTCATTGATGAACTTTGCAAAATTATTATACACCTTCTCTCTTAATAATAACCAGACTCTGGATTACATGCACAGAAGCAGTTCAATTAAACAACTCCAAAAACCTCCCCCAAATTCCATATAGGTTTATCTGCTTATCCCTGTACATAATCAGCCTCTCCATGAAGGATATTCGATGCATATCACCCAGCCAGCCATGCATTGGCTAAGGGTGCTTGCTCATTTTTCCATTCTCGCAACATAATTTTGTTCATGGTCAATGATGCCCTGTAAAACCAGCACCTCTGTGGGTATGACCAACCTGCTATTAAATCCTCCTCCCCCATGACAACAGTTGTATAATCATAGTTGGACTGGAAATCTGAACATTCGTGAGGGGAAATAGTTTAAGTTTGTGGGGCGAGGTATGTTATTATAATGTTGTTTGTTTTCTGTGGTGTCCTCTATGAGTTTAGGTATTGGTTATTCGCTCCCTAGTGGGGCTGCGGTGGATATGTTAGGTTCATAGGCCGGTGATATAGTGGTGTTTCTGTCATGGCCTCAATAGGTATAGGTGTTAGGTTAGGTACCTGGTTTAATGTGTTGGTTTTACAAAGGGAATGTATTGTATTTTACATTTTACATTTGGGACAAGTGGGTGCGCGGCGTGCTCATTTGAGGACTTGAGGGTACGGGAAGGTCCGCTGGCACATCGTGCACTGTCTATGTGGGCACTGGGAAATGTTGTCAAAGGTATAGGGCTCTTGTACATGAGGGAGCGGGGAGGTCCATTCTCATCCAGGTGGACACTAGATGTATGGGTTACATTTTATGCTTTGTAAGGGATTTTGGACATCTGAACTTTGTGGGGCATGTGGGTGCCGGGTGCACATATTTGTCACTTTGAGTTTATGTTGTATTTTGTTGTGTGTTTTGTCAGTCGTTTGTTTGGCGGTTTGTGTTTGGGTGTGACATAGTGGCATTTGTGGGTTGGCTGTGCAAATTGTGTGTGGCTGTTTTGGCCTTTGAGGAGCGGGTGACTCGTAGGACGTCTGGGAACTGTTTGATTACTATTGGGGGTTCGGGGCCATGTGGAGGTACATGGTGTTTTATTTAACTGTTGGTTACACTGTTATCCTTTGGGGCCATATAATTTTTTCAAGTTTGCAGTACACACTACTGAACATTCTTTTTAAAATCTACGTTTTTATTTATACCCTGTTGTTTGTGAGGGTCAATGAACCAGTTTGCCTTGAATACAGTTAAGCCAGACATTATTTCACCGTGGCTAGCTGCAACAGACTTATTCTGTTGTGCACTCAGCTCGTGTAACCTTTCAGGATATACAAACAAGGCCCTATTCCAATGCACAATTACCATGATAATCACTGAAGTAGTCAGGTTGTGTTACCTAAAGTGTTGAAGTGCCTGCTACATGAACTACACGGGGATGTAACTGTTTATGCAGCTATTTTGTGAGCAGGCAGTTTGACAAACAATAATTGAGAGAGAATATTCACCCTAAAAAGCCAATAAAATTCCAGGGTGTCCAAAGAAGAAAGTCCCCTTTAACGCCGTGTGTAAATTATTCTGCAGTCTGTTGCGCCTCTTTCCTGTCTCGCGTTTGTAAACCTTTTATGAAACTTTATTTTCTATCGGCATTGGAAGAGATCGGATTGGAGCTCAGTAATATGTGCTGCCAAATTGAGAATTTGTCATTAATTTTCTATTTACATAGAAAGGGTTTCAAATGGGTTCCCAGTACTGTCTGTCGTTTTTTTGTTACCATTTGTGTGGGCGCGCGACATTACCATGCTGTATGTTCCTTCTCTTTATCGCCAACACCTCGCCGACACCCTTTGGACATGATTTTAGGGGAGGAATAGCCAGGGCTTTAAGTGGGCCGGGAAGAGCCGGGTGGGAATGCCTCTCCTTTTTCCTAATCAGAAGCTCGGACACTTGCAGGCAGCCCTGTACCACGCACGGCTCTTTGGCTAAATGTGCTGCCTGCTGTCGGACAGCTCCTCTCATTCGGGACCAAAAGGAGAGGCTGGGCAGCATGGCTCTATTTCTGCTAGTGAGAAGAGCCAACCCCCTTCAGGCAGCCCTTTCACTCAGGGAGCTGCATGGTTGAAGGGCTCTATACGGGGTTCAATGACCCATACAAGACAGCCCTTTCACCATTTCATTATTTATTTAAGATTTATAAAGCACGAACTATGACCCAAGGGCATCAAGGATCAACCATGAAGCTCCTTGAATGAAAGGGCTGCCTGCTGAGCGTTAGCTACTCTCTTTAAGAAACAAAAGGAGAGTTGGGGTGCACTGGTATTATACCTTTGGTGCTCCCATCCTTCACTTGATTCTTAATCACAGGCTCTGATCCACCAAAGGCACTCTGCCAGTGGGGTTCAGAGCTCGTGATTTGGAACAAAAAAAGAGGGGCTCGGGGCACCAATGGTATAATTCCAGTGTGCCCAGCTCTCCTGTTGGACTCACATGGGGAGCCAAGCATTTGCCAGACCCCCACTCCCCATATGCGAGGTGGGGGGGCTCTAGTTTGGATGTGTTGATAAAATATGGGTATGTGGGATCCATACACCTATGCTTAGGCCCTCCCCCTAATTATAGGCCCACCTCGATTATGAGACCCACTTAAAAGCAACTGGATTCTGCCATGCAGTCGGGGAGAAATGAAAATATCAGAACAACCTCTCTATGATAGCCATGGAGTTGATGTGCAAGAAGTGCACAAGAAGGCATCGGATGACACCATTCTGTGGGGAAATGAGCAAGGGTCAGAGCCTGCCTATGATCCCATTGATGGAGCTGAGGTTCAGGAAGTATAGGAATGGCCTTACATAAGAAGGACTTACATGTGACAACACAACTGTCTGCCCCTACTGCATAGGCTCATTGACGAAGAGGATTTTCACCAAACTATGCAACCAAGTAAATGGGCATCTTTTAAGGAACAATGTGTGCCAGTTACGGAAGGCTGCACAAAAGGAGCACGTGGATCTGGCTTGAAGCTGCAGTGAGACGCACAGGGAGGCTGTGGAGGCTTTTTGATATTCAATGTTACATAGAGGAATCGACACAGGAGTGTAGCAACAATGTAATTGGTAGGCGACATATTGAGGACAATTTATGAACTTACCAAAATATAGGATTTCTACAATTATCTATTCCAGGTCCTTTTATGGACCCAAGCAGCCGAACTATAATGACCTCTATGTGAAAGACCATCAGATGAAAAAAGCTACTTTTGACCCCACAGCAACGGGTGCAGAAAAACAAGAACTCACTATCAAATAGCACAACTAAATTGCTTATGACATTGGATGTCAGTGTATCAGAAGATAGATTTTCCATCATAAAATATTCTTTCTTGCTGGGATGGAGACTGAGAAAATTACAGCCAATCCACTCACACAATGCTACCATGAAGCATGTCTTCCAAAACTCTGTGCAAGCCATCAGCAAAATTCAAAGTCTGAACCCCAAATGTGTGAATCATAAGGGCGAGATGATGAAGATAAGCATTCAGAATTCAAGGTCAAGTGTGTAACTCTCTGGATCACCACTTATTAAATCGGTGTCAGCAGAAAAAAAGGAGCTGGCAGAGAGCAGCTGGACAAAATGGAATGAATCGAATCGAGTGTTGTTCCAGTGAAACCAGGATCCGCCTAGCTTGAGATAAGTATTGAGTTATCCGAGTGTCACTGTAATACTGATATAGCAGAACCATTTTTATCAATGATGAGGCAAAGCTCTTCTATGATTGCTAGAAGTCCTGTGCTCAGCCTAGAATGGATTCAGAAGGTTGTTGTCCTCAATAAATGTTTGGATCTATTTAAAATCAGCAGACTGAAGTAGTTTAGCAAGATAAGGAAGATTAGAGATAGGATCAAAGTTTGCAAAGTCAATTAAGTCCCTCATTTTTTAAAGAGAGGAGTTACGGTGGATTGCCTTAAAGAATTGCGGACTGAACCCATCATTGGCATAACCGTATGGGATACAAGCTGCTTAAAATGAGCACTGAGTCTAATGGTGAACCAGATATTTTGCAGGAACCAATCAGCTCAGTAACTGACATGGATTGAAAAGAGGAACACGAGGGCACGCTGTACTAAGAGTAGAAGGGAAGTAGACATTCTCAGGCTATTCATAGTCAATTACTTTGAGTGAAATTGATCATATATTTTTTGGATATCTCTGTAAAAAAAAGTGTATATATCATCTCAAATAACTCAGGATGGTTAAATGGTTATTTCTGTAAACTCTCCCTGAATAAATTAAAACCTGAATAAGTAAATGTATCTTCTTTGTGTTTGTTGTCTCCTATATTTCTTAGGTGTAACATGCTTTTTAAGATAAAATTATCATCTTTTTATAAATGGTCTGATGGCATTGAAAGGATGAATGGTCTTCCCCATGACATTTCAGATGTTATTCAAGTTCAAGAGACTTTTTCAGGCAAACCTATACTCCATTGAGCGACTGAAAGTTCACTGTCAACACAAGTCAGTTGCGTAATCATTGCTGTAACTTGCATCTTCTGCAGGAGGTGTTCCATTTACATAAAGTCCATCTGTAGATCTTCTGTTTTGTTGTATGTTCTGACAAATGATATCCAGTTTTGTGAGGACCCTCTATCTTGGAGTGCCCTTAATTTTCATTCAATTTATTGTCCAATTTATGAGATCACAAAAACGTCAATCATTTGTATCAGTTTGCCATGTTTCAAGGACTTGCGTTTGTAAAAAGCCATACCCTTGGTTTTTCAATTCATCAGATGCCATACAAATCCATTTAATATATAATCAGGGTCATGTAATGGTGCAGAAGGTAGCATTTTCTGGATATAGATTTTTATTAAAGGAAAAATACAGGGTAAGGAAAGGCCTCACGAGCCCTAATGCTAAGAGGGAGTTCCCTGCCTTGACACAAATCTTAAAGGGGTCTTTCAGAGTGCAAAAATAAAGGCATGTCTGTGTTCATATCAGAACCCTAACTGTCGCCCCCACACTAATGACTAAATACCAGGTGCAAAGGGGTTTTCTGCTCAGCAGTGTCTTCTTCTCAGAGTTCAAAACACAAAGTTCCAAATGGTGCAAAAATGAACAATGTTCCACAGTAGCAAAGTTCTCTGGCTAAAGAAGAAAGGGAAGTTCCACCTAAAAATATGTATGCCAAGAGAATGGCTCCTTTCTCGTGCTCTCACTCGTGCTTCCCACTGTGGTTACAAAACACCAGAGGTAATGTCTCCCTTCCCCTGGATTTCTTTATGCTCCTTACAGTGTCAAGAGAATGCCTTCCTTCTCTTGGCATCTGTCATGCAGTTCTCAAAACACCAGCAGGGATGCTTCCCTTCCCCTGCCTCTTCTTCACAACACTAGGGAGTCACTTCCCTTCCCCTGATCTCTTTTTCTCTCACCTTGTTTCACCTTGCTTTCAAGACTCTGGTGTACGGGTCCTAAACCCGTAAGGTTCTCTCATTATCGTGTGGCAGACCTGGTTCACTAGCCTTCAAAGGACTGTGACTATGACCAGTCTTCCATGGTTTGTTTTTTGGGTGTTCAGGAAGGTTACTTTGCTTCCCTAAATTTACCTACTTCCCCTGTTTAGCTGGGTCAGGGTATCCCACTGCTCCCTTCTGCCCCTACCAACTGTCCCGGTCACCCACCTTTGGGGTCCCTGCCGGTAGTCTTTGGTCAGTCTTGGGTCTTTCTGCTTGGTTTTGGGCTTCTACAGTCTTCTCCCCCTTCTCTGGTGTGCTGCAGCAGCTCTGCAGCATTTGATCCCTTGGTTCCTCCAGGGAGGGCTAGGCTCTCTCTCAGGTCCTTTGAAACGGGATTCTCCCGGGCTCCCCCCAGTCCTCAGCACTTCGCTGGCATGCAAAGGTTCCCCCTCATTCTGATAGAGCCTCTGGTCCACAGCTTCTTCTCCTGCAGCAAAACCACCCTGCTTCTTGCTCCTCTGGGAAGGAATTGTATCATACTTCCTGAGTCTGTCTTCCCTTTTATACTGGCTTTGGGCAATTGGACTTGGGAAAGCAGAAGACCATTCAACATGGTTCCTATAGGTAATCATTATGACTCTGCACATCCTCCTTTACTCAGTGCTGGTCTTGAGGACTCCTAGTGAGTCAGCTGCATTCTTCCTCGTCGCAGTACTGATCCTGAAGACTCCTAGTGAGTCATTTGAACTCTTTCTTGTCCCAGTACTTTTAAAGTGGACTGAGTTTTCAACCCTAATGACATACATAGGGGACTCTGATACAGAGGTGAATTGGACAGGGGAGGAGTGTTTTTGTGATGTGGTATGTTATCAGAATACTGCATTCTCCCAGGATAGTCATTGTTGTTCTCATGCAAAAGGGCTCACCCTAGTGAAAAAGGGATAACATTCACAGATCTGTCAAATATCCTTCCCCTTATGTTGGTGAATTTTCAATCTAACACTGATAATAGGGGCTCTGGTACTTCTTCAGAGGATGGTGGGGCCATGGGTTGACTGTTCCTTTTTTTGTGTTGTTGGCCTTAGTTCTACTTGGGCAATTTGGGATATCCACTGCTCATATTGTGCGACAGTGCTACCTAAAATTAATTGAGTTGGTAAATTAGGGATTACAGACACTATAAGACATAACTCTTTTCCCAGAATGGTAATAGGGATTTGTGTCTGTGGATGTCTCACCAAATGGCCATGTATCCGAGCATTTGAGCAGTGCAAAATCGACTTTGCACACAATTCGAGGCACATGAATCAGCTAAACCATGAGGTTTGGCTTTCCACTATGGCCACTCTGTATCAGTAAGCTGCTTTTCATATGTGTTGCCATCCATCCTCTACAAGTTTGCCTAGGATTGGCTGGAGCCATCCTTTTTACCCTGTTCCAATTTGCCGGCAGGCAAGAAGCCAGCCTGCCCTCTAAGGCACAACCTCAAAGGCTTTCTACCTGTCCTGAGCCTGTCACGAGCCAAACAGAGCCCAGGGCCACAGACTATGCCTGACTTTTACCAATCAGGAACTACACCTCTATCTTAACCTCTATGCTAGTATCCCTGTAATTGTCTCCTTTCACCCATTTTCTCTCTGTACATAATGCTCTCGAGAAATTGCCTGCATTTTCCCATCCTGCATTCTATGCTTGTAAATATGCGGTAAACGCCACTGTTAATTCCGGACCGCCCGATTTCGAGTCCTGCAGGCGGGAGGTGATCTTCCCGCCAGGTCTGACCTGGCGGGTTGAACACCTCCTGCTTTCAGGTGGACGTGGAAACACCAGCACCATCACGAGATGGTGCCGGTGTTTCCACTTCCCTACTCCCATTGAGTCCTCTGGGACTCAATGGGAATGGGGATTAACACCATTCCGCCTTCGTGACTCCCGGGACACCGGGCTGTAATGCCCTGGTAATTCCAGGAGTCACGGAGGCAGAATGGTAATACGAGTCCGGCGGTAACCAGGTGGTTTTACCGCTGTGGTTACCGCCAGACTCGTAATGAGGCCCACTGTTGTGTAACTAAGCTTTGCATATACTTGTAACTGCTGCGCCCTGTTACCCGAAGGTATGATGCGCATTATAAAAATAAACAAACAAACAAACACCTTGCCTCACCTATCACCTAGCCAGCGACCTGGTAAGACTACAAGCTTCCTGCACTCTGATGATTTATTGCCAACACACCTTGGTTCTGTACTTACCATAGATAGCTTGCTTACTGACTCCTATGCATACTGTGCTTACCGACCTGTTACAAACATCACCCCGTGCACCTTGCTTACTGTGTAATCATTTCCTAATTGTACCACATATTCCAAATGTATGCTGTCACCTCTGATGCACGCACCTGTGCCTATTTTGAATCTAGTCCTGCAGCCCATTGTGCCCATGTTGAACTTGCCTATTCTGAATTTAGCCTGCAGCCCCCTGTGCCCATGTTGAACTGTGCCTATTTTGAATTTAGTCCTGCAGCCCATTATGCCCATGCTGAACTGTGCCCATTTTGAATTTAGCCTGCAGCTTCCTGTGCCCATGTTGAACTGTGCCTATTTTGAATTTAGTCTGCAGCCCGTTGTGCCCATGTTGAACTGTGCCTATTTTGAATTCAGTCCTGCAGCCCATTGTGCCCATGCTGAACTGTGCCTATTTTGAATTTAGCCTGTACAGCCCTCTGTGCTTATGTTGAACTTACTGTTGCAGCCCACTGTGCTGAACTGAGCCTATTTTGAACTTAGTCTCTGTAGCCCACTGTGCCTACTCTGAATTTAGCCTAGCCTAGTGTAAGTGTACTCATATGCCTTCACTTAAAGGGTGCTCTAACTTAGAAAACGCCACCTCTTACATAATTCCACAGCATGAGTATCACAGCCTGTAGCCTCCTAACCTACATATGTCTTCTGATCATTACCCACCAGATAGCTGGAATTAGCCCTCCCACAGCTTTCATCAGAGTTCTAAATAACTCTACCATTACTTCCTTAGCTACCCCTACCATTATGGACCACCCTGATCCGAGTCCTTCAACTGTGCCTCAAAGCAATCCATGTAGTCTACTCTTTAGAAACTCTAGACTCTGAGTAAGACTCTCGAGACTTCATGAGCCCCTGACCAGAACCCATCCTCCCACCAACAAAGGTTTCCAGCAACCAGAAGGTAAATACCACTCACCTCAATAGCCTGAGGCCTCTAACTACCACTACCAAAACTAAACTGACCCATCCTACTGCCCCTCCCCTCAAAGAAGGATTAATAAATGACAGATCCCTGACTGCACACTGCACAGATATCTGTGATCTGATTTCGATCGATAACCTGGACTTTCTTGCTGTCACAGAATCTTGGATGCATGACCGCTACTCTCCCTAGCAATCTGGAAGGTTACACCATATTGAGACAGGACAGAGCTAATATGTGTGGCGGCAGCATTGCTATCATAGCCAAGACTAGCCTAGGCATGAGATCTACGCCCACCACAGTATCCGAATGATGTGAAGGGCTCACCATCAAACTTCCTCTAGCTAGCTAGCTCCCAGAAACTGACTATCCACCGCATCTACAGACCGTCTGGACCTATAGGGACTTTCGAGAATGATATCTATAATCTACTTTCCAATAACCTCAAAACATCCTCACACCTACTTGTCCTAGGGGACTTTAACCTGGGTTTCAATGACCCTCTAGACAAAAATGCCACAACCATCGCCAACACTCTTTTTGATCTGGGTATAACGCAAAAAACTCTCGAACCCACTCACATCAAAGGGAGAATTCTCGACTGGCTAGCAGACTACAATTGCACCGCCAACATCAAATCCATCGTCCCACAACTCTGGACAGATCACTTCTTCTTCTCTTTGAACTATCCACCTCTAGACCACTCTCGGCAGCACCCACCATGGTCCCGCCATGTCCAACAAGAAATAAAAATAGTATCACCAAGGATAAAGTAATTCCGGTGATCCTCACCACTCCTAATCGACTAGCGGATCACTTGGACCCCGAAACACTTGTCAACGAGTACAACAAAATCATGTTATCCACCCTGGACAACATCACCCCTCTAAAACTTAGACCAAGTAAACCCAAATCCCACCTAAACAAATGGTTTACCCCAGAACTAAAGGATCTTCGACTACTTAAGAGAAGCTGTGAAACAGCATGGAAACTAAACCCCTCAGAAGACCACAAAAACATACTAATGGAAATATCTTCCCAATATAAAAAGGAAATCCACCTAGCCCTGCAAAACTCATGCAACAAACATATATCTAATGCTAATTCGAGTATGAGGGAACTGTTCACCATCCTCAAGGAACTAGAGTCACGCATACCCATTCCGGACACATGCTCCAAAGATACATCATGGTGCGCTGATATTCAACAAGCACTATCAAACAAAATAACCATGCTCCAAAAGAAAATCGCTAAGAAAAAAGGCTCTCTCATTCAACCATCCCAGACCAACAACCTAAAGATAGACCCCGCTCCAAAGGAACAGGACCCAGCTGCACGTTTCTTGTTCTCCAAAACCTCTATACTTGAGGTGGAGAAGGTTATCCTCTCTCTCAAGCCATCAAACTGCCAGGGCGACCCATACATGGCCCAGCTTATAAAAGACGCTGCCAGGGATCTTTCCACATTTATCTTGAAGCTTGTTGATGCCTCATTCATGTCTGGCACTGTGCTGACTAACCTAAAACAATCTTGGGTACTACCGCTGTTCAAAACACAAACCCTAGACCCACTTATACCCACAAACTACCGTCCCTTCACAACAGTACCTTTTTTGCTTAAAATCTTGCACAAGATTGCTTATAACCAAATCCAAAAATTTTTGGAACAACATAAGCTCTTAGGAGAAAGCCAATCAAGATCCCGACCGCAATACTGCACAGAGACTGCCCTCATTGATTTTAAAGCACAAATATATGAATTATGAGATACAGGAAAAATGGCTCTCCTCTTGTTGCTGGATCTCTCAGCTGCATTTGACCTTGTGGACCACGGTGTCCTCGGCAGCCACCTAGACTCAGCAGCACACTTTTCTAAAGAGGCCATAACCTCGATCAAGTCTTTCCTCAGCGACAGGACTATGAGGGTGTTCTCCCCAGTGGCAGCAGCTGACACGATTCCCATCCTGTGCGGAGTTCCTCAGGGCTCCTGTGTATCCCCTACCCTATACAACATATTTACTAAGCCCCTTTTTGATGATCTGGACCTTCTCGGTATCACCTACACTAACTAAGCAGATGATACACAGATTCTCCTCCCACTTTCTGGGGATTATAACAGGGATTTAGCCTTGGTAATAAGGGTGTATATCATCATCCAGGCATGGATGGCAACCCAGGGTCTATGCCTGAATGATGACAAAACAGAGCTCATCATCCTAGGGACTCACTCTAACCTCAAAAAACTGAGCCAAGACTACATCTCATTTGAGATTGACGGTAATATCATCAGGGTGTCCAAGGAGGTGAAGACACTTGGCTTATATCTGGATTCCACCCTCTCCTTCAACAAACAAGTGAAATCTATGGCATCTACCCCAGCTTACATTTGTAAGCTCATTAGAGCTGGCAAATACTTTCTCTCAGATAAAAACAGCATTATTTTAGCTAGAGCCTTGATTCTATCTAGGCTTGACTACTGTAACACCCTCTGCATTGGTGCTAATAAATCCATCATCCAAAAAATTCAAATCCTACAAAATACCACCAAAAGAACGCACATATCCAGGATCAGGCGCCATAACAAGTGGCTGTCCACCCAAAACAAAATCCACTTAAAAGTGGCATCCCTTGTTCAGAAAGCTCTGAACAATGCCACACCAAGCTACCTCACAGACAAATTCCTAAAGAGAAGCTCCACCTGACCAGCAAGAACCTCTAATGCCAATAGCCTCATCATACCAAGATTCGGGCTAGCTAAGGCTGGGGGAGGTAGCATCCAGGTACGAGCAGCCCAATTATGGAACTCACTGCACCACACTTTACGGGAGGAGCAGCCCTTTCTGAAATTCAGATCCAACTATATCAACCTTCTGTGTGTATTCCGTAACCTGAACCTAAGCCTTGCATATTCTGTACTGCTGCGCCCAGCTACCTTCGGGTTTGGTGCAATTTATAAGTGAATAAAACAAACAAACAAACAAACAATATGATATGACATTTATAGCGCGCCTATACACAAGTGTTTCAAGGTGCGACGAGGCAAGGGAGGGGAAACAAAGGGAGGACAAGACAACGATCTTCCTAGGCCTAGTGACATTGAGATTGCGCAAGTGCAGAGGATTGGCTGGTTACCAGTTAGCAGAATATAATATTCTGCCTACCAGCAACATTCCTATTGAGACCAGCAGTACCACATGAGATAGCCCCAGTGGCAATTTGTACACTACACACAGAGGCAGTGATCATGAAGAAAGGCTCAGTCACCCTAAGAGGCACAGACAAAGAAGGAATGGAGTGGAGGACAGTACTATGCATAGACCCCACACTGCGATTAAGAGACACAGGGACAAACAGTTATTTGCAGACATGGAAATGGACAGAGAGATAATATTTGAAATCAGCATACCCTTTCACATGGGAATGTAACACAGAGAAGTAACACTGACAATTCTGACAGCCACAGCAACACGTTCATCTGGACAGACAACCCACATGATGTTGGGCAACTGAACAGTATAGGGGCAGTATACTCAAATCAGGAGCCATACTACCCAGAGTTAAACAAAACCCTCCATCCAACGAGGCAGATTAGGAAGCCTATGGGCCTCATTACACGGTAGGCAGTAGCCATGGTGCTATTAATGCCATGGCTACCCCCTTACCACATTCCGGGTCTGTGTTCCCGGAATAGGGACTTACCGGGTCATTCCGACATTGGAGGACCCGGTAAATCCCCATTCCAGGAACCATTCCCCATTCCCATTTGAGCCCCCATAGAGCTCAATGGGAATGGGGATGGAGCTAATAACGGGCCCGCTATTAGCGGGCCCGTTATTAGCTCTGAAGTCCCTCAACGGGTCCCTTGCATAACGCCTGGTAACACCAGGCATTAGGGAAACGACCCACTAAGGGACCTCGTAGTAGGGCAGTAAGGGATTACCGGCACCGGTGCCCTTACCAGTGCCAGTAATCCCTTACTGCCTACCGTGTAATGAGGCCCTATGACATTATCAAAGCGCTACTTGACCAAGGCATTATAGTGCCCTCAGACTGACAATGTAAGTCAGCTATATACCCCCTGAAGAAATCAAAAGGGTCATCATGGAGATTCATCCAGGATCTCCGCCCTCTGAATGACATGGTGGAAGCAGAATACCCACTAGTGCCTAACCCTGCATCAATACTATACAACATCCCTTCAGATGCATTCTATTACACTGTAATTGACCTTAAGAATGCATTCTTTACCACACCATGTCACCCAGATTCCCAGCATTTGACCACATTTTTATATCACGGAAAAAGATTCCAGCACACTCGAATATCACAGGGATACTGTGAATCCCATAGTATCTTTATTAGGATCCTCCAGATGGTCCTAGTAAACATCCACATGGCCATCAGTACACCAGAACTAGAAACCCCAGACTATAAAAATCAGTTTTACTTATTTTTTCACTCAAACAGACATGTCATGACAGCAGTATTCAGACAATGGGGGTCATTCCAAGTTGGGTGGTGAGGTATACCGGTGTGGGATGTTTTAACCCACGCATCCAAGCCCTTCAACAGTACTGTGCATTGGTGGCAGCAGAAACTTCAGAATGGCCACTGGAAAGCATGCTGATCGCTCAAAACCATCCAAAAATGTGCAGTAAAAAATGGAAAAATAGGCTGCCACCCACTTTTGCCTATATTAGTGAGCACAGGAAGTCACTGCCTAAAACCACCATTGGGCTACACACACAGTAGCCTGAAACCACTTGGAAATAGCAATACTGATTGCCAAAAGCAACCAAGAGCTGTTTGGGAATTAATTTTCTTGATTGTCAAAATGTTTTAAAATCATGGCTCAAAAATCACCAAAAACATCCAACCTTCTTGTTGGGTGTTCCACATTACTCTTCTGCAAGAATCCACATCAGTACAATATCAGCAAGAATCCTATGCTATCAAAGCTAAATCCCCTTTTAAAGAAAGTCAGCTGTCAAAAAAGGGTGCAGTACCGTTACTCACCAGTACCAGAAAGCCGGCGTTTTATAATCACCAGTATCTTTGTAAAGTGAACAATTGAACTCAAACTATGCCAAAGAAATACCGGCTATCAGAAGCCTAAGGGGTAGAGACAATATAAAACTATATTCTGAAATGACTTGAAGGAAGCAATTGTTTAATGTATGTATTAAAAATGTGGGTTATATTGTAAGAAAAGACAAATTGTAACCTTGATGGCAGAGTTAAAAAATGTTCCCAAACTGGGGATCAGACAGATTCCACACCTCCCCCCTGAACAAAAGAAGCTTCCTTCTGCACCAAGCCATGCTGATTTGGTTGTGACTTGTCAACAACTCCTGGCAGGAAACAGGCCATGTGACCTCTAAGTCAGAGCCAAGTTCTGGGGGGCGGACCAAACTGAGATGTGAATTCAATTGAGAGCACATGTATGGTTTATAAAATTGCAATTTACAAAGCTTACCAACCTGACAGAAATGTCAAACTTGGAGATTCTTAAAATGACAAATTCACGTAACGTAAAAAAACGTACAGGGTGTGTACGTCTGTGTAAAATTTGGCGCAGAACCGATATTGCAAAACCCACCGAAAATGAAAATAAAAATAAGTTGTCATTTCTGAACCCAAGCTCGTAGGGACATAGGACGTGAACAGAGACATGCCTTAATTCATCTGTGATGTGTATATGTATTATGAACAACTTGTGTATCTGGGAAACCTGGTTGTTATGAAAAACTGATTTTCTATGAAAAAGCAGAGGGGAGGGATTACAGCTAAGCCATAAACACAGCATCACCCTGACACATTAATCCCTTCTCCAGTCAGGTCACAGAGAATCCTCTAACCTATCAAATCCTTAGTGGGTTGGGCATGTAGAGTCAGACTCCACACCCACTTTGAAAACACATAAAAAGAGACTGCTGAGGCCCAGATAGACACACTCACTTTTCCACTTCAACCAATTCTTGCAAAGCGCTCTGCCGGAAAACTCCAGATCCAGACAGACTCCAGAACCAAAACTCTAGAACCCAAACTCTAGAACCTTGGAGAAGCAGAGGCCTAATCCACAAGCTGGACTCTTCCCAGCAGGCTTCAGAATCTAGCAACCTGATTCTAACCCCTAAACTTCAAGGGGCTCTCACCTTCAACAGCCGGGCCATGCTTTTTGATTCTAGCCAGGAACCCTGTGATAGAACCAGGACTCCAGACCCAGTAAGCAGAGCTGTATCCAGAACCTGTCAGATCCCATTCCAGAGGCCGCAGACCACACTGTGCAGTGCTGAACGCAGAACCTAGAGGGCCTGAGACTTGTCCAGTGGTGAGAGAACTGCAGCCAAACCCTTTGACCAGATCTTTGACGAGGCACATTCTATTCCAAAACTAGGAGTGAGTATCGAGTCTAGAACTGTGCGTAGTCATCTCTTAGTCTAAAGTAATCTTATCCCATCCATTTCAACCTGTCCAGAACGGCATTTAGAATTTTGTGTCAATCCTGTGATTTCAAATCTGTAAAAGCGCCATCTGTCATTCTGAAATCTTGACTTTATTTCTGAAAATCTACCTCCACAAAAACGTCCGTATCTTTTGAACCGTATGTCCTAGAATTGAAATTTGCATGCGGAAAAAGTGCTGCGAATTGCAATTTAGCTCCATTTCATTTTCTGTCAAAATAGCGGTCTCTTGCTTTCCACTGCTGAATTTCGTTTTCAAGTTGATAATCATTCATGAATCATTGCTAGGGTTGACCTGAACCAATCTAAAGTAACTATTACTCATCCTGAATCTTCTTTAGTGAATTAAAATCATTTTAGCATATTTTCACATTCCCTGCAACCACCTTAAAAAGTATTTTTGCCTGTTTAAAATCATATCGGTTTTCTCTAAGCTTGATGGGGGGAACTGGAATTGAACTGTATTCATGATTGTATTCCTGAAACCTGTGTGCTCTCCTTTCCATCTCCTCATATTGCATAGGTGGGGAGTGAGTTGTCACAAGGGAAAAAGTGATCATATTATCTCTTGTTGAAACCATATCAAGTTTATTTCTGTGTTGCATTTTTTACCACCATTGCATTTCCTTGAACCATAAAAGTATTCTCTGCTATCGTATCCTTCCTATTCCAACTCCTCAGTGATTAAAGAGAGTCTGCTCTTGTAATATTACCCATTGTTGATCACTACTATACTGATAAGTGTGCTATCAAATATTATTTTATTCGTAAAAGTGTGATATAGTGTTTAATTCTTCAGATAAATCTTTTAAATTGCAAAACAAACCTACTTCTTGACCTAGTGAGGTCAGGGGGAATCAAAGAGAGGGCGTGATATAAGGGTTCATCGTCCAGATTTAAGGACTTTGACATAAAAATATATCAATAAGAGCTTCCATTGGGCATCCCAAACTAGGCATTGACTCAGTTGGAGTACCACATTGAAGTCACTTACACCGGGCACCGGTAAGGAGACCATTGCCGCTAATCCCTTACCACCCAATTCCAAGGTCCCTTGGCGGGGACCGTAAAGGACGTGTCGTCGGACCACACGTTCTTTACGGGACCCGTTAAGGGACCTTGTAGCTAATAACGGGCCCGCAATTAGCGGGCCCGTTATTAGTGCCTTCCCCCTTCCGATGGAGCCCAATGGGGGCTCAAATGGGAATGGGGAATGGCTTTTGGAATGGGGACTTAGCGGGTCCGTCTAAGGCGGAATGTCCCGGAAAGTCCCCCCTCCACCAGACCGGACCCGGACAGGATTTTGGAGGCAGCCATGGCGCTAGTAGCGCCATGGCTGCCTCCAAAGTCGGAATGGGGCCCAATGATTGTCACAGAGAAACAGACCATTAACATACTGCAGTGGTCTTTTAGACCGAGTAATGCAAGGTAATTTCCAATGCGAGCAAGCATTAGCTGCCACAGCATTTGCCGTCACTTTGTATGTTGAACATGCAGTCTTCTCCATTTTACAGAGAAATAAATCAACCTTCACCACCCAGAGAGCTAGTGCTAATTGAATTGAATTGATATTTTATTTATATCGCGCTCATACACAGGTGTTTCAAAGCGCGACCAGGCAAGGGAGGGGAACAGGGGAGTAGACAAAACAACGATCTTACTAGGCACAGTGACATTGAGAACATGCAAGTGCTTGGAAAGGGTGCTGGGGAGAAGTGCAAGGGAGAGGGGAGAAGTGGAAAGTGCAGAGCAAGGGGAGAGCAGAAATAAATACTGATAAATACTTGATAAAAACAGCAACCACAGGAAATAGTAGTGCATCAAGCAAGTGCTAAGTTGAGGGAAGCAGACAGGGAATGTCTGGTAAGTGCAAGGGATGAAGAGGGGGGACTGTGTGGGTACAGATACAGACCCCAGTGCAAAGGGTGGCCGGGAGGCAGTGCAGGAGGGTAGAAAAGATAAGTAGGAGCCTGTACCCAGTGGGCAGAGGGTGGCAAGGCGCACAGTAACAAGGGAGACCAGAATCAACGGAGGAGAGGGGGGACGAAAGCAGAAGCAAAGAGGATGGTCTTAAGGTGCTTCCGGAACCGGAGGTGGTTCTCCTCAAGTTTTAGGGTTGTAGGGAGGCTGTTCCAGAGGGAGGCCCCAGCCGAAGAAAGAGATCGGCCCCCAGCTCGTTTCTTAGAAAAGCGACTGACCCTGAGGGAATTAGAGGTAGAGGAGTGGACAGCTTGAGAGGGGAGGTATTTGCAGAGGGATAGCTGAAGGTATTTTGGACCCAGGCCCAGTAAGCCTTGTGGATAATGCAGAGGGTTTTGAATTTAATCCTTGAATCCACAGGGAGCCAATGAAGAGATTTCAAGGCTGGTGAGATACGATCCCAGGGTTTAAGGCCAAGGACAAGATCGCAGTCCTGTTCTGAATTTGTTGCAGAGGGCGGAGAGTAGAGGAAGGTAGATTTAGAAAGAGGCTGTTACCGTAGTCCAACCTAGAGAGAACCAGAGCTTGGGATACCATGAGCTTCTGGGGGAAGGAGAGGAAAGGTAGAGTACCTCTAAGGAGATGCAGTATGAAGTTTGACTTTTTAGAGACCTCAGAGATGTGGGCGGAGAAGGAAAGAGTGGAGTCAATGATGACCCCAAGGTTCTTAGCCACACAGGTAGGGGTTGGTGTAGGGCCGAGGGAAGCAGGCCAGAGAGTGAGGGGAAAGGATGATGAAGGTGTGCCAATGAGGAGGATCTCCTTCTTGCTGGCATTCAGACAAAGATATTTGGCGGCACACCAATCTTGAATGGCAGTTAGCACTCAGAGGTAAGAGAGGGAGAAGAGGTGGCCGAGGGCAGCCTGAGAATTAGCTGAGTGTCGTCAGCGTAACACTGGAAATTTGAGCAGAAGATGGCAATGCAGTGGGCGAGAGTTGCCAGGTATTGGTTGAAAAGCGAGGGTGAGAGGTTAGAACCCTGAGGGACACCACAGGTAGAGAGGAAGATAGATGATAGGAAGGATGACTAAGCTGATAGCTAACCCAGCTATCAGCATAGTGAGGTGCCACATTGTGGACCCCGCAACATTCATAGCTAAACCGTTGAGCCCTTAAATCAGGTCCATGACTGTGCAGTATATGAAAGCAAACCAGACAAATACAACAGGGTGAGTGAAGATGCCCTAGACGCAGGGGAAGGGTTCTCTGTAGACGTGTCATTGAGTATAGATCAAGAAAGTGGCCAAAGACACACTGAAGCAGTAGTAATAATATATGTAAGAGACTAAGAGGAAGAATTTCAAATAGTGATGCAACAGAGATTACTCTGGCACTTTTCAGCAAAAGCAGCATAACTTATTGTACTAGTAGAAGCATTAGAGGCATCATCGGACAATGGCGTCACCATATTTACAGACTCAACTTACATGACAAATACCGTACATTCTGTCGTATCATGGTGAAAGAGAAGAGGATACAGAAGGACAGATGGGTTACCAGTCCAAAATGCTACCTTATTAGCCAGATTAATAGAAGCACTGAATTGTTCCCCCCACGAGATTATTTTGAAGCAAGCAGCGCACTCCAAGGGGAAAGGCCTAATCTCCCATGGAAATGCAGGCGCTGATGCAGCCGCCAAGCAGGCAGTTTATATGCCCTTTTCAGAGAAAAGTAAAGTGCCTGTCACAGCAATACAAGAGCGATTACCAGAAACGTATAGTTCTTTGTCAAAAGAACACATTATTGAATTCCAAGAAAGAGCATCACCAGAGGAAAAGTATTGTGTGTGAAACGGGGGTGTGCCCTATCACCCACTGTCACTATCTGGAGGCAAAACAGCACAGGTAAAGTAGTAATGCACATAGAGTTATTGAATACCACCATGGAGCAGCTCCATTACCCCATGCAAACACCTAAGCAGCACATTGCAGCTGACATTAGTGAGGACTGGTTGATGCCCATTTTGGCCAGACGAGTCGATAAGTACATGGCAAACTGTATCACAAGCCTCAAGTTTCATCCAGGACACACTCTCAAGACATTAAAAGCAGCATTGCCCCACACATCGGGACACTTCAGAGAGCTCCACATTGATCACATTGACATGGTAACTAGGTGCAATACATACAGGTATGTAATAGTAATTGTGTGCCCATATTCCCATTGGATCGAAGTGGGAATCTATGTGAATGCAGATGCCAAATCTGCAGCCAGATTCCTAGTAAAAGAAGTGTTCCCCATATGGAGTATCTGTGAAAAACTGAGGTCACACAACTGAGGTCAGACATTGTCCCTCATTTTGTGAATGAATTCTTCAATTAATTAACAGTATTGTTAGGTATTAGACACAAGCTGTGCACAGAGTCTACACCAGACAGCACACACCCATATTTACAGGACCTTACACGGTGGAGCAAGCTACTCGTACTGCGGCAAAATTGAAGAACTGTTGTGCCTGAATGAACTTAACCAATCTATGCAAGGATAACAGAAAACAATTGCAGCATTGAACCACAGCAGACATCGATATTGGAATCAGCTACCATAAGTTCAGTTGAAAGTATAGACTATGAGAAATTACCTTAAGAGACTGTGGCTTCTTGGGCACAGCAGGGCCAGTGCAGAGACATATGTTCAGAAAACCAAAATGAACAATTATAGAAAAATTAAGAATATCTTTCAAGGGATATGTTGTCTATTCTTTTCTCTTCTCTCCTTTTTCATTAATGAAGCTAATGAGTTTAGGTCTTAGAAGTAAAGGAAATAATAAAACAGGAGTAGTAAATGTAGCCACTATTAGAGATAACCTCATGACCAGACACAAAAAACAATTGAACACAGGTATAAATACTAACCCGTTGGATGAGCATCGCTCTGATGGTATTAATATCTGGTACAAAACAATTAAAGCAATTAGTAGGGTCCAATTTACATATGCAGGCTTATCCCTCATACAGTTGGCACCCCAGACTGTTCTTATCTAAGGAATTGCTGACATTAGAGACACAGTCGATTCATGGAATAATTAGCGTGGCGCAAGTGGCCAAAAACGTGCGATTCGCAGTGGAATAGCGAAAATCGCAGTGCAAGTGCGAAAATCGCACGAAAAGCAGTGCACATCGATTCATGGAAGGCCGTGCGCGAGAAAACCATCGGATGTGCGCTAAAAAAGTGCGCGGCGCACGTTGGTGCACAGGCTATCTAACGTCGTGCGCCAGGTCACAGCGAAAATCGCACAGGCCACAGCGAAAATCGCACATAGCGCGGCGCACACAACAAAAGTAGGCGGAACACGGGGCGTAACACTCGGAATGGGTAACAACTTGCCAAAATGTGGGCGTCAGGGAGGAAGTACAGGGTGCAAGTGCGCGGAACGCCCACATGCTCGCCTACAACACGTATTCATGGAATCGAATAGGGCAAAAAAGCGCACGGTCAAACCAGCGCACAGGCACAAACACGACCGCCACAAGAAAGCAGGCGGTAGCGTCTCTGCGCCTGTAATAGATGTGCGCCAAAAGGTGCGCCAACAAATAGCACCTATATACAGCCATGATGAATGTCCTATACTGTGGCCCTCCAGGACAAATAACGTGCAAAGGGGTACGCACAAACACGGACACCCGCTGACTGAAAAATAACGTGTGCGTGTATTCCGGGGTGCGCGGGAACTTTCACATGCGATTTGGCAGGGTACGTGGATTTCAGGGGTGCGTGGGAAGTTCCACACGTGATTTGGCCGGGTACGTGCGCGGGAATATCCACACGCGATTTGGCTGGGTACGTGGATCTCAGGGGTGCGCAGGAAGTCTCACACGCGATTTGGCAGGGTACATGGATTTCAGGGGTGCGCGGGAAGTTCCACACGCGATTTGGCTGGGTACGTGCGCGGGAATTTCCACACGCGACTTGGCTGGGTACGTGGATCTCAGGGGTGCGCGGGAAGTCTCACACGCGATTTGGCAGGGTACATGGATTTCAGGGGTGCGCGGGAAGTCCCACACGCGATTTGGCCGGGTACGTGCGCGGGAATTTCCACACGCGATTTGGCTGGGTACGTGGATCTCAGGGGTGCGCGGGAAGTCTCACACGCGATTTGGCAGGGTACGTGGATTTCAGGGGTGCGCGGGAAGTCCCACACACGATTTGGCCGGGTACGTGCACGGGAATTTCCACACGCGACTTGGCTGGGTACGTGGATCTCTGGGGTGCGCGGGAAGTCCCACACGCGATTTGGCAGGGTACGTGGACTTCAGGGGTGCGTGGGAAGTTCCACAAGCGATTTGGTCGGGTAGGTGCGCGTGAATTTCCACACGCGATTTGGCTGGGTATGTGTATTTCAGGGGTACGCGGGAAATTCTGCACGCGATTTGGCTGTGTGCTCCCAGGTATTCCCTGTACACCCTCCACGGCCCCTGCAGGCAGCCGACACCACAGGGGACTACCCTGCACACCTGCTCATGTCACCCAGCACCCCCACCCCCCAGCATCCAGGGGCACCCTCCACCAGGCCCCCACTCATGTCCAACTCATGTCCCCCTGCACCCCCACCCCCCAGCATCCAGGGGCACCCTCCACCAGGCCCCCACTCATGGCCCCTATCACCCCCACCCCCCAGCAGTGCAGGGCAGCACCACCAGGCCCCCACTCATGGCCCCTATCACCCCCACCCCCAGCAGTGCAGGGGCAGCACCACCAGGCCCCCACTCATGTCTCACACCACCCCCACCCCCCAGCAGTGCAGGGGCACCCTCCACCAGGCCCCCACTCATGTCGCCCTGCACCCCCCACCTCCCAGCAGTGCAGGGGCACCCTCCATCAGGCCCCCACTCATGGCCCCTATCACCCCCACCCCCCAGCAGTGCAGGGGCAGCACCAACAGGCCCCGACTCGTGTTCCCACCACCCCCACCCCCCAGCAGTGCAGGGGGCACCCTCCACCAGGCCCCCACTCATGTCCCCCTGTACCCCCACGCCCCAGCAGTGCAGGGGCACCCTCCACCAGGCCCCCACTCATGTCCCCCTGCACCCCGACCCCCCAGCATCCAGGGGCACCCTCCACCAGGCCCCCACTCATGGCCCCTATCACCCCCATCCCCCAGCAGTGCAGGGGCAGCACCACCAGGCCCCCACTCATGTCTCCCACCACCCCCACCCCCCAGCAGTGCAGGGGCACCCTCCACCAGGCCCCCACTCATGTCTCCCACCACCCCACCCCCAAGCATCCGGGGGCACCCTCCACCAGGCCCCCACTCATGGCCCCTATCACCCCCACCCCCCAGCATCCAGGGGCAATCTCCAACAGGCCCCCACTCATGGCCCCTATCACCCCCACCCCCCAGCAGTGCAGGGGCAGCACCACCAGGCCCCCACTCATGTCCAACTCATGTCTCCCACCACCCCCACCCCCCAGCAGTGCAGGGGCACCCTCCACCAGGCCCCCACTCATGTCCCCCTGCACCCCCACCTCCCAGCATCCAGGGGCACCCTCCACCAGGCCCCCACTCATGGCCCCTATCACCCCCACCCCCCAGCATCCAGGGGCACTCTCCACCAGGCCCCCACTAATGGCCCCTTTCACCCCCACCCCCCAGCAGTGCAGGGGCAGCACCACCAGGCCCACACTCATGTCCAGCTCATGTCTCCCACCCCCCCACCCCCCAGCAGTGCAGGGGCACCCTCCACCAGGCCCCCACTCATGTCTCCCACCTCCCCCACCCCCCAGCATCCAGGGGCACCCTCCACCAGGCCCCCACTCATGGCCCCTATCACCCCCACCGCCCAGCAGTGCAGGGGCAGCACCACCAGTCCCCACCCATGTCCCCCTGCACCCCCACCACCCAGGATTAGGGGGCACCCTCCACCAGGCCCCCACTCATGTCCCCCTGCACCCCCACCCCCCAGCATCCAGGGGCACCCTCCACCAGGCCCCCACTCATGGCCCCTATCACCCTCACCCCTCAGCAGTGCAGGGGTACCCTCCACTAGGCCCCCACTCATGTCCCCTATCACCCCCGCCACCCAGCAGTGCAGGGGCAGCACCACCAGGCCCTCACTCATGTCCAACTCATGTCTCCCACCACCCCCACCCCCCAGCAGTGCAGGGGCACCCTCCACCAGGCCCCCACTCATGTCCCCCTGCACCCCCACCCCCCAGCATCCAGGGGCACCCTCTACCAGGCCCCCACTCATGGCCCCTATCACCCCCACCCCCCCGCATCCAGGGGCACCCTCCAGCAGGCCCCCATTCATGGCCCCTATCACCCCCACCCCCCAGCAGTGCAGGGGCAGCACCACCAGGCCCCCACTCATGTCCAACTCATGTCTCCCACCACCCCCACCCCCCAGCAGTGCAGGGGCACGCTCCACCAGGCCCCCACTCATGTCTCCCACCACCCCCACCCCCCAGCATCCAGGGGCACCCTCCACCAGGCACCCACTCATGCCCCCTATCACCCCCACCCCCCAGCAGTGCAGGGGCAGCACCACCAGGCCCCCACTCATGTCCAACTCATGTCTCCCAGCACCCCCACCCCCAGCAGTGCAGGGGCACCCTCCACCAGGCCCCCACTCATGTCCCCCTGCACCCCCACCCCCCAGCATCCAGTGGCACCCTCCACCAGGCCCCCACTCATGGCCCCTATCACCCCCAACCCCCAGCAGTGCAGGGGCAGCACCACCAGGCCCCCACTAATGTCCAACTCATGTCTCCCACCACCCCCACCTCCCAGCAGTGCAGGGGCACCCTCCACCAGGCCCCCACTCATGTCCCCCTGCACCCCCACCCCCCAGCATCCAGGGGTACCCTCCACCAGGCCCCCACTCATGGCCCCTATCACCCCCACCCCCCAGCAGTGCAGGGGCAGCACCACCAGGCCCCCACTCATGTCTCCCACCACCCACACCTCCATGCAGTGCAGGGGCACCCTCCACCAGGCCCCCACTCATGTCTACCACCACCCCCACCCCCCAGCATCCAGGGGCACCCTCCACCAGGCCCCCACTCATGGCCCCTATCACCCCCACCCCCCAGCAGTGCAGGGGCAGCACCACCAGGCCCCCACTCATGTCCAACTCATATCTCCCACCACCCCCACCCCCCAGCAGTGCAGGGGCACCCTCCACCAGGCCCCCACCCATGTCTCCCACCACCCCCACCCCCCAGCCACCATAGGCAGCCCCCACCAGGCTCCCACTCATGTCTCCCACCCACCCCCACCCCCCAGCCACCATGGGCAGCCCCCACCAGGCCCCCACTCATGTCTCCCACCCACCCCCCCAGCCACCATGGGCAGCCCCCACCAGGCTCCCACCCATGTCTACCACCTCCCCCACCCCCCAGCCACCATGGGCAGCCCCCACCAGGCCCCAACTCATGTCTCCCACCCACCCCCACCCCCCAGCCACCATAAGCAGCCTCCACCAGGCCCCCACTCATGTCTCCCACCACCCCCACACCCCAGCCACCATGGGCAGCCTCCACCAGGCCCCCACTCATGTCCCCTATCACCCCCACCCCCCAGCCACCAATGGCAGCCTCCACCAGGCCCCCACTCATGGTCCCTATCATGCCCACCCCCCAGCAGTGCAGGGGCAGCACCACCAGGCCCCCACTCATGTCCAACTCATGTCTCCCACCACCCTCACCCCCCAGCAGTGCAGGGGCACCCTCCACCAGGCCCCCACCCATGTCTCCCACCACCCCCACCCCCCAGCCACCATGGGCAGCCCCCACCAGGCCCCCACTCATGTCTCCCACCCACCCCCACCCCCCAGCCACCATGGGCAGCCCCCACCAGGCCCCCACTCATGTCTGCCACCCACCCCCCCAGCCACCATGGGCAGCCCCCACCAGGCTCCCACCCATGTCTACCACCCCCCCAGCCCCCAGCCACCATGGGCAGCCCCCACCAGGCCCCCACTCATGTCTCCCACCCACCCCCACCCCCCAGCCACCATGGGCAGCCTCCACCAGGCCCCCACTCATGTCTCCCACCACCCCAACCCCCCAGCTGCAGCCGTGGGGGCATCCCCGCCGCCTTGCTCCACAGCGCCGTCTCCGCCCTCTTCTTCACTAGCCGCTCCGTAGAGGGAGACATAGAACACAAGCATCAGGGTACTGTTCAATGGTCCCCTAGAAAGGAAGCAATAGCAGATGAGTACCACTGTCAAAGTACACTTCCATCATGTCCCTCCACAACACATGGGTCAGTCCAGGCAAAACACACACAGTAACAGGCATGGTGCATGCCATGGACATTTCCATACATGTCCAATGGACTCTTGAAACATACAATGATATGGAACTCACATGCATCATGGGTCATGCCTATCACATGCACACACTTCAACTCAGTCACATCCATATGGCCTCATACACCCCAAACACAGCGGATACAAGGATAACTAGGCTGCATCAGTGAATCTGTGCACTGTCACACATGTGTCATGCATCCATGGCATTCACAAGTCACAGACACGCAGGTCAGGCACAGAGACATGGCTACCATATATGTACCTGGCATCAGCACCCATCCCTCACCCCCACCCATGTCCAGGAACAGAGACTGGCATGCTCTCATGTGTAAAATCTTCATAGGGCTCCCCATGTCGCATTTAAACACATGCAACAACCATGTGGTTCACACATCACTGGTCGCACATGCATTACAATGATGTCCCTGCACACATACATGCATACATGGTCTATGTCACACATACAGGCAAGTATCAGACAACCAGCACACCGCAACATGCCCTGTCTCACACAGCAACGCTTGGCCACTTACCGCTCAACTCCAGACGGGTCTCCCTCTCAAGGACCTGGGCGTGGAGCGCTGGGCGTACGTGTTCCAGGACCCTCATCTGGATGGAACTCATGCAGCCCCGGCCCCCCTCCACGAGGCGCCGGCCTTCTCGAGGGTCCTGGACCTCAAGTCCTCCCAGTGCTTCTTGATCTTCTGGACGTCGCGGGTTGCCACCCCCTCCGCGTTGATGGCAACCACACAGTCGGCCCAGATCCTCTCCCGTCCTTCCTTGCTGGCGCGGGACGATCCAAAGAGGGCATCATACTGCCCCAGGACATGCTCCACCAGGACACCAACTTCGGTGGCAGTGAAGCTGGTGCCCCTCTGCCCCTCTGGCCTGGGGTTGCCACTGGTGCCAGATGTGGAAGTGCCCGACATGGCAACCCCAGAGGCAGGAGTGGGTGGGCAACTGGGTAATGGGGCTGGGCTGTGGAGCGATGTTATCCCAGTCAGGAGTCTTCTGTTCCAGCAGGGGTGGACACAGCAACTGGACCCCTGCAGATGGCTGATGTGCAGGCACCAAATGGCAGGGCACAGTGGCAGCAGGCAGGCAGGCAGGCTGGCAGCAGCAGCAGATGGCACGTGGGAGGCTGCTCGGGGCACTGGGGGGCAGTAATTCGGCCTTCTGGGCAGGAGCGTGGTCTTCCGTGTGTTTTCGCGTGGCCAGCTTGATACGGAGTGATTTGGCACGTGAAAATCCTGCACGTCAGCGTGAAATTTGAGGAAAGGCCCTTAGCGCGTAAGCGCGTCAGCACGCATACGCGATTCTATTGGACCAAAGGCCCTCAGCGCGTAAGCGCGTCTGTGACGTGACCCGCACGGGTGTTTCCCTCATAGCACGTGATGACGGAGCACACGTGGAAAGACTGCACGTCAGAGTGTCATCGCGTGTAATTGGACAAAAGTGCACGTACACGCGATTGGCCTATGTACGTGTATTTCAGGGCTGCGCAGGCACTTACACACGCGAGTACATCAGCGCACGTGTATTCCGGGGTGCGCGGGAATTTCCACACGCTATTGGCCTGGGTACTGGATTTCAGGGGTAGTTTCGGGTAGCGGGAAGTTTCACACGCTCGCCTACAACACGCGCAAAGAAACACGTATGCCAGTAGGAAGCAGGCATACGTCGTCCCGCGACGCATAAATTTGCGTGCAAAAAACTAACAAGCTCAGACGCCAGGAAGAATATACCGTTCCTAGCAGCAGTGACCGTGGGCTACCAAAGGAGGAGGAGGAGGATAGTCAGGGCCAGAATATTCACACCCAGAACCAGCCTTTTCGGGATGCCTGATGACCAGGTGTATGGGAGGTACAGGTTTCCACCACACATAATACTGGACCGGGTGAGTGAGTGGGAGGATGACCTCACATCACCCACCCTGTGCTCCCAAGCACTCAGCCCCCTGGAGAAGCTCCTCAATGTACTGCACTTCTTAGCCACTGGATCATTTCAGCGGACAAGTGCCATAGTTGGTGGGGTGTCACAGGCCACGCAGTCACGCTGCCTACACCAGGTCTTGAACATCATCACTGCACGCCCATCAGTCCGCAGGCACATATACCTGCCCAGAACACCTGCAGAAAGGCATGCTGCCGCCCTGGATTTTTACGGTGTGGCACGATTCCCCAAAGTGCTAGGTGCCATCGACTGTACCCATGTGGCTCTACGTCCCCCCAAAGCATCTGAGCACATCTACACGAACCGCAAGCACTGGCATTCCATCAACGTGCAGGTAGTATGTAATGCCAAGGGAATCATCACCTCAGTATATGCCAACTATCTAGGGTCCACCCACGACAGCTTCATTTACCGAATGTCCACCCTAAGCCGGGACCTAGAAGCTGGACGGCATGGTGATACATGGCTGCTTGGTGAGTATGAATGCCACTGCACATGCATGCATGTCAGATACTGAGCAAGGTCACAACCCCACCAATGATACCAATCACCACCTCCACAGGGGACAGTGCCTACCCTCTCAGCCCCCACATGATGACGCCAATTCGGAACCCCACCCGCCACCCGAGGTAAGATATAACACAGCCCACATTGCAACCCGGGGCATAGTGGAGCGCACATTCGGAGTGCTTAAGTCACGCTTTCGCTCCCTTGACCGTTCTGGCGGGCAGCTGTTATACGCTCCCCCAGTAGTGTGCAGGATCATAGTGGCAGCATGTGTCCTGCACAACGTTGCAACACGCCGGGGCCTGGCCGTGGACATGGTGGTGCCCCCAAATCCTCAACCACATGCACGCCCGCTGCGCATGGGAGGGGAAAGGGCACGGGGGAGGCAGCCCGTACACAGCTAGTGGCTAATTACTTCACATAGAAATCACACCCCTGTGGAGTGCACACTGCCCTGGCGCATACCATCTGACAATCATTGATGACTCAACCTGACACTGATCCTGAATGTCTGGAAAATCAACTGTCAAAACCATATCAGCCTGAGATTGTTCACCTGGAAGTGTTACAATGTGTGCATCCCTACCTACACAGACACCACCAATGCAGTTTCGTGAAAAAACACATTCATGCAGCTAAAATGAAAACCCACTTGCAAAATGCAACATGAGGACAGTGCCATGTCACCCAACCCATCCCCAGCACCGCCACACAACACACCGTGCCATGTCATGCTATGTTCAGGTAAACAAAGTAATCCCCACAACATGACACAAATGTCACAATGTACAGTGTCCCTAATTGAAACTCCGACACCTGAAATGCTCACAGTAATGCAGGACCAACAACACACTTGAGCAGGTATTTAGCAATAACACTTATCAGCTACTGACCCTCAAAACTACCATTAATATGACATTACGAAAGTAAGGATTTAGCACACACCCATATTTACAGGACCTTACACGGTGGAGAAAGCTACTCGTACTGCGGCAAAATTGAAGAACTGTTGTGCCTGAATGCACTTAACCAATCTATGCAAGGATAACAGAAAACAATTGCAGCATTGAACCACAGCAGACATCGATATTGGAATCAGCTATCATAAGTTCAGTTGAAAGTATAGACTATGAGAAATTACCTTAAGAGACTGTGGCTTCTTGGGCACAGCAGGGCCAGTGCAGAGACATATGTTCAGAAAACCAAAATGAACAATTATAGAAAAATTAAGAATATCTTTCAAGGGATATGTTGTCTATTCTTTTCTCTTCTCTCCTTTTTCATTAATGAAGCTAATGAGTTTAGGTCTTAGAAGTAAAGGAAATAATAAAATAGGAGTAGTAAATGTAGCCACTATTAGAGATAACCTCATGACCAGACACAAAAAACAATTGAACACAGGTATAAATACTAACCTGTTGGATGTGCATCGCTCTGATGGTATTAATATCTGGTACAAAACAATTAAAGCAATTAGTAGGGTCCAATTTACATATGCAGGCTTATCCCTCATAAAGTTGGCACCCCAGACTGTTCTTATCTAAGGAATTGCTGACATTAGAGACACAGCCGATTCATGGAATAATTAGCGTGGCGCAAGTGGCCAAAAACGTGCGATTCGCAGTGGAATAGCGAAAATCGCAGTGCAAGTGCGAAAATCGCACGAAAAGCAGTGCACATCGATTCATGGAAGGCCGTGCGTGAGAAAACCATCGGATGTGCGCTAAAAAAGTGCGCGGCGCACGTTGGTGCACAGGCTATCTAACGTCGTGCGCCAGGTCACAGCGAAAATTGCACAGGCCACAGCGAAAATCGCACATAGCGCGGCGCACACAACAAAAGTAGGCGGAACACGGGGCGTAACACTCGGAATGGGTAACAACTTGCCAAAATGTGGGCATCACGGAGGAAGTACAGGGTGCAAGTGCGCGGAACGCCCACACGCTCGCCTACAACACGTATTCATGGAATCGAATAGGGCAAAAAAGCGCATGGTCAAACCAGTGCACAGGCACAAACACGACCGCCACAAGAAAGGAGGAGGTAGCGTCTCTGTGCCTGTAATAGATGTGCGCCAAAAGGTGCGCCAACAAATAGCACCTATATACAGCCATGATGAATGTCCTATACTGTGGCCCTCCAGGACAAATAACGTGCAAAGGGGTACCCACAAACACGGACACCCGCTGACTGAAAAATAACATGTGCGTGTATTCCGGGGTGCGCGGGAACCTTCACACGCGATTTGGCAGGGTACGTGGATTTCAGGGGTGCGTGGGAACTTCCACACGTGATTTGGCCGGGTACGTGCGCGGGAATTTCCACACGCGATTTGGCTGGGTACGTGGATCTCAGGGGTGCGCGGGAAGTCTCACACGTGATTTGGCAGGGTACGTGGATTTCAGGGGTGCGCGGGAAGTCCCACACGTGATTTGGCCGGGTACGTGCACGGGAATTTCCACACGCGACTTGGCTGGGTACGTGGATCTCAGGGGTGCGCGGGAAGTCCCACACGCGATTTGGCAGGGTACGTGGACTTCAGGGGTGCATGGGAAGTTCCACACGCGATTTGGCCGGGTACGTGCGCGTGAATTTACACACGCGATTTGGCTGGGTATGTGTATTTCAGGGGTACGCGGGAAATTCTGCACACGATTTGGCTGTGTGCTCCCAGGTATTCCCTGTACACCCTCCACGGCCCCTGCAGGCAGCCGACACCACAGGGGACTACCCTGCACACCTGCTCATGTCACCCAGCACCCCCACCCCCCAGCATCCAGGGGCACCCTCCACCAGGCCCCCACTCATGTCCAACTCACGTCCCCCTGCACCCCCACCACCCAGCATCCAGGGGCACCCTCCACCAGGCCCGCACTCATGGCCCCTATCACCCCCACCCCCCAGCAGTGCAGGGGCAGCACCACCAGGCCCCCACTCATGGCCCCTATCACCCCCACCCCCAGCAGTGCAGGGGCAGCACCACCAGGCCCCCACTCATGTCTCCCACCACCCCCACCCCCCAGCAGTGCAGGGGCACCCTCCACCAGGCCCCCACTCATGTCCCCCTGCACCCCCACCCCCCAGCAGTGCAGGGGCACCCTCCATCAGGCCCCCACTCATGGCCCCTATCACCCCCACCCCCCAGCAGTGCAGGGGCAGCACCAACAGGCCCCCACTCGTGTCTCCCACCACCCCCACCCCCCAGCAGTGCAGGGGCACCCTCCACCAGGCCCCCACTCATGTCCCCCTGTACCCTCACCCCCCAGCAGTGCAGGGGCACCCTCCACCAGGCCCCCACTCATGTCCCCCTGCACCCCCACCCCCCAGCATCCAGGGGCACCCTCCACCAGGCCCCCACTCATGGCCCCTATCACCCCCATCCCCCAGCAGTGCAGGGGCAGCACCACCAGGCCCCCACTCATGTCTCCCACCACCCCCACCCCCCAGCAGTGCAGGGGCACCCTCCACCAGGCCCCCACTCATGTCTGCCACCACTCCACCCCCCAGCATCCAGGGGCACCCTCCACCAGGCCCCCACTCATGGCCCCTATCACCCCCACCCCGCAGCATCCAGGGGCACTCTCCAACAGGCCCCCACTCATGGCCCCTATCACCCCCACCCCCCAGCAGTGCAGGGGCAGCACCACCAGGCCCCCACTCATGTCCAACTCATGTCTCCCACCACCCCCACCCCCCAGCAGTGCAGGGGCACCCTCCACCAGGCCCCCACTCATGTCCCCCTGCACCCACACCCCCCAGCATCCAGGGGCACCCTCCACCAGGCCCCCACTCATGGCCCCTATCACCCCCACCCCCTGGCATCCAGGGGCACTCTCCACCAGGCCCCCACTGAAGGCCCCTATCACCCCCACCCCCCAGCAGTGCAGGGGCAGCACCACCAGGCCCCCACTCATGTCCAGCTCATGTCTCCCACCACCCCCACCCCCCAGCAGTGCAGGGGCACCCTCCACCAGGCCCCCACTCATGTCTCCCACCTCCCCCACCCCCCAGCATCCAGGGGCACCCTCCACCAGGCCCCCACTCATGGCCCCTATCACCCCCACCGCCCAGCAGTGCAGGGGCAGCACCACCAGTCCCCACCCATGTCCCCCTGCACCCCCACCACCCAGCATTAGGGGGCACCCTCCACCAGGCCCCCACTCATGTCCCCCTGCACCCCCACCCCCCAGCATCCAGGGGCACCCTCCACCAGGCCCCCACTCATGGCCCCTATCACCCTCACCCCTCAGCAGTGCAGGGGTACCCTCCACCAGGCCCCCACTCATGTCCCCTATTACCCCCGCCACCCAGCAGTGCAGGGGCAACACCACCAGGCCCCCACTCATGTCCAATTCATGTCTCCCACCACCCCCACCCCCCAGCAGTGCAGGGGCACCCTCCACCAGGCCCCCACTCATGTCCCCCTGCACCCCCACCCCCCAGCATCCAGGGGCACCCTCCACCAGGCCCCCACTCATGGCCCCTATCAACCCCACCCCCCAGCATCCAGGGGCACCCTCCAGCAGGCCCCCATTCATGGCCCCTATCACCCCCACCCCCCAGCAGTGCAGGGGCAGCACCACCAGGCCCCCACTCATGTCCAACTCATGTCTCCCACCACCCCCACCCCCCAGCAGTGCAGGGGCACGCTCCACCAGGCCCCCACTCATGTCTCCCACCACCCCCACCCCCCAGCATCCAGGGGCACCCTCCACCAGGCACCCACTCATGGCCCCTATCACCCCCACCCCCCAGCAGTGTAGGGGCAGCACCACCAGGCCCCCACTCATGTCCCCCTGCACCCCCACCCCCCAGCATCCAGGGGCACCCTCCACCAGGCCCCCACTCATGGCCCCTATCACCCCCACCCCCCAGCAGTGCAGGTGCAGCACCACCAGGCCCCCACTAATGTCCAACTCATGTCTCCCACCACCCCCACCCCCCAGCAGTGCAGGGGCACCCTCCACCAGGCCCCACTCATGTCCCCCTGCACCCCCACCCCCCAGCATCCAGGGGTACCCTCCACCAGGCCCCCACCCATGGCCCATATCACCCCCACCCCCCAGCAGTGCAGGGGCAGCACCACCAGGCCCCCACTCATGTCTCCCACCACCCACACCCCCCAGCAGTGCAGGGGCACCCTCCACCAGGCCCCCACTTATGTCTCCCACCACCCCCACCCCCCAGCATCCAGGGGCACCCTCCACCAGGCCCCCACTCATGGCCCCTATCACCCCCACCTCCCAGCAGTGCAGGGGCACCCTCCACCAGGCCCCCAGTCATGTCCCCCTGCACCCCTACCCCCCAGCATCCAGAGGCACCCTCCACCAGGCCCCCACTCATGGCCCCTATCACCCCCACCCCCCAGCAGTGCAGGGGCAGCACCACCAGGCCCCCACTCATGTCCAACTCATGTCTCCCACCACCCCCACCCCCCAGCAGTGCAGGGGCACGCTCCACCAGGCCCCCACTCATGTCTCCCACCACCCCCACCCCCCAGCATCCAGGGGCACCCTCCACCAGGCCCCCACTCATGGCCCCTATCAACCCCACCCCCCAGCATCCAGGGGCACCCTCCAGCAGGCCCCCATTCATGGCCCCTATCACCCCCACCCCCCAGCAGTGCAGGGGCAGCACCACCAGGCCCCCACTCATGTCCAACTCATGTCTCCCACCACCCCCACCCCCCAGCAGTGCAGGGGCACGCTCCACCAGGCCCCCACTCATGTCTCCCACCACCCCCACCCCCCAGCATCCAGGGGCACCCTCCACCAGGCACCCACTCATGGCCCCTATCACCCCCACCCCCCAGCAGTGTAGGGGCAGCACCACCAGGCCCCCACTCATGTCCCCCTGCACCCCCACCCCCCAGCATCCAGGGGCACCCTCCACCAGGCCCCCACTCATGGCCCCTATCACCCCCACCCCCCAGCAGTGCAGGTGCAGCACCACCAGGCCCCCACTAATGTCCAACTCATGTCTCCCACCACCCCCACCCCCCAGCAGTGCAGGGGCACCCTCCACCAGGCCCCACTCATGTCCCCCTGCACCCCCACCCCCCAGCATCCAGGGGTACCCTCCACCAGGCCCCCACCCATGGCCCATATCACCCCCACCCCCCAGCAGTGCAGGGGCAGCACCACCAGGCCCCCACTCATGTCTCCCACCACCCACACCCCCCAGCAGTGCAGGGGCACCCTCCACCAGGCCCCCACTTATGTCTCCCACCACCCCCACCCCCCAGCATCCAGGGGCACCCTCCACCAGGCCCCCACTCATGGCCCCTATCACCCCCACCTCCCAGCAGTGCAGGGGCACCCTCCACCAGGCCCCCAGTCATGTCCCCCTGCACCCCTACCCCCCAGCATCCAGAGGCACCCTCCACCAGGCCCCCACTCATGGCCCCTATCACCCCCACCCCCCAGCAGTGCAGGGGCAGCACCACCAGGCCCCCACTCATGTCCAACTCATGTCTCCCACCACCCCCACCCCCCAGCAGTGCAGGGGCACCCTCCACCAGGCCCCCACCCATGTCTCCCACCACCCCCACCCCCCAGCCACCATAGGCAGCCCCCACCAGGCCCCCACTCATGTCTCCCACCCACCCCCACCCCCCAGCCACCATGGGCAGCCCCCACCAGGCCCCCACTCATGTCTCCCACCCACCCCCCCAGCCACCATGGGCAGCCCCCACCAAGCTCCCACCCATGTCTACCACCTCCCCCACCCCCCAGCCACCATGGGCAGCCCCCACCAGGCCCCCACTCATGTCTCCCACCCACCCCCACCCCCCAGCCACCATGAGCAGCCTCCACCAGGCCCCCACTCATGTCTTCCACCACCCCCACCCCCCAGCCACCATGAGCAGCCCCCACCAGGCCCCCACTCATGTCTCCCACCTACCCCCACCCCACAGCCACCATGGGCAGCCCCCACCAGGCTCCCACCCATGTCTACCACCTCCCCCACCCCCCAGCCACCATGGGCAGCCCCCACCAGGCCCCCACTCATGTCTCCCACCCACCCCCACCCCCCAGCCACCATGAGCAGCCTCCACCAGGCCCCCACTCATGTCTTCCACCACCCCCACCCCCCAGCCACCATGGGCAGCCTCCACCAGGCCCCCACTCATGTCCCCTATCACACCCACCCCCCAGCCACCATGGGCAGCCTCCACCAGGCCCCCACTCATGTCCCCCTGCACCCCCACCCCCCAGCATCCAGGGGCACCCTCCACCAGGCCCCCACTCATGGCCCCTATCATGCCCACCCCCCAGCCACCATGGGCAGCCCCCACCAGGCCCCCACTCATGTCTGCCACCCCCCCAGCCACCATGGGCAGCCCCCACCAGGCTCCCACCCATGTCTATCACCCCCCCCACCCCCACACAACCATGGGCAGCCCCCACCAGGCCCCCACTCATGTCTCCCACCCACCCCCACCCCCCAGCCACTATGGGCAGCCTCCACCAGGCCCCCACTCATGTCTCCCACCACCCCCACCCCCCAGCTGCAGCCGTGGGGGCATCCCCGCCGCCTTGCTCCACAGCGCCGTCTCCGCCCTCTTCTTCACTAGCCGCTCCGTAGAGGGAGACATAGAACACAGGCATCAGGGTACTGTTCAATGGTCCCCTAGACAGGAAGCAATAGCAGATGAGTACCACTGTCAAAGTACACTTCCATCATGTCCCTCCACAACACATGGGTCAGTCCAGGCAAAACACACACAGTAACAGGCATGGTGCATGCCATGGACATTTCCATACATGTCCAATGGACTCTTGAAACATACAATGATATGGAACTCACATGCATCATGGGTCATGCCTATCACATGCACACACTTCAACTCAGTCACATCCATATGGCCTCATACACCCCAAACACAGCGGATACAAGGATAACTAGGCTGCATCAGTGAATCTGTGCACTGTCACACACATGTGTCATGCATCCATGGCATTCACAAGTCACAGACATGCAGGTCAGGCACAGAGACATGGCTACCATATATGTACCTGGCATCAGCACCCATCCCTCACCCCCACCCATGTCCAGGAACAGAGTCTGGCATGCTCTCATGTGTAAAATCTGCATAGAGCTTCCCATGTCGCATTTAAACACATGCAACAAACATGTGGTTCACACATCACTGGTCGCACATGCATTACCATGATGTCCCTGCACACATACATGCATACATGGCCTATGTCACACATACAGGCAAGTATCAGACAACCAGCACACCGCAACATGCCCTGTCTCACACAGCAATGCTTGGCCACTTACCGCTCAACTCCAGACGGGTCTCCCTCTCAAGGAACTGGGCGTGGAGCGCTGGGCGTACGTGTTCCAGGACCCTCATCTGGATGGAACTCATGCAGCCCCGGCCCCCCTCCACGAGGCGCCGGGCCTTCTCGAGGGTCCTGGACCTCAAGTCCTCCCAGTGCTTCTTGATCTTCTGGACGTCGCGGGTTGCCACCCCCTCCGCGTTGATGGCAACCACACAGTCGGCCCAGATCCTCTCCCGTCCTTCCTTGCTGGCGCGGGACGATCCAAAGAGGGCATCATACTGCCCCAGGACATGCTCCACCAGGACACCAACTTCGGTGGCAGTGAAGCTGGTGCCCCTCTGGCCTGGGGTTGCCACTGGTGCCAGATGTGGAAGTGCCTGACATGGCAACCCCAGAGGCAGGAGTGGGTGGGCAACTGGGTAATGGGGCTGGGCTGTGGAGCGATGTTATCCCAGTCGGGAGTCTTCTGTTCCAGCAGGGGTGGACACAGCAACTGGACCCCTGCAGATGGCTGATGTGCAGGCACCAAATGGCAGGGCACAGTGGCAGCAGGCAGGCAGGCGGGCAGGCAGCAGCAGCAGATGGCACGTGGGAGGCTGCTCGGGGCACTGGGGGGCAGTAATTCGGCCTTCTGGGCAGGAGCGTGGTCTTCCGTGTGTTTTCGCGTGGCCAGCTTGATACGGAGTGATTTGGCACGTGAAAATCCTGCACGTCAGCGTGAAATTTAAGGAAAGGCCCTTAGCGCGTAAGCGCGTCAGCACGCATACGCGATTCTATTGGACCAAAGGCCTTCAGCGCGTAAGCGCGTCTGTGACGTGACCCGCACGGGTGTTTCCCTCATAGCACGTGATGACGGAGCACAGGTGGAAAGACTGCACGTCAGAGTGTCATCGCGTGTAATTGGACAAAAGTGCATGTACACGCGATTGGCCTATGTACGTGTATTTCAGGGCTGCGCAGGCACTTACACACGCGAGTACATCAGCGCACGTGTATTCCGGGGTGCGCGGGAATTTCCACACGCTATTGGCCTGGGTACTGGATTTCAGGGGTAGTTTCGGGTAGCGGGAAGTTTCACACGCTCGCCTACAACACGCGCAAAGAAACACGTATGCCAGTAGGAAGCAGGCATACGTCGTCCCGCGACGCATAGATTTGCGTGCAAAAAACTAACAAGCTCAGACGCCAGGAAGAATATACCGTTCCTAGCAGCAGTGGCCGTGGGCTACCAAAGGAGGAGGAGGAGGATAGTCAGGGCCAGAATATTCACACCCAGAACCAGCCTTTTCGGGATGCCTGATGACCAGGTGTATGGGAGGTACAGGTTTCCACCACACATAATACTGGACCTGGTGAGTGAGTGGGAGGATGACCTCACATCACCCACCCTGTGCTCCCAAGCACTCAGCCCCCTGGAGAAGCTCCTCAATGTACTTCACTTCTTAGCCACTGGATCATTTCAGCGGACAAGTGTCATAGTGGGTAGGGTGTCACAGGCCACGCAGTCACGCTGCCTACACCCGGTCTTGAACATCATCACTGCACGCCCATCAGTCCGCAGGCACATATACCTGCCCAGAACACCTGCAGAAAGGCATGCTGCCGCCCTGGATTTTTACGGTGTGGCACGATTCCCCAAAGTGCTAGGTGCCATCGACTGTACCCATGTGGCTCTACGTCCCCCCAGGGCATCTGAGCACATCTACACGAACCGCAAGCACTGGCATTCCATCAACGTGCAGGTAGTATGTAATGCCAAGGGAATCATCACCTCAGTATATGCCAACTATCCAGGGTCCACCCACGACAGCTTCATTTACCGAATGTCCACCCTAAGCCGGGACCTAGAAGCTGGGCGGCATGGTGATACATGGCTGCTTGGTGAGTATGAATGCCACTGCACATGCATGCATGTCAGATACTGAGCAAGGTCACAACCCCACCAATGATACCAATCACCACCTCCACAGGGGACAGTGCCTACCCTCTCAGCCCCCACATTATGACGCCAATTCGGAACCCCACCCGCCACCCGAGGTAAGATATAACACAGCCCACATTGCAACCCGGGGCATAGTGGAGCGCACATTCGGAGTGCTTAAGTCACGCTTTCGCTCCCTTGACCGTTCTGGCGGGCAGCTGTTATACGCTCCCCCAGTAGTGTGCAGGATCATAGTGGCAGCATGTGTCCTGCACAACGTTGCAACATGCCGGGGCCTGGCCGTGGACATGGTGGTGCCCCCAAATCCTCAACCACATGCACGCCCACTGCGCATGGGAGGGGAAAGGGCACGGGGGAGGCAGCCCGTACACAGCTAGTGGCTAATTACTTCACATAGAAATCACACCCCTGTGGAGTGCACACTGCCCTGGCACATACCATCTGACAATCAATGATGACTCAACCTGACACTGATCCTGAATGTCTGGAAAATCAACTGTCAAAACCATATCAGCCTGAGATTGTTCACCTGGAAGTGTTACAATGTGTGCATCCCTACCTACACAGACACCACCAATGCAGTTTCGTGAAAAAACACATTCATGCAGCTAAAATGAATACCCACTTGCAAAATGCAACATGAGGACAGTGCCATGTCACCCAACCCAGCACCGCCACACAACACACCGTGCCATGTCATGCTATGTGCAGGTAAACAAAGTAATCCCCACAACATGACACAAGTGTCACAATGTACAGTGTCCCTAATTGAAACTCGCGACACCTGAAATGCTCACAGTAATGTAGGACCAACAACACACTTGAGCAGGTATTTAGCAATAACACTTATCAGCTACTGACCCTCAAAACTACCATTAACATGACATTACGAAAGTAAGGAATTAGTAGTCTCACCACCTGGAAATGCCTGCACTCCCACCACTTCCAACTGTACAGTGTTGCCGCCATGTGGAGTTGTAGGTGCACTGCTGCCAACATGGACCCCATCTCCAAAGTAGAGGGCCTTGTGTAGACATGAGGAAAGGACCTGCAAATTAGGAGGTAGACACAGATGATGAGTTACACATCAATGCAACATGCAGTGTGCAACACAACAGCAATATGCACTAGGAATGTATACACAGTATTGACTAGACTACCCACACATGTAGTGGGAGTCCAATGTCACCATGTATGTCAATGTCACTTGGGCACACCCTTTGCAAGCCCATGGAAACGGGAAGCAGGAGGGGTGTGTGTGACAAAAACCCAAGCATCTGAACCAAATACATGACAAGCCTACATGTGCCCAGCCACAATGCAGCGTATGCCCACGGGAGCAACACAAGGCAACACATTGCCCCAAAAAAATAATAAATAAATTAAAAAAAATAAATAAATAAAAAAAAATGGCCATTAATGGGCCCGGGGGGGTTGGGGAGGCCACGCAGGAGGTCCGAGGACAGGGTGCACACCAAAACCCACCTGTGTGGATCTTGCGGAAAAAAAACACCTCCATGGGCTCATGGCCCACATGGCTACCCTATTGTGGGAGTATCACTGCTGTCGCTATTATCACACTGTGCAGCTGCATCCGGAGGTGGTGGCACTATGGGAGGCAGCCCACGCAAGGCCCTAGTCTGTTCCTCCATGGCTGCAAGCATACGGGTGTGGTAGGTCTCGTTCTGGAGGATGAATGTGCGGAGGTCCCCATGCAACAACTCACGGGATGCCCGGACCTCCGCCCTAGTTGCCTGCATCTCAGCTGAGAGCGTACGGGTGAGACGCTCCAGCTGCTGTTCTGTCCTTCGGTTTGTTGAAGCCTCAAGCTCAACAAGAGTCGTCCTGAGGTGAAGGAGTTCCAGCCTCAGGGCTTCCCTGTGGCCCTGGGACTCTATGGAGATGGCTTCCTGCAGAGTCGCCAGTGCCGCCCGCCTGTCCCTGTTGGACGCCAACATGTCCTCCCTGTGTGACTGGCAGATGGAGTCGGTTGCCTGCTGTAGTCGCTCCATCAGCCTTTCGGGGGGGACAGTGGAAGTGGCCACCCTATCCATGGCCTGAGCCATCATCTCTGATGATGCTGCCTGTTGGGTTGCCATACCGTAAATGGATTGCTCCCATGCGGTATTGCACCTTGCTGTGCCGGCACTGCCTGAGGCTGCAGGACTGCATTCCCCCTCTGATCTGCTGGCCCAGGAACAGGATCAGATGTCGCGGAGTGTGACCCTGCATCCGTAACCACCAAAGGCGTAGCTGCCTACACTGACATCCCCATTGAGGGTTCTGACCCTGGTGCAGGTGGGTGGGACAGAACAGAATCCCTCCCAGGAACACTCACCTGTGACGGCACGTAGGTCTCATCATCCGAATCAACACCTGAGTACAGCTCGGGGGAGGTGCAGCCAGAGACACCCCTTGAGAGCACGACCTGCAGCAGTTGTGGGTTCTCACCCACCACCACACCACGTCCCTCACTGGTGGTCGGTCGGCCCTCGGACCCCTCCTGGGTCTGCACCATCTCCACAACCCCAGCAGTATCAGCTGCGTCTTCCCCTGCAAAGACATAAAAGCAAACAAATGGAAACAGGCATTAGCACCATGGCACACAATGAGGGCTGAGAAGCAACAGAACCAGTAGTTGATTGACACATGTCCCACATGACTGAAACCCTCCCATGCATGCACCCTCACTGTGTATGAAGGGTAGGCAAATGGCACACACTGATGACACCAAGATGGAAGATGAACACATTTTCTGCATGCTGCCTGGCAGTGGCATCACACATTGTCCTGTGATTGCCAGGTGAAATACACATGCCATCACACAGATGGCATGTACCATTGCTATTGAGTGAAGATGGAGAGGAGGGCAGCACTTATTCATTCAGTCCAGTTCCCTCATGTAATAGCTTTTCTAATTCAAACAGGTCTGATTTTTCACCTGGAGCTGCCAGTCCAAAATTGTCCGATTGCACAGGGACATGTCTAAACAAATGATATCCAGGTAACAAAGTCACTCCACTTTACCATAGCCATGTCAGACATGTGACTAGAGGACTGAGAAATGCCTAGTAAAAGTGGTGGAATGCAAACAATCTGCCTGAATGAACAGAGAAAAATAAGCAACAATGTTGTGGCAAGGTGACACTTCAAGGGCAACTGGCGTGCTGTTGGGCTAGATGTCTACTGTTGGCAGAAGGGATACTGCTATGGCCAAATGCTGCTGCGCAGAATGTATTGCATGAAGCACATGGGTGACCTAAACGACTCAGGGGCACACACCCTCACCTGGCACACAAACAGACGCCCTCACACACACACCATGCACATGGATGACACACACATGCATGTGCACTCACCGGACAATGCCTCATAATCAGGCAGATCTCCCACGCCTTGGATCTGTTCCTCCGTGACGTAGGTCCCAGCGACTGACTCATGTGGAGTGAGTTCCATGTCTTCTACTGGAGACCCACCTCCAGTCACTAGAGTTGCGGCATGAATTGAGGCCAGCTTATTCTTTGCCCTGCGCTTTAGGTCATTCCAGCGCTTATAGCAATCATTGGATGTGCGCCTCACGATTCCAAGGGCACTTACGATGTCCGCAACGGTCTGCCAGTGTGCCTGGCGTTGTGCAGGTGTGGTCTTGGATCCTGCAACAATGACCATCTCTTTATCATGTGCAGACACATACTCGACAAGTGCATTCAGTTCAGCATCCGTGAAGCTGGGCTTCCTCGACGGGCCGGACTGTGTAGCCGTGTCTGGGGTATCAGCCTGTGCCGGAGAAGCACTCTTCCTCTTCCGCTTGGAAGGTGGTGGTGATCTTGAGTGTCCTGCGCCGCTCTGGACACTAAGGGCAGGAGCCCTGGTGGACTCTGAATCAGGAGTGTGGGATTGCACACTCAGCATGGGAGTTGGTGCAGGCATTGGCTCAAGTGTAATGGTGTCAGGGGGAATGTCAGCAGGATGGACTAGGACCGACACTGTCCTGGCTGGGTGTGTGAGAGCTGGGGTGGATGGAGCCGCAGCTGCCACTGCAGCCTCTCCACCCTGCCTACTTGGGGCAGCAGATGAGCTTGCTGCCCCTGATCGACGTGGCCTGATGACATCAACGTGCACCAGCGCACGTATCATAGGCCTGCTGACCTGGAAGTCAGCCATGGAGTCAGCCAGGTCTGGTGCCACAATGGGCTGGTCCAACAAGGGCTGAGCATGGATGGTGTCAGCCACATCAGCCTCAACCAGGAGGGGCGGGGGGGGGATTATGGGTGCCCTTGACTGGTCCTCCACACATGGGGGGGACAGGGTCACCCTGCAAGTAACGACCATGTCCCCTACCGGATCCACCACGGCCACCACTTGTGGCTCATCCACCTTTGCCACGATTATGGATTCCTCACCTCCCAACCATGGCACTGATGTTAATGTGCGTATGGGAGTGGCTGTAAACTATTGTCCTGGGCAATTGGGGGTCAAAGGGGTTGGGTACCAGATGGTAATTGTACCCTAGTGCTCTAGCAAGGCTGAATGTGACCCCTGGGGAAAGATGACGGGTCACGCAACGCACAGGAAGCCCAAAAAAGGGAGATGACGTGCACGCAACCCCTCCTAGACCACGTGTGCGGAAAAAAAACCTGCACTACGCTGTGGCACCCAGTAACACAAGAATGAACGTATGCGTGTCACACGCAGCCTAGAATGACCTCTGAAGGGGTAGGCTACACACGGGGCAAGCACAGATGTTAGATACGTGCGTGACTCACCGTCTGCCAGGAAAAAGAGCGTGAAAAAGAAGCGCGTTTGCGCGTTGGCAACACCCCCGCCAAAAGAAGAATTGTACGCTGTCTGAGGAGACAGGACAACAGTAGAAGGGAAAGCTGTTTGAGGGAACAGGCCCAGTAAAACCAGAAAAAGAGAAAAAAGAGAAAAAGCTGTCAGAGGTAACAGGGAGTACGAACTTGAAACGCAGTGAAGTAAATCGCGTGTGAAACGACAAGAAGTACAGATTTCACCCACTCGCTCTCCACGAAAAGCACGTACAAGGAAATGGTGTTTTACACGTACCTTTTATGCAGGCCCACACGTCCAGCGTCACTTCCGCGTGTACGCGCAAGGGCCATTTCCACCAATTACACGCTTTGTCACTTCCGCGTGTAGGGGCATTTCCACCAATTACACGCTTTGTCACTTCCGCATGTACGCGCTAAGGCCATTTCCACCAATTACACGCTTTGACACTCGGACGTGTCTTTCATTTTTTTAACTCGCAACATTTCAAACGTGTGCCATATTCAACGTGCACGTGACTTCATAGACGCGCATACGCTGGTGGCCTTTGGGCCAATGAATGTACAGACGTATGCTGACTCGCTTACGCGCTAAGGGCCTTTCCTCGAATTACATGCAGACGTGCTGGATTTTCACGTGCAAAATCACTCCGTATCAAGCTGGCCACGCGTTCACACACGGAAGACCACACTCCTGCCCAGAAGGCCGAATTACTGCCCCCCAGAGCCCTGAGCACGCTCCCACCTGCCATCTGCTGCTGCCTGACTGCCTGCTGCCCACGTGCCCTGCCATTTGCTGCCTGCACATCAGCCAGGGGTGCTGTTGCTGTGACCACCCCTGCTGGAACCGAAGACTCCCGACTGCTTTTCCATCGCCCCACAGCCCAGCCCCAGGACCCAGTTGCCCATCCACTCCTGGCGGAGGTGTACACATGCATGCAAGTTTGGTGGTGTGTGTGCATGTGTAGTGTACTCCCTATGTTGCATGTGATATGTGGTTGACCTTTGGCTGCTCATGCTGTTGTATGTGAATGGATGGTGCTGGCTGTTGCAATATGCCTGTGGTATGGCTCATGTGTGCAAGTTGAAATGACATGTGTGTTGGGGATTGTGATGCCATGTCTGAGGTTTACCAATGCCCCTCATTTATGACTGTCATGTGTGTATGAGTCCATTGGACAGTGCCCTGATGCCTGTGTTTTCTTTCTCCCTGTCTGCAGCGTCAACTGATGAAGAGGGCAGAGAAGGTGCTGTGGAGCACAGCGGCAGGGGTCACACCACCAGCCGGAGACGCAAGGCCCGGATCCCCTCCCAGGTTCTGATCTCGTCGGGGAGTGAGGAGTCCGGTGCCGTGTCCCAGGCCACAGCTGCCAAGGGGATGTCCAAGAGGTGGAGGTTGGAGTTGGACTCCTCGGCAGCAGAAGGGGCAGCTGGGACCCCACAGGGCCCAACGGAGGAAGATGGCACGGAGTCATCCAGGTTGGTGGGGGGTTTGGAGGAGGAGGAGGCCGTGCAAGCGACAGAGGTGGGGTCTGGAGGTGGGGATTCCACTGGTGCTAGTGGTGCAGTGCAGGATCTGGGACAGGAGGCAGCACAGGCCGCCACGGAGGTGCCTGTGTGCAATCCTGTCCCTGCTCCTGTCACTGCATCATCTTGCACCAGCAGGGATGCCTACCTCCAAACCCGTTCTCAGGGAGGGGATTGGCTTACAACACCTGGCCTTCCTCTCCCTGCGGATGTGGCTATCCTGCACCAGGTTAAGCCTGTCCAGGGTGGGGTGGCGTTGCGTCAACGGGCCATGCGAGCTGACCTGCAGTCTTCATGATGAGTCTGCACGTCTTCTTGCATGGCTCGTTGACTGCGTTGACCCACTGGGACAGCTCACCAGGGCTGGATTCCTCCGTTTCCTGGACCTTGTTCCGACCCCCTCCTCCACGGAACCCCCTATGCCCCAGTCGTCCTCCATGCCATCTTCCCACCCATGTGTCACCTGGGTGCCCTGTGGAGCTGCCTCCGACCGTGCGGCCAGGCTGGTGGACAACAGATCCCTGCCACAGTCGGGAGTCGGACGTCCAGCAGGGTTGGCCACATCAACGACTGCACCCCAGCTGGAGGAGGATGTGCAGGCACAATCGGACAGGGCACATGGACATCAGCAGCTGCAGCAGCAGGAGGCTGTAGGTGGGAGCAACGATAGCTAGGGCCTTCAACATCGGAGGGGCAGGCATCGGCCGGAGGGCAGGAGGACCCTGGACGGGAAGTGTGGCAGCGGTTGGGCCACGCCATAGATGCGGAGCGGCGGCGGGCGGAAGAGGCGCGGCTCACGATGGTCAGGGCAGAGAACTCCATGCGGAGGGCCCTGAGGCGGGCCGAGTGCCTCGAGGCAATCCGCAGGGAGTTGGAGGTGAACATGTCGGCGTCCCTGCGGACCCTCGGGCCATGGAACAGGACCGCCTCCGGGACATAGACGAGGAGTTCGATGATGCCCTGGCCCGGAACACCACTAAGTGAGCTGCTGGACTGGCCCGCCGCCATTGTGTATAGTTATTTAGTGATAGGTTTCCTTTATAGTTTATTTTTATTTGGAGTCAAAAGACACTGCTCAACTTTTTGTATATAGTTCCATTTTAGAGTTTTTTGGTAGGTTTCATTTCTTCTGTTGGGATGATGGACCCTGAATACTTTGTACATAGTTGGACTTTGGATTTGGACATTTTTTTTACTATGAATATTTTTTACCATGGAGCAATGTTTTTCTATTTATTTTTTCCCTTCATTTCCTTTTTATGGACTTGAACTTTGGAAGAAATCTTTTTGGATTATCATTTATTGATTTTAATTTGAAAAGGGACAGCCAGCTTAATTTTGTTTTTTTTTTTACTTGTGTATTTTGTTTAATTTTGATTGCCATTACTGTTGTTATTAATACATTATTTGGATTTTTTCATTCTTCAATGTGTGGTTTCATCTCATTGTTTTCATGCATGTCATGATATGGGTTTTCAGGTTCACTTGCAACCATTGTGTGTGTGTGAGACACATGTGTTGATTTACATTGTTTCCATTGAAGTAGTATGATGGGCGCATGTAATACTTGGTTGTGTCTTTGGGCTGTGGTGGCTGGCCATGAGGCCCATGCTTGAGGATTGTCAGGGTCTGTGGGCAGGGAGACATGAGTGGGGGCCTGGTGGGGGCTGCCCATGGTGGTTGGGGGGTGGGGGTGGGTGGGAGACATGAGTGGGGGCCTGGTGGGGGCTGCCCATGGTGGCTGGGCGGTTGGGGTGGTGGGAGACATGGGTGGGGGCCTGGTGGAGGGTGCCCCACACTGCTGGGGGGTGGGGGTGGTGGGAGATATGAGTGGGGGCCTGGTGGGGGATGCCCATGGTGGCTGGGGGGTGGGGGTGGTGGGAGACATGGGTGGGGACCTGGTGGAGGGTGCCCCAAACTGCTGCTGGGGTGGGGGCGGTGGGAGACATGAGCAGGCGCCTGGTGCAGGCTGCCCATGGTGGCCGGGGGGAGGGGGTGGGTGGGAGACATGAGTGGGGGCCTGGTGGGGGCTGCCCATGGTGGCCGGGGGGTGGGGGTGGTCGGAGACATGAGTGGGGGCCTGGTGGGGGCTGCCCATGGAGGCTGGGGGGTGGGGGTGGGTGGGAGACATGAGTGGGGGCCTGGTGGGGGCTGCCCATGGTGGCTGGGGGTGGTGGGAGACATGGGTGGGGGCCTGGTGGAGGGTGCTCCACACTGCTGGGGGGTGGGGGTGGTGGCAGACATGAGTGGGGACCTGGTGGGGGCTGCCCATGGTGGCGGGGGTGGGTGGGAGACATGAGTGGGGGCCTGGTGGGGGATGCCCATGGTGGCTGGGGGGTGGGGGTGGGTGGGGGACATGAGTGGGGGCCTGGTGTGGGCTGCCCATGGTGGCTGGGGGGTGGGGGTGGTGGATCGACATGGGTGGGGGCCTGGTGGAGGGTGCCCCACACTGCCGGGGGTTGGGGGTGGAGGGAGACATGAGTGGGGGCCTGGTGGGGGCTGCCCATGGTGGCTGAGGGGTGGGGGTGGTGGGAGACATGGGTGGGGGCCTGTGGAGGGTGCCCCACACTGCTGGGGGGTGGGGGTGGTGGGAGACATGAGTGGGGGACTGGTGGAGGCTGCCCATGGTGGCTGGGGGGTGGGGGTGGGTGGGAGACATGAGTGGGGGCCTGGTGGGGGCTGCCCATGGTGGCTGGGGGGTGGGGGTGGTGGGAGACATGGGTGGGGGCCTGGTGGAGGGTGCGACACAGCTGCTGGGGGGGGTGGGGGTGGTGGGAGACATGAGTGGGGGCCTGGTGGAGGTTGCCCATGGTGGCTGGGGGGTGGGGTGGTGGGAGACATGGGTGGGGGCCTGGTGGAGGGTGCCCCACACTGCTGGGGGTATGGGGGTGGTGGGAGACATGAGTGGGGGCCTGGTGGAGGCTGCCCATGGTGGCTGGGGGGTGGGGGTGGTGGGAGACATGGGTGGGGGCCTGGTGGAGGGTGCCCCACACTGCTGGGGGGGTGGGGGTGGTGGGAGACATGAGTGGGGGCTTGGTGGAGGCTGCCCATGGTGGCTGGGGGGTGGGGGTGGTGGGAGACATGAGTGGGGGCCTGGTGGAGGCTGCCTATGGTGGCTGGGGGGTGGGGGTGGGTGGGAGACATGAGTGGGGGCCTGGTGGGGGCTGCCCAGGGTGGCTGGGGGGTGGGGGTGGGTGGGAGACATGAGTGGGGGCCTGGTGGGGGCTGCCCATGGAGGCTGGGGGGTGGGGGTGTGTGGGAGACATGAATGGGTGCCTGGTGGGGGCTGCCCATGGTGGCTGGGGGGTGGGTGGGAGACATGAGTGGGGGCCTGGTGGGGGTTGCCCATGGTGGCTGGGGGGTGGGGGTGGTGGGAGACATGGGTGGGGGCCTGGTGGAGGGTGGCTGGGGGGTGGGGGTGGTGGGAGACATGGGTGGGGGCTTGGTGGAGGCAGCACATGGTGGCTGGGGGGTGGGGGTGGTGTTAGACATGGGTGGGAGCCTGGTGGGGATGCCCATGGTGGCTGGGGGGGTGGGTGGGAGACATGAGTGGGGGCCTGGTCGGGGCTGCCCATGGCGGCTGGGGGGGAGGGTCGGAGACATGAGTGGGGGCCTGGAGGGGGCTGCCCATGGTGGCTGGGGGGTGGGGGTGGGTGGGAGACATGAGTGGGGGCCTGGTGGGGGCTGCCCATGGTGGCTGGGGGTGGTGGGAGACATGGGTGGGGGCCTGGTGGAGGGTGCCCCACACTGCTGGGGGGTGGGGGTGGTGGCAGACATGAGTTGGGGCCTGGTGGGGGCTGCCCATGGTGGCGGGGGGGTGGGTGGGAGAAATGAGTGGGGGCCTGGTGGGGGCTGCCCATGGTGGCTGGGGGGTGGGGGTGGGTGGGAGACATGAGTGGGGGCCTGGTGTGGGCTGCCCATGGTGGCTGGGGGGTGGGGGTGGTGGATCGACATGGGTGGGGGCCTGGTGGAGGGTGCCCCACACTGCCGGGGGTTGGGGGTGGTGGGAGACATGAGTGGGGGCCTGGTGGGGGCTGCCCATGGTGGCTGGGGGGTGGGGGTGGTGGGAGACATGGGTGGGGGCCTGGTGGAGGTCCTGGTGGAGGCTGCCCATGGTGGCTGGGGGTGGGGGTGGGTGGGAGACATGAGTGGGGGCCTGGTGGGGGCTGCCCATGGTGGCTGGGGGGTGGGGGTGGTGGGAGACATGGGTGGGGGCCTGGTGGAGGGTGCCCCACATTGCTGGGAGGGGTGGGGGTGGTGGGAGACATGAGTGGGGGCCTGGTGGAGGTTGCCCATGGTGGCTGGGGGGTGGGGGGTGGGGGTGGTGGGAGACATGGGTGGGGGCCTGGTGGAGGGTGCCCCACACTGCTGCCCACACTGCTGCGGGGGTGGGGGTGGTGGGAGACATGAGTGGGGGCTTGGTGGAGGCTGCCCATGGTGGCTGGGGGGTGGGGGTGGTGGGAGACATGGGTGGGAGCCTGGTGGGGGCTGCCCATGGTGGCTGGGGGGGTTGGCTTTAGACATGAGTGGGGGCCTGGTCGGGGCTGCCCATGGTGGCTGGAGGGCTGGGTCGGAGACATGAGTGGGGGCCTGGAGGGGGCTGCCCATGGTGGCTGGGGGGTGGGGGTGGGTGGGAGACATGAGTGGGGGCCTGGTGGGGGCTGCCCATGGTGGCTGGGGGTGGTGGGAGACATGGGTGGGGGCCTGGTGGAGGGTGCCCCACACTTCTGGGGGGGTGGGGGTGGTGGCAGACATGAGTGGGGGCCTGGTGGGGGCTGCCCATGGTGGCGGGGGGGTGGGTGGGAGACATGAGTGGGGGCCTGGTGGGGCTGCCCATGGTGGCTGGGGGGTGGGGGTGGGTGGGAGACATGAGTGGGGGCCTGGTGGGGGCTGCCCATGGTGGCTGGGGGTGGTGGGAGACATGGGTGGGGGCCTGGTGGAGGGTGCCCCACACTGCTGGGGGGGTGGGGGTGATGGGAGACATGAGTGGGGGCCTGGTGGGGGCTGCCCATGGTGGCGGGTGGGGTGGGTGTTAGACATGAGTGGGGGCCTGGTGGGGGCTGCCCATGGTGGCTGGGGGGTGGGGGTGGGTGGGAGACATGAGTGGGGGCCTTGTGGGGGCTGCCCATGGTGGCTGGGGGGTGGGGGTGGTGGGAGACATGGGTGGGGGCCTAGTGGAGGGTGCCCCACACTGCTGGGGGGTGGGGGTGGTGGGAGACATGAGTGGGAGCCTGGTGGAGCCTGCCCATGGTGGCTGGGGGGTGGGGGTGGTGGGAGACATGGGTGGGGGCCTGGTGGAGGCTGCCCATGGTGGCTGGGGGGTGGGGTGGTGGGAGACATGGGTGGGGGCCTGGTGGAGGGTGCCCCACACTGCTGGGGGGGTGGGGGTGGTGGGAAACATGAGTGGGGGCCTGGTGGAGGCTGCCGAGGTTGGCTGGGGGGTGGGGGTGGTGGGAGACATGGGTGGGAGCCTGGTGGGGGCTGCCCATGGTGGCTGGGGGGGTGGGAGACATGAGTGGGGGCCTGGTGGGGGCTGCCCATGGTGGCTAGGGGTGGGGGTGGGTGGGCGACATGAGTGGGGGCCTGGTGGGGGCTGCCCATGGTGGCTGGGAGGTGGGGTGGTGGGAGACATGGGTGGGGGCCTGGTGGAGGGTGCCCCACACTGCTGGGGGGGTGGGGGTGATGGGAGACATGAGTGGGGGCCTGGTGGGGGCTGCCCATGGTGGCGGGGGGGGGTGGGTGTTAGACATGAGTGGGGGCCTGGTGGGGGCTGCCCATGGTGGCTGGGGGGTGGGGGTGGGTGGGAGACATGAGTGGGGGCCTGGTGGGGGCTGCCCATGGTGGCTGGGGGGTGGGGGTGGTGGGAGACATGGGTGGGGGCCTGGTGGAGGGTGCCCCACACTGCTGGGGGGTGGGGATGGTGGGAGACATGAGTGGGGGCCTGGTGGAGGATGCCCCTGGTTGATGGGGGGTGGGGGTGGGTGGGAGACATGAGTGGGGGCCTGGTGGGGGCTGCCCATGGTGGCTGGGGGGTGGGGGTGGTGGGAGACATGGGTGGGGGCCTAGTGGAGGGTGCCCCACACTGCTGGGGGGTGGGGGTGGTGGGAGACATGAGTGGGAGCCTGGTGGAGCCTGCCCATGGTGGCTGGGGGGTGGGGGTGGTGGATCGACATGGGTGGGGGCCTGGTGGAGGGTGCCCCACACTGCCGGGGGTTGGGGGTGGAGGGAGACATGAGTGGGGGCCTGGTGGGGGCTGCCCATGGTGGCTGAGGGGTGGGGGTGGTGGGAGACATGGGTGGGGGCCTGGTGGAGGGTGCCCCACACTGCTGGGGGGTGGGGGTGGTGGGAGACATGAGTGGGGGACTGGTGGAGGCTGCCCATGGTGGCTGGGGGGTGGGGGTGGGTGGGAGACATGAGTGGGGGCCTGGTGGGGGCTGCCCATGGTGGCTGGGGGGTGGGGGTGGTGGGAGACATGGGTGGGGGCCTGGTGGAGGGTGCGACACAGCTGCTGGGGGGGGTGGGGGTGGTGGGAGACATGAGTGGGGGCCTGGTGGAGGTTGCCCATGGTGGCTGGGGGGTGGGGTGGTGGGAGACATGGGTGGGGGCCTGGTGGAGGGTGCCCCACACTGCTGGGGGTATGGGGGTGGTGGGAGACATGAGTGGGGGCCTGGTGGAGGCTGCCCATGGTGGCTGGGGGGTGGGGGTGGTGGGAGACATGGGTGGGGGCCTGGTGGAGGGTGCCCCACACTGCTGGGGGGGTGGGGGTGGTGGGAGACATGAGTGGGGGCTTGGTGGAGGCTGCCCATGGTGGCTGGGGGGTGGGGGTGGTGGGAGACATGAGTGGGGGCCTGGTGGAGGCTGCCTATGGTGGCTGGGGGGTGGGGGTGGGTGGGAGACATGAGTGGGGGCCTGGTGGGGGCTGCCCAGGGTGGCTGGGGGGTGGGGGTGGGTGGGAGACATGAGTGGGGGCCTGGTGGGGGCTGCCCATGGAGGCTGGGGGGTGGGGGTGTGTGGGAGACATGAATGGGTGCCTGGTGGGGGCTGCCCATGGTGGCTGGGGGGTGGGTGGGAGACATGAGTGGGGGCCTGGTGGGGGTTGCCCATGGTGGCTGGGGGGTGGGGGTGGTGGGAGACATGGGTGGGGGCCTGGTGGAGGGTGGCTGGGGGGTGGGGGTGGTGGGAGACATGGGTGGGGGCTTGGTGGAGGCAGCACATGGTGGCTGGGGGGTGGGGGTGGTGTTAGACATGGGTGGGAGCCTGGTGGGGATGCCCATGGTGGCTGGGGGGGTGGGTGGGAGACATGAGTGGGGGCCTGGTCGGGGCTGCCCATGGCGGCTGGGGGGAGGGTCGGAGACATGAGTGGGGGCCTGGAGGGGGCTGCCCATGGTGGCTGGGGGGTGGGGGTGGGTGGGAGACATGAGTGGGGGCCTGGTGGGGGCTGCCCATGGTGGCTGGGGGTGGTGGGAGACATGGGTGGGGGCCTGGTGGAGGGTGCCCCACACTGCTGGGGGGGTGGGGGTGGTGGCAGACATGAGTTGGGGCCTGGTGGGGGCTGCCCATGGTGGCGGGGGGGTGGGTGGGAGAAATGAGTGGGGGCCTGGTGGGGGCTGCCCATGGTGGCTGGGGGGTGGGGGTGGGTGGGAGACATGAGTGGGGGCCTGGTGTGGGCTGCCCATGGTGGCTGGGGGGTGGGGGTGGTGGATCGACATGGGTGGGGGCCTGGTGGAGGGTGCCCCACACTGCCGGGGGTTGGGGGTGGTGGGAGACATGAGTGGGGGCCTGGTGGGGGCTGCCCATGGTGGCTGGGGGGTGGGGGTGGTGGGAGACATGGGTGGGGGCCTGGTGGAGGTCCTGGTGGAGGCTGCCCATGGTGGCTGGGGGTGGGGGTGGGTGGGAGACATGAGTGGGGGCCTGGTGGGGGCTGCCCATGGTGGCTGGGGGGTGGGGGTGGTGGGAGACATGGGTGGGGGCCTGGTGGAGGGTGCCCCACATTGCTGGGAGGGGTGGGGGTGGTGGGAGACATGAGTGGGGGCCTGGTGGAGGTTGCCCATGGTGGCTGGGGGGTGGGGGGTGGGGGTGGTGGGAGACATGGGTGGGGGCCTGGTGGAGGGTGCCCCACACTGCTGCCCATGGTGTCTGGGGGGTGGGGGTGGTGGGAGACATGGGTGGGGGCCTGGTGGAGGGTGCCCCACACTGCTGCGGGGGTGGGGGTGGTGGGAGACATGAGTGGGGGCTTGGTGGAGGCTGCCCATGGTGGCTGGGGGGTGGGGGTGGTGGGAGACATGGGTGGGAGCCTGGTGGGGGCTGCCCATGGTGGCTGGGGGGGTTGGCTTTAGACATGAGTGGGGGCCTGGTCGGGGCTGCCCATGGTGGCTGGAGGGCTGGGTCGGAGACATGAGTGGGGGCCTGGAGGGGGCTGCCCATGGTGGCTGGGGGGTGGGGGTGGGTGGGAGACATGAGTGGGGGCCTGGTGGGGGCTGCCCATGGTGGCTGGGGGTGGTGGGAGACATGGGTGGGGGCCTGGTGGAGGGTGCCCCACACTTCTGGGGGGGTGGGGGTGGTGGCAGACATGAGTGGGGGCCTGGTGGGGGCTGCCCATGGTGGCGGGGGGGTGGGTGGGAGACATGAGTGGGGGCCTGGTGGGGCTGCCCATGGTGGCTGGGGGGTGGGGGTGGGTGGGAGACATGAGTGGGGGCCTGGTGGGGGCTGCCCATGGTGGCTGGGGGTGGTGGGAGACATGGGTGGGGGCCTGGTGGAGGGTGCCCCACACTGCTGGGGGGGTGGGGGTGATGGGAGACATGAGTGGGGGCCTGGTGGGGGCTGCCCATGGTGGCGGGTGGGGTGGGTGTTAGACATGAGTGGGGGCCTGGTGGGGGCTGCCCATGGTGGCTGGGGGGTGGGGGTGGGTGGGAGACATGAGTGGGGGCCTTGTGGGGGCTGCCCATGGTGGCTGGGGGGTGGGGGTGGTGGGAGACATGGGTGGGGGCCTAGTGGAGGGTGCCCCACACTGCTGGGGGGTGGGGGTGGTGGGAGACATGAGTGGGAGCCTGGTGGAGCCTGCCCATGGTGGCTGGGGGGTGGGGGTGGTGGGAGACATGGGTGGGGGCCTGGTGGAGGCTGCCCATGGTGGCTGGGGGGTAGGGTGGTGGGAGACATGGGTGGGGGCCTGGTGGAGGGTGCCCCACACTGCTGGGGGGGTGGGGGTGGTGGGAAACATGAGTGGGGGCCTGGTGGAGGCTGCCGAGGTTGGCTGGGGGGTGGGGGTGGTGGGAGACATGGGTGGGAGCCTGGTGGGGGCTGCCCATGGTGGCTGGGGGGGTGGGAGACATGAGTGGGGGCCTGGTGGGGGCTGCCCATGGTGGCTAGGGGTGGGGGTGGGTGGGCGACATGAGTGGGGGCCTGGTGGGGGCTGCCCATGGTGGCTGGGAGGTGGGGTGGTGGGAGACATGGGTGGGGGCCTGGTGGAGGGTGCCCCACACTGCTGGGGGGGTGGGGGTGATGGGAGACATGAGTGGGGGCCTGGTGGGGGCTGCCCATGGTGGCGGGGGGGGGTGGGTGTTAGACATGAGTGGGGGCCTGGTGGGGGCTGCCCATGGTGGCTGGGGGGTGGGGGTGGGTGGGAGACATGAGTGGGGGCCTGGTGGGGGCTGCCCATGGTGGCTGGGGGGTGGGGGTGGTGGGAGACATGGGTGGGGGCCTGGTGGAGGGTGCCCCACACTGCTGGGGGGTGGGGATGGTGGGAGACATGAGTGGGGGCCTGGTGGAGGATGCCCCTGGTTGATGGGGGGTGGGGGTGGGTGGGAGACATGAGTGGGGGCCTGGTGGGGGCTGCCCATGGTGGCTGGGGGGTGGGGGTGGTGGGAGACATGGGTGGGGGCCTAGTGGAGGGTGCCCCACACTGCTGGGGGGTGGGGGTGGTGGGAGACATGAGTGGGAGCCTGGTGGAGCCTGCCCATGGTGGCTGGGGGGTGGGGGTGGTGGGAGACATGGGTGGGGGCCTGGTGGAGGGTGCCCCACACTGCTGGGGGGGTGGGGGTGGTGGGAGACATGAGTGGGGGCCTGGTGGAGGCTGCCCATGGTGGCTGGGGGGTGGGGTGGTGGGAGACATGGGTGGGGGCCTGGTGGAGGGTGCCCCACACTGCTGGGGGGTGGGGGTGATGGGAGACATGAGTGGGGGCCTGGTGGGGGCTGCCCATGGTGGCGGGGGGGGTGGGTGTTAGACATGAGTGGGGGCCTGGTGGGGGCTGCCCATGGTGGCTGGGGGGTTGGGGTGGGTGGGAGACATGAGTGGGGGCCTGGTGGGGGCTGCCCATGGTTGCTGGGGGGGTGGGGGTGGTGGGAGACATGGGTGGGGGCCTAGTGGAGGGTGCCCCACACTGCTGGGGGGTGGGGGTGGTGGGAGACATGAGTGGGAGCCTGGTCGAGCCTGCCCATGGTGGCTGGGGGGTGGGGGTGGTGGGAGACATGGGTGGGGGCCTGGTGGAGGGTGCCCCACACTGCTGGGGGGGTGGGGGTGGTGGGAGACATGAATGGGGGCCTGGTGGAGGCTGCCCATGGTGGCTGGGGGGGTGGGGTGGTGGGAGACATGGGTGGGGGCCTGGTGGAGGGTGCCCCACACTGCTGGGGGGGTGGGGGTTGTGGGAAACATGAGTGGGGGCCTGGTGGAGGCTGCCCATGGTGGCTGGGGGGTGGGGGTGGTGGGAGACATGGGTGGGAGCCTGGTGGGGCTGCCCATGGGGGCTGGGGGGGGGGTGGGAGACATGAGTGGGGGCCTGGTGGGGGCTGCCCATGGTGGCTGGGGGTGGGGGTGGGTGGGAGACATGAGTGGGGGCCTGGTGGGGGCTGCCCATGGTGGCTGGGAGGTGGGGTGGTGGGAGACATGGGTGGGGGCCTGGTGGAGGGTGCCCCACACTGCTGGGGGGGTGGGGGTGATGGGAGACATGAGTGGGGGCCTGGTGGGGGCTGCCCATGGTGGCGGGGGGGTGGGTGTTAGACATGAGTGGGGGCCTGGTGGGGGCTGCCCATGGTGGCTGGGGGGTGGGGGTGGGTGGGAGACATGAGTGGGGGCCTGGTGGGGGCTGCCCATGGTGGCTGGGGGGTGGGGGTGGTGGGAGACATGGGTGGGGGCCTGGTGGAGGGTGCCCCACACTGCTGGGGGGGTGGGGGTGGTGGGAGACATGAGTGGGGGCCTGGTGGAGGCTGCCCATGGTTGATGGGGGGTGGGGGTGGGTGGGAGACATGAGTGGGGGCCTGGTGGGGGCTGCCCATGGTGGCTGGGGGGTGGGGGTGGTGGGAGACATGGGTGGGGGCCTAGTGGAGGGTGCCCCACACTGCTGGGGGGTGGGGGTGGTGGGAGACATGAGTGGGAGCCTGGTGGAGCCTGCCCATGGTGGCTGGGGGGTGGGGGTGGTGGGAGACATGGGTGGGGGCCTGGTGGAGGGTGCCCCACACTGCTGGGGGGGTGGGGGTGGTGGGAGACATGAGTGGAGGCCTGGTGGAGGCTGCCCATGGTGGCTGGGGGGTGGGGTGGTGGGAGACATGGGTGGGGGCCTGGTGGAGGGTGCCCCACACTGCTGGGGGGGTGGGGGTGGTGGGAAACATGAGTGGGGGCCTGGTGGAGGCTGCCCATGGTGGCTGGGGGGTGGGGGTGGTGGGAGACATGGGCGGGAGCCTGGTGGGGGCTGCCCATGGTGGCTGGAGGGGTGGGTGGGAGACATGAGTAGGGGCCTGGTGGGGGCTGCCCATGGTGGCTGGGGTGGGGGTGGGTGGGAGACATGAGTTGGGGCCTGGTGGGGGCTGCCCATGGTGGCTGGGGGGTGGGGGCGGTGGGAGACATGGGTGGGGGCCTGGTGGAGGGTGCCCCACACTGCTGGGGGGTGGGGGTGGTGGGATACATGAGTGGGGGCCTGGTGGAGGCTGCCCATGGTGGCTGGGGGGTGGGGTGGGTGGGAGACATGAGTGGGGGCCTGGTGGGGGCTGCCCATGGTGGCTGGGGGGTGGGGGTGGTGGGAGACATGGGTGGGGGCCTGGTGGAGGGTGCCCCACACTGCTGGGGGGTGGGGGTGGTGGGAGACATGAGTGGGGCCTGGTGGGGGCTGCCCATGGTGGCTGGGGGGTGGGGGTGGGTGGGAGACATGAGCGGGGGCCTGGTGGGGGCTGCCCATGGTGGCTGGGGGTGGTGGGAGACATGGGTGCGGGCCTGGTGGAGGGTGCCCCACACTGCTGGGGGGGTGGGGGTGATGGGAGACATGAGTGGGGGCCTGGTGAGGGCTGCCCATGGTGGCGGGGGGTGGGTGTTAGACATTAGTGGGGGCCTGGTGGGGGCTGCCCATGGAGGCTGGGGGGTGGGGTGGGTGGGAGACATGAGTGGGGGCCTGGTGGGGGCTGCCCATGGTGGCTGGGGGGTGGGGGTGGTGGGAGACATGGGTCGGGGCCTGGTGGAGGGTGCCCCACACTGCTGGGGGAGTGGGGGTGGTGGGAGACATGAGCGGGGGCCTGGTGGAGGCTGCCCATGGTTGATGGGGTGTGGGGGTGGGTGGGAGACATGAGTGGGGGCCTGGTGGGGGCTTCCCATGGTGGCAGGGGGGTGGGGGTGGTGGGAGACATGGGTGGGGGCCTGGTGGAGGGTGCCCCACACTGCTGGGGGGGTGGGGGTGGTGGGAGACATGAGTGGGGGCCTGGTGGAGGCTGCCCATGGTGGCTGGGGGGTGGGGGTGGTGGGAGACATGGGTGGGGGCCTGGTGGAGGGTGCCCCACACTGCTGGGGGGGTGGGGGTGGTGGGAGACATGAGTGGGGGCCTGGTGGAGGCTGCCCATGGTGGCTGGGGGGTGGGGTGGTGGGAGACATGGGTGGGGGCCTGGTGGAGGCTGCCCATGGTGGCTGGGGGAGGGTGGGTGGGAGACATGAGTGGGGGCCTGGTGGGGGCTGCCCATGGTGGCTGGGAGGTGGGGTGGTGGGAGACATGGGTGGGGGCCTAGTGGAGGGTGCCCCACACTGCTGGGGGGGTGGGGGTGGTGGGAGACATGAGTGGGAGCCTGGTGGAGCCTGCCCATGGTGGCTGGGGGGTGGGGGTGGTGGGAGACATGGGTGGGGGCCTGGTGGAGGGTGCCCCACACTGCTGGGGGGGTGGGGGTGGTGGGAGACATGAGTGGAGGCCTGGTGGAGGCTGCCCATGGTGGCTGGGGGGTGGGGTGGTGGGAGACATGGGTGGGGGCCTGGTGGAGGGTGCCCCACACTGCTGGGGGGGTGGGGGTGGTGGGAAACATGAGTGGGGGCCTGGTGGAGGCTGCCCATGGTGGCTGGGGGGTGGGGGTGGTGGGAGACATGGGCGGGAGCCTGGTGGGGGCTGCCCATGGTGGCTGGAGGGGTGGGTGGGAGACATGAGTAGGGGCCTGGTGGGGGCTGCCCATGGTGGCTGGGGTGGGGGTGGGTGGGAGACATGAGTTGGGGCCTGGTGGGGGCTGCCCATGGTGGCTGGGGGGTGGGGGCGGTGGGAGACATGGGTGGGGGCCTGGTGGAGGGTGCCCCACACTGCTGGGGGGTGGGGGTGGTGGGATACATGAGTGGGGGCCTGGTGGAGGCTGCCCATGGTGGCTGGGGGGTGGGGGTGGGTGGGAGAAATGAGTGGGGGCCTGGTGGGGGCTGCCCATGGTGGCTGGGGGGTGGGGGTGGTGGGAGACATGGGTGGGGGCCTGGTGGAGGGTGCCCCACACTGCTGGGGGGTGGGGGTGGTGGGAGACATGAGTGGGGCCTGGTGGGGGCTGCCCATGGTGGCTGGGGGGTGGGGGTGGGTGGGAGACATGAGCGGGGGCCTGGTGGGGGCTGCCCATGGTGGCTGGGGGTGGTGGGAGACATGGGTGCGGGCCTGGTGGAGGGTGCCCCACACTGCTGGGGGGGTGGGGGTGATGGGAGACATGAGTGGGGGCCTGGTGAGGGCTGCCCATGGAGGCGGGGGGTGGGTGTTAGACATTAGTGGGGGCCTGGTGGGGGCTGCCCATGGAGGCTGGGGGGTGGGGTGGGTGGGAGACATGAGTGGGGGCCTGGTGGGGGCTGCCCATGGTGGCTGGGGGGTGGGGGTGGTGGGAGACATGGGTCGGGGCCTGGTGGAGGGTGCCTCACACTGCTGGGAGAGTGGGGGTGGTGGGAGACATGAGCGGGGGCCTGGTGGAGGCTGCCCATGGTTGATGGGGTGTGGGGGTGGGTGGGAGACATGAGTGGGGGCCTGGTGGGGGCTTCCCATGGTGGCAGGGGGGTGGGGGTGGTGGGAGACATGGGTGGGGGCCTGGTGGAGGGTGCCCCACACTGCTGGGGGGGTGGGGGTGGTGGGAGACATGAGTGGGGGCCTGGTGGAGGCTGCCCATGGTGGCTGGGGGGTGGGGGTGGTGGGAGACATGGGTGGGGGCCTGGTGGAGGGTGCCCCACACTGCTGGGGGGGTGGGGGTGGTGGGAGACATGAGTGGGGGCCTGGTGGAGGCTGCCCATGGTGGCTGGGGGGTGGGGTGGTGGGAGACATGGGTGGGGGCCTGGTGGAGGCTGCCCATGGTGGCTGGGGGAGGGTGGGTGGGAAACATGAGTGGGGGCCTGGTGGGGGCTGCCCATGGTGGCTGGGTGTGGGGGTGGATGGGAGACATGAGTGGAGGCCTGGTGGGGGCTGCCCATGGTGGCTGGGGGGTGGGGGTGGTGGGAGACATGGGTGGGGGCCTGGTGGAGGGTGCCCCACACTGCTGGGGGGTGGGGGTGGTGGGAGACATGAGTGGGGGCCTGGTGGGGGCTGCCCATGGTGGCTGGGTGGTGGGGGGTGGGAGACATGGGTGGGGGCCTAGTGGAGGGTGCCCCACACTGCTGGGGGTGGGGGTGGTGGGAGACATGAGTGGGAGCCTGGTGGAGCCTGCCCATGGTGGCTGGGGGGTGGGGGTGGTGGGAGACATGGGTGCGGGCCTGGTGGAGGGTGCCCCACACTGCTGGGGGGGTGGTGGGAGACATGAGTGGGGGCCTGGTGGAGGCTGCCCATGGTGGCTGGGGGGTGGGGTGGTGGGAGACATGGGTGGGGGCCTGGTGGAGGGTGCCCCACACTGCTGGGGGGGTGGGGGTGGTGGGAAACATGAGTGGGGGCCTGGTGGAGGCTGCCCATGGTGACTGGGGGGTGGGGGTGGTGGGAGACATGGGTGGGAGCCTGGTGGGGGCTGCCCATGGTGGCTGGGGGGGTGGGTGGGACACATGAGTGGGGGCCTGGTGGGGGCTGCCCATGGTGGCTGGGGGTGGGGGTGGGTGGGAGACATGAGTGGGGGCCTGGTGGGGGCTGCCCATGGTGGCTGGGGTGTGGGGGTGGTGGGAGACATGGGTGGGGGCCTGGTGGAGGGTGCCCCACACTGCTGGGGGGGTGGGGTGGTGGGAGACATGAGTGGGGGCCTGGTGGGGGCTGCCCATGGTGGCTGGGGGGTGGGGGTGGGTGGGAGACATGAGCGGGGGCCTGGTGGGGGTTGCCCATGGTGGCTGGGGGTGGTGGGAAACATGGGTGGGGGCCTGGTGGAGGGTGCCCCACACTGCTGGGGGGGTGGGGGTGATGGGAGACATGAGTGGGGGCCTGGTGGGGGCTGCCCATGGTGGCGGGGGGGTGGGTGTTAGACATGAGTGGGGGCCTGGTGGGTGCTGCCCATGGAGGCTGGGGTGGGTGGGAGACATGAGTGGGGGACTGGTGGGGGCTGCCCATGGTGGCTGGGGGGTGGGGGTGGTGGGAGACATGGGTCGGGGCCTGGTGGAGGGTGCCCCACACTGCTGGGGGAGTGGGGGTGGTGGGAGACATGAGCGGGGGCCTGGTGGAGGCTGCCCATGGTTGATGGGGGGTGGGGGTGGGTGGGAGACATGAGTGGGGGCCTGGTGGGGGCTGCCCATGGTGGCTGGGGAGTGGGGTGGTGGGAGACATGGGTGGGGGCCTAGTGGAGGGTGCCCCACGCTGCTGGGGGGCGTGGGGGTGGTGGGAGACATGAGTGGGGGCCTGGTGGAGGCTACCCATTGTGGCTGGGGGGTGGGGGTGGTGGGAGACATGGGTGGGGGCCTGGTGGAGGGTGCCCCACACTGCTGGGGGGTGGGGGTGGTGGGAGACATGAGTGGGGGCCTGGTGGAGGCTGCCCATGGTGGCTGGGGGGTGGGGTGGTGGGAGACATGGGTGGGGGCCTGGTGGAGGGTGCCCCACACTGCTGGGGGGTGGGGGTGGTGGGAAACATGAGTGGGGGCCTGGTGGAGGCTGCCCATGGTGGCTGGGGGGTGGGGGTGGTGGGAGACATGGGTGGGAGCCTGGTGGGGGCTGCCCATGGTGGCTGGGGGGGGTGGGTGGGAGACATGAGTGGGGGCCTGGTGGGGGCTGCCCATGGTGGCTGGGGGTGGGGGTGGGTGGGAGACATGAGTGGAGGCCTGGTGGGGGCTGCCCATGGTGGCTGTGGGGTGGGGGTGGTGGGAGACATGGGTGGGATCCTGGTGGTGGGTGCCCCACACTGCTGGGGGGTGGGGGTGGTGGGAGACATGAGTGGGGGCCTGGTGGAGGCTGCCCATGGTGGCTGGGGGGTGGGGGTGGGTGGGAGACATGAGTGGGGGCCTGGTGGGGGCTGCCCATGGTGGCTGGGGGGTGGGGGTGATAGGGGACATGAGTGGGGGCCTGGTGGATGCTGCCCATGGTGGCTGGGGGTTGGGGGTGGTGGGAGACATGAGTGGGGGCCTGGTGGAGGCTGCCCCTGCACTGCTGGGGGGTGGGGGTGATAGGGGACATGAGTGGGGGCCTGGTGGGGGCTGCCCATGGTGGCTGGGGGTGGGGGTGATAGGGGACATGAGTGGGGGCCTGGTGGAGGCTGCCCATGGTGGCTGGGGGGTGGGGGTGGTGGGAGACATGAGTGGGGGCCTGGTGGAGGCTGCCCATGGTGGCTGGGGGGTGGGGGTGGGTGGGAGACATGAGTGGGGGCCTGGTGGGGGCTGCCCATGGTGGCTGGGGGGTGGGGGTGATAGGGGACATGAGTGGGGGCCTGGTGGAGGCTGCCCATGGTGGCTGGAGGGTGGGGGTGGTGGGAGACATGAGTGGAGCCTGGTGGAGGCTGCCCCTGCACTACTGGGGGGTGGGGGTGATAGGGGACATGAGTGGGGGCCTGGTGGGGGATGCCCATGGTGCCTGGGGGGTGGGGGGGTGGTAGACATGGGTGGGAGCCTGGTGGGGGCTGCCCATGGTGGCTGGGGGGTGGGGGTGGTGGGAGACATGGGTGGGGGCCTGGTGGAGGGTGCCCCACACTGCTGGGGGGGTGGGGGTGGTGGTAGACATGGGTGGGGGCCTGGTGGGGGCTGCCCATGGTGGCTGGGGGTGGGGGTGGTGGGAGACATGGGTGGGGGCCTGGTGGAGGGTGCCCCACACTGCTGGGGGGGTGGGGGTGGTGGGAGACATGAGTGGGGGCCTGGTGGAGCCTGCCCATGGTGGCTGGGGGGTGGGGGTGGTGGGAGACATGGGTGGGGGCCTGGTGGAGGGTGCCCCACACTGCTGGGGGGGTGGTGGGAGACATGAGTGGGGGCCTGGTGGAGGCTGCCCATGGTGGCTGGGGGGTGGGGTGGTGGGAGACATGGGTGGGGGCCTGGTGGAGGGTGCCCCACACTGCTGGGGGGGTGGGGGTGGTGGGAAACATGAGTGGGGGCCTGGTGGAGGCTGCCCATGGTGACTGGGGGGTGGGGGTGGTGGGAGACATGGGTGGGAGCCTGGTGGGGGCTGCCCATGGTGGCTGGGGGGGTGGGTGGGACACATGAGTGGGGGCCTGGTGGGGGCTGCCCATGGTGGCTGGGGGTGGGGGTGGGTGGGAGACATGAGTGGGGGCCTGGTGGGGGCTGCCCATGGTGGCTGGGGTGTGGGGGTGGGTGGGAGACATGAGCGGGGGCCTGGTGGGGGTTGCCCATGGTGGCTGGGGGGTGGGGGTGGGTGGGAGACATGAGCGGGGGCCTGGTGGGGGTTGCCCATGGTGGCTGGGGGTGGTGGGAAACATGGGTGGGGGCCTGGTGGAGGGTGCCCCACACTGCTGGGGGGGTGGGGGTGATGGGAGACATGAGTGGGGGGCTGGTGGGGGCTGCCCATGGTGGCGGGGGGGTGGGTGTTAGACATGAGTGGGGGCCTGGTGGGTGCTGCCCATGGAGGCTGGGGGGTGGGGTGGGTGGGAGACATGAGTGGGGGCCTGGTGGGGGCTGCCCATGGTGGCTGGGGGGTGGGGGTGGTGGGAGACATGGGTCGGGGCCTGGTGGAGGGTGCCCCACACTGCTGGGGGAGTGGGGGTGGTGGGAGACATGAGCGGGGGCCTGGTGGAGGCTGCCCATGGTTGATGGGGGGTGGGGGTGGGTGGGAGACATGAGTGGGGGCCTGGTGGGGGCTGCCCATGGTGGCTGGGGAGTGGGGTGGTGGGAGACATGGGTGGGGGCCTAGTGGAGGGTGCCCCACACTGCTGGGGGGGTGGGGGTGGTGGGAGACATGAGTGGGGGCCTGGTGGAGGCTGCCCATTGTGGCTGGGGGGTGGGGGTGGTGGGAGACATGGGTGGGGGCCTGGTGGAGGGTGCCCCACACTGCTGGGGGGTGGGGGTGGTGGGAGACATGAGTGGGGGCCTGGTGGAGGCTGCCCATGGTGGCTGGGGGGTGGGGTGGTGGGAGACATGGGTGGGGGCCTGGTGGAGGGTGCCCCACACTGCTGGGGGGTGGGGGTGGTGGGAAACATGAGTGGGGGCCTGGTGGAGGCTGCCCATGGTGGCTGGGGGGTGGGGGTGGTGGGAGACATGGGTGGGAGCCTGGTGGGGGCTGCCCATGGTGGCTGGGGGGGGTGGGTGGGAGACATGAGTGGGGGCCTGGTGGGGGCTGCCCATGGTGGCTGGGGGTGGGGGTGGGTGGGAGACATGAGTGGAGGCCTGGTGGGGGCTGCCCATGGTGGCTGTGGGGTGGGGGTGGTGGGAGACATGGGTGGGATCCTGGTGGTGGGTGCCCCACACTGCTGGGGGGTGGGGGTGGTGGGAGACATGAGTGGGGGCCTGGTGGAGGCTGCCCATGGTGGCTGGGGGGTGGGGGTGGGTGGGAGACATGAGTGGGGGCCTGGTGGGGGCTGCCCATGGTGGCTGGGGGGTGGGGGTGATAGGGGACATGAGTGGGGGCCTGGTGGATGCTGCCCATGGTGGCTGGGGGTTGGGGGTGGTGGGAGACATGGGTGGTGGCCTGGTGGAGGCTGCCCCTGCACTGCTGGGGGGTGGGGGTGATAGGGGACATGAGTGGGGGCCTGGTGGGGGCTGCCCATGGTGGCTGGGGGTGGGGGTGATAGGGGACATGAGTGGGGGCCTGGTGGAGGCTGCCCATGGTGGCTGGGGGGTGGGGGTGGTGGGAGACATGAGTGGGGGCCTGGTGGAGGCTGCCCATGGTGGCTGGGTGGTGCGGGTGGGTGGGAGACATGAGTGGGGGCCTGGTGGGGGCTGCCCATGGTGGCTGGGGGGTGGGGGTGATAGGGGACATGAGTGGGGGCCTGGTGGAGGCTGCCCATGGTGGCCGGAGGGTGGGGGTGGTGGGAGACATGAGTGGAGCCTGGTGGAGGCTGCCCCTGCACTACTGGGGGGTGGGGGTGATAGGGGACATGAGTGGGGGCCTGGTGGGGGATGCCCATGGTGCCTGGGGGGTGGGGGGGTGGTAGACATGGGTGGGAGCCTGGTGGGGGCTGCCCATGGTGGCTGGGGGGTGGGGGTGGTGGGAGACATGGGTGGGGGCCTGGTGGAGGGTGCCCCACACTGCTGGGGGGGTGGGGGTGGTGGTAGACATGGGTGGGGGCCTGGTGGGGGCTGCCCATGGTGGCTGGGGGTGGGGGTGGTGGGAGACATGGGTGGGGGCCTGGTGGAGGGTGCCCCACACTGCTGGGGGGGTGGGGGTGGTGGGAGACATGAGTGGGGGCCTGGTGGAGGCTTCCCATGGTGGCTGGGGGTGGGGGTGGTGGGAGACATGGGTGGGGGCCTGGTGGAGGGTGCCCCACACTGCTGGGCGGGTGGGGGTGGTGGGAGACATGAGTGGGGGTCTGGTGGGGGCTGCCCATGGTGGCTGGGGGGTGGGGGTGGGGGTGGTGGGAGACATGGGTGGGGGCCTGGTGGAGGGTGCCCCACACTGCTGGGGGGGTGGGGGTGGTGGGAGATATGAGTGGGGGCATGGTGGGGTCTGCCCATTGTGGCTGGGGGGTGGTAGACATGGGTGGGAGCCTGGTGGGGGCTGCCCATGGTGGCTGGGGGGTGGGTGTGGTGGGAGACATCGGTGGGGGCCTGGTGGAGGGTGCCCCACACTGCTGGGGGGTGGGTTGTGGGAGACACGAGTAGGTGTGCAGGGTAGTCCCCTGTTTTGTGGGCTGCCTGCAGGGGCCGTGGAGGGTGTACAGGGTACACCTGTGAGGACCCACCCAGCCTAATCACGTGTTATTATTCCCGCTCACCCCTGTAATACACGTACCCAGCCAAATCGCATGTGATGATTCCCGCGCACCCCTGTAATACACGTACCCAGCCAAATCGCGTGTGATTATTCCCGCGCACCTCTGTAATACACGTACCCTGGCTAATCGCGTGTAAAACTTCACGCGTACCCCTGTCATACACGTACCCAGCCAAATCGCGTGTGAAAATTCCTGCGTACCCCTGTAATACACGTACCCTGGCTAATCGCGTGTTTAACTTCACGCGTACCCCTGTCATACACATACCCTGGCTAATCGCATGTAAAACATCCCGCGTACCCCTGATATGAACGTTACCCGCTTTGCGTTCCTTGTTTGGCAGCCCTGTAAACTGGTCCAGGGTTAGCGCAGCCCTTTGCGATGATTTAGCGATTTTGATGGCTTTTCCTTGCGCGAGGGCGTTCTTGGGGGCGTTACTGGCGCTGCTGCAGGGTCACTGCGATACTCTGCGCCATGGCTGGTTTGGGAGCCTAAAATCCATGAATACGCTGTGCGCGGAAATCGGTTTTGGCGCACGCGCCTGGCGCAGACAATCGCATGCGGACACTCTGCGCCAGCCGCTTGCGACACTTTTCTGCGAAATTCTATGAATTACCCTTCAATTACTCATCAAGGTGCAAGGGCAGTTTCAGGGACACAGATTGCGAATTAAAATGGAAGAAAGAACTGAAGAAAAATGCAATGGGAAGGGGAAAACTGAAGGTATACAATGTCTTACAAAATCACAGATGGTCATAGAGGGAGCAACACATTGGAACAAAGAGTGGGCGAAGGGGCAAGCAATATTCAATGCAGAGGGACTAATGGGATTCACAGAAGAAGCTATAATGAGAACAGATGAGATTTGTAGAAATGTATGGGCATTGTATGTGAATAAATTGATAAACCTGCATCAACATGAACAACCTGTAAAAGTTAATAAACTCACTCTACCTTCATTCTGTTTCTGGGGCAAAGCAAGTGTGCCGGTTGGCCAGAATAGTAACTGCGACAAAGCCTATGTGATGCCAGCCTTGGATGAGGGAACTGCCAACTCATGGACTTCCTGTGGCAGTGTGGTACAAAAGCTTACTTTTATTTACCTCCCTCATGGAATGGGCTATGCTCCTTAGTGACCCTGCATTCCCCTGTACTCTTGATTTCCATGAAGCCATATAGAACTGCCCAAGAGACAGTCCCAGTCCCCTTCTGAGCCCCCGACAGTCACAGGACAAGTGAATTCACAACCAGTAAGGCGAAGGAAAAGCTCCAATTATTTTTCAAAGTAAACAGATGAGGCCCTGGAGAAGATACCAGCACAATATAGACTCCAAAACAGAGACATCTTTCACCACGCTCTGAGACCCTGGAATACAAACAGCTACAAATGCCAAATGATCCATATAGTCAGCTGGAACTTGATGGAACTCTCAAATGCTACAGAACATGGGCTGAACACAATCCGTAAAGAACTGTGTGCGCTACAATTTATACCGCTCCAAAATCAGATAGTATTAGATCTAATAACACCAGTGGAAGGCAGCATGTGCCACAAAATTGGAAGTACATGTTGTACAGACAGCCTCCTAATGATGCAGATAACGGCACATTGACAATAACAATTTAAACAGATGGCAAAACTAAAAATGGACATCAAAGATCAGGAGGAATCACTAAAGATAAGAATTGATTATCAGTCCTTACCTCTTGGATGACACAATGGCTCACAAACATATGCAGAGTCCTATTTCCCATCCTCATTTTCTTGATAATAATCTGATCCGTTTACCAAATTGTTATAACATGTTGTGTGTCGCGTGGAAATAAAGTAAATCATCTTGCAGTAATGGTAGGTTATGCAACTCCTCCTTGTAAACATGAAAGCTGTCAAACTGACCCAGAAAGAGACTTAGGGAAAATAAAAATGGTTCCAATAGACCATCCCATAGGCCCAGAAAATGGCCTCCAATGTTGTGGAGACTCAACAGTAGACAGAGACTTCTTAGGATGCAACCCAGGGGATTATGCCAAGGGGGGAGGACATGTAAGAAATGTATGCACAATATGGATACCCAAGACTACATACGATTGGAAACAAGAAGATAGGAGAATCAAAGAATATATAGATAGATTTGTCCCTAATGGGACAATAGGGGGGCATACTGGAGAGTCCATTCAATGCCCCCAACATGCACCAAAATGCAAGTGATGAAAGTCCTTTTGAAGAGCAGCAGGTCCATAAAGAAAACAACCCTACTCACATAGAACTCCTTTTGTAGGCCCAAAGCACACCAGCAATAGTGCATCAGTATGCAATGTCTCTGCATAGAGGTAAGCCATAAGGTGCAGACCATATACATGAGTTTACACACATTTCTATAACGGGAATAGCAACATTAAACACTAATCAGCTAACCATTGGGGGCACTAATAATGCTATTAAATGAAAAGTAGGTTTTTACACTAATTGAATAAACAACACATAAGTGGGTCTCGAAACAACCTCAGCCATCACTGAAGGATGCAAATTATCCTGAATTAGCGGAAAATATAGCTATGCCTTTACAAAAAGCACACACATACTATGCTGTAACCTACAACAGCAGGGCTTAATGCTGCACAGTGATTGGTCAAGACAGGAAGGCAATCACATTCTCAAACCCAGAATCTCGGCAGTGAGATCATGCAATGGCAACAAATAAGTAACTGACCCTTGAGCTAAGAGACAGAAATGAACATGGGTTGGTTGAAAAACATCTTACCGACCGAGTTCCCAAGTCTGAGTACAAAAGATATAAAACAAATTATGTTCCTAGCTACGACATTGACACTTAACAGAGTGAAGGTCACAATTTGATGGGTATGAAATAATGAGCAGAGAAAAGCATGTGTATTAAGGAAGTGTGTTCAAGGAGAAACAGTGCTCCCTTTAGGAAAACCCTCATTGGAAGAGGCTGAACTACCAAGATAGGACCCATATGAGACACCATTGTCAATAGAATACAATCAATTAGGCATTGGTCCTCTTTCATGGAGATTTAAAAACATCCTTAACAACACATAGTTCTGCTCAGAAATACATTCATATTTTTTTGATTTATACACACATATATCACTTTCCAGGAATGGAGTCTGCAAACACCTTAGTCCCCCGTTCATAGGTGGAAGGCAGAGTCAATGAAGTCATGCACAAGCCATGAGTAAGGAAATGTTGAAGGGGACAGTGAGTAATGTTTCCAATGAGGAGTTGCAATGTTAACTTATTTAGTTGATAATGGTGAGAACGCTAAGTTGGTGCCGACTGATAAAGGCTATGGGCATCAGAGCTTTTCAGTTTGCTGTTTGACACAACACTTCTGCATGAGACATAGGGAGGTGGAGGACATTTCACTGTGAAGGCTTGTTTGAACAAGTGCTCTCACATAAAACAAAAGCAGTTGTTTTGCTTTAGAGGATCAGAATAAAGTGGTGTGAAGGAAACACTTATTGGAGGTGGTGATCAAAGGCAATGAGCATTATTGGAATGTGTATTGGCTGTCTGATGCAACAAACCACCTGCATGAGAGCAGTAGGATTCAAGTTGAACTTGATTTAGCAAGCATGAACATTTCAGCAACAACCTTCAGCTGTTGAGTCTAAGTCAAGTGTAAGAGCATACAGCTCCACATCCCTTGTAAAAAAAGATCTTTATCAGGGCTGCCTGTTTCTGTGTTATATGAGGTAAAAATCAACATGTATTAAGATGTCCTTTGAGTCAGAGGCCAAACGTGTGAGGTAGAGAGGAAACCAAAGAGGACATCTTTCCAAGTTCAATGTCGAAATAGGAGCTGCTTTAATTGGTGGGGATGCACAATCCTTGAGTACTAGAAGAGTGCAATGGCAGATAATAACCACAAGTTTCACATCAGCCACTGCTACAACAAGTATTGCAAGCAATTTCATTCCCTGGTAGTAGCTACTAGTTCTCTCGCTTAGGTGTTCCTACCACTTCACTGCAACCAGCCCAAGTTCACACTTCCCTAAAATCAGTGTCTGGCACAAGAGGGTATGTATTACATGCTCCCTTGTTACAAAAGACCAACGTGCATCTCAAAGTCAGCAGGGGTCAGTCGAGGTGCCATTTGAATAGACAGCAACTGTAGCTGGGGCAGAAGAGGATATGTTCTTGTGGGGGTTGATTCGCTGCTCTCAGCATTAGGTATTGTGAGGCAGTGACATGCCCACATGCATGTTAGAGGATCAGAGTGCTTCACAGCCTAGCACATCCACTGCATCTCCCACCCCTTCCACTTTTTTGGCATCTGAGATTGAAGATGCCAATGGTGGTGATGATGATGACAGTGGTAATGATTGGGGCATTGACTATACCACCTTTTACGATAACGGAACACTGGGAAAGGTTTGTACAGCTATGTGCACTAATTCTGAGTCCACCTGAACTATGGCCAAGATGAAGGGCTGTTGGAAAAATACAGCCTGAAGAGGTGCCTACTACCACTACAAACCCTACACAGGTTTAGAGTGTAGAAATGCCTCCAAAAGTTATTGGTCCTATGTATACTCTTTGCATATCCTCAGATATCCCAAGATTGCAGTGGTGTATATCAATCAATGAGAGCAGCGCCTGAAAAACAAAAAACGAGTACACCTCTTGCACCTGTGTGCCTTGCACAGTGCCATGTTCCACCTTCTTCTGCCTCTACTCAACAGCCAAAGGCACCTACTGAAAGTCAAGAGCACATATCTACAACTTGGAAGTGTTTGTAAATGGTCAAGAGTATCATCTTGCCACCTGTTTTATGTGTAGAAAAATTGTATTGCATGGGAAGGCAGGGGCAAATTGAGCTATATCATTATTGCTGGCCCATATGAATTGACATCATGCACAAAGGTAGGACCAACACATTACACAGCACTCCCCCAATCAGCCAGCAAAAACTCAGAACAGAGAGCACTTTATGTAAAAGGTAGTGTGTATGCAGTCCCACCAGCAGCACACAAACAAAGTCGTTTTAGGGAAACCATGTCAATGCTACAGCCCAGCCGCAGGTCAGTCAGAAATATCATTACAATCATTATAAATATCGATTAGTACAGCTGCTCAGTGTTTAATTGTTGGTAATGCTGGTATTAGATATTCTGCAATACACATGTGTTGAAAACAAATGTTTCAGAGAGCTGATGGCAAGTGCTAATGTCTACTGTCTAATTCTCAGCCAGACTTAATTTTCATGTGAGGCTGCACCTACATTGCTGTAGGTTTTGCAATGAAAATGGCCTTGAACAGGTTAGACCTACATGGTGGGAACATCCGCTTCACTATGGATATGTGAACAAGTGGTTGCAACAACACATTGGTTCACCATCCCCTCTAGTGGCGAGCAAGTCAAGCCATCAGAGCAGCTGCATGCTGTCCACAAACAAGCCACTTTGTGTATGCAATGCTTTGTCGGTTGGCGTGACGCATGAGAAGACACATGGGTAGCAGGAGAAGTGGAGCATGTGGCTGCAGAGTGGCTAACTACCCAGGCATCTACCATTGGAATTTGTGGCAGCAGACTTGTCATTTCTGTCATTGAATGCCTGTGCGGCCTGCTACAGATTGGCAAATCCATAAGAGCGGTTAAGCAACATATCTCTGAGCGTCCGTCGATCACGTATCAACAACATGGTAGCTGGCAAACCCTTAATGGAGCATTAGATCACTAAAAAACACACCAACTCTGATCTGAAATCGTTTGTCCTCCAGATGATTAGTCCCCAGACGAGAGGAGGTGATGTCAACAAAGCACTTAGAAGACTTAAACAGAAATGGATACACTGCCTAGACGCGGTGCAAAATGGCCTCAACATCATGATCGAGAAGAAGCACTTTACAGGGACATAATGATGGCAGACCCCCAACATAGGGTTCCGGTTCTCCACACTAACACTGTCATGTTGACTTAATGGTGGTTTTTATCGCCCTTAGCTAATCCCTTGCAATCCTGGTCCCATGCATTATGACAGTGACCAGTCTCTTTCTTGTTGATGGAACTATGCTATCTGGAAATTTTTAAACTAAAGGAAACTATATATAGATAATCGGGGTAAGTCATAGAATCCAGCGCACAAGTGGCACACGCGGCTGGCGCACAGTGTGCGCGTGTGACAGTCGCGCCAGCCGCCTGCGCTAAAATCCATTTCCGTGCACAGCGTATTCATGGATTTTAACATCCAAAACCAGCCGTGGTGCAGAGTGGCGCAGCGACCCTACTGCAGCGCCAGTTACGCCCCGAACCCCTCCCCATGCGCCATGCACAGCGCACAAATCCCGTACATGGTGCACAGGCCCCCAACCACGAAAATGCCTGTAAAGCTCCCCGCGCACCCCTCCGAATACAAGTACACCCAGGAGCAGGGAGTTTCACATGCGATTGGCCCTGTGCAAGCGGGGTACGTGTATTACTGGGGTTCGCGGGAAGTTTCACATGCGATTGGCCCTGTGCGAGTGGGTTATGTGTATTGCTGGGGTTTGTGGGAAGTGTCACACGCGATTGGCCCTGTGCGAGCGGGGTACATGTATTACTGGTGTTCGCGGGAAGTTTCACACGCGATTGGCCCTGTGCGAGCGGGGTACGTGTATTACTGGGGTTCCCGGGAAGTTTCACACGCGATTGGCCCTGTGCGAGCGGGTAGGTGTATCACTGGGGTTTGTGGGAAGTTTCACACGCGATTGGCCCTGTGCGAGCGGGGTACGTGTATTACTGGGGTTCGCGTGGAGTTTCACACGCGATTGGCCCTGTGCGAACGGGATACGTGTATTACAGGGGTTCGCGGGGAGTTTCTCCACGGCCCCTGCAGGCAGCCCACACCACAAGGGAATACCCTGCACCCCTGGTCATGCCCCGCAGGCAGCCCATCCACCATGGGCATGCCCCCCAGCCAAGCCACATGTCACAATGCAATATGATCACCAACTCATGTCCCCCAGCACCCCCACCCCCCAGCAGTGAGGGGCACCTGCCAGCAGGCCCCCACTCATGTCCCCCCAACATGTCAACATGACCCACAATCATGGCCCTCATGGCCACCAAAATCCCACGGCATGCCACCCCTGCCCAAATAACCAACCAAGCATAACATACACCCCACATTGAAATGCCCATTACATGAATCAACCCAAATGGCATGTATGTACATCAACACATGTCCGTCACACACACACAATGAGTGCCAGTGAATGTGAAAACCCACATCGTGACATGCATGAAACCAATGAGAGAATACCACACATTGAAGTACGGGAACAAATGTATTGAACAAAAAAGTGGTGAAAGAAATTCAAATACCAAACAATGGACATAAGGAAAACAATGCAGAATGTCACATAATGATAAAAAAAGGAAATCAGAATCCAAAATATATGAAATCAAAAATGTGTCCAAAGTCTCCTTCCAACAAAGCAAATCCAAACAGAAATGAAAAAGTAAAATCCATTGCTCCATGGAAAAATAAAAAAATAAAATGCCGACAAATCCACACTCCAACTATTTGCAAGGATGAAATCCTGGGTCCATGAGCCCAACTGTCCAAATAAAATCTACAAAAATACACTAACTAATAAAGAACTATATACAAAAATGTGGGGTATTGTCCAAGCGCCCCAAAAAAAAATGAAAACCAAAATGAAACCTAACACTAACTAACTAACTATTTACAATGGCAGCGGGCTAGTCCAATGGCTCACTTTTCGATGTCCCGGGCCAGGGCATCATCGAAATCCCGCTCAATGTCCTGGAGGCGGTCCTCTTCCATGGCCCTGAGGGTTCGAGGCACTCGGCCCGCCTCAGTGCCCTCCGCATGAGTTCTCCGCCCTGACCATTGTGAGCCGTGCCTCTTCCACCCGCTGACGCTCTGCATCTATGGCGTGGCCCAACCGCTGCCGCACGGAAGACACTTGCAGTCCTGGGTCCTCCTGCCCTCTGGCCGATGCCTGCCCCTCCAATGTTTTAGGCCCCGAGCCATCATTGCTCCCACCATGTTGCTGCTATTGCTGTGCCTGTGCCTGTGCCCTGGCTCTTGCTGCCTGCATGTCCTCCTCCGGCTGGGGTGCAGTTGTCGTGGTGGCCACCCCTGCTGGACGTCCGACTCCCGACTGTGGCAGGGATGTGTCCTCCACCAGCCTAGCCGCTGGGTCAGAGGCAGCTCCACAGGGTACCCAGGTGATACATGGGTGGGAAGATGGCACGGAGGATGACTGGAGCGTAGGGGGTTCAGGTGAGGAGGGGGTCGCAAGAAGGTCCAGCACACGGAGGAATCCAGCACTGCTGACCCGTCCCAGTAGGTCAACACGGCCAAAGAGGCATCCGAGATGACGTGCAGTGTCTTCACGAAAACACCGCAGGTCACCTTACATTCCGCGTTGACACAACGCTATCCCAGCCAGGACAGGCTCAACACAGTCCCGGATAGCCACGTCCGCAGGGAGAGGAAGGCCAGTTGTTGTGCGCCCATCCCCTCCCTGAAAACGGGTCTGGACATAGGCATCCCTGCTGGTGCCGGATAATGCAGTCACCGGATCAGGGACAGGATTACACACAGGCACCTCTGCGGTGGCCTTTGCTGCCTCCTGTCCCTGCCCCTGCACTGCACCACTGGCACCAGTGGAATCCCCACCTCCAGACCCCGTGTGTGTCCCTTCCACAGCCTCCACCTCCTCCAAACCCCCCACCAACCTGGATGACTCCATGCCATCTTCCTCCGTCAGACCCTGTGGGGTCTCAGCTGCCCCTTCTGCTGCCGAGGAGTCCATCTCCAACCTCCGCCTCTTGGACCTACCCTCGGCAGCTGCGGCCTGGGATGCAGCACCAGACTCCTCACTCCCCGAAGAGATGACAATCTGGGAGGGGAGCCGGGCCTTGCGTCTCCAGCTGGTGGTGCGATCCCTGCCACTTTGCTCCACAGCACCCTCTCTGCCCTCTTCATCAGTTGACGCTGCAGACAGGGAGAGATAGAACACAGGCATCAGGGCACTGTACAATGGACTGATACACATATGATAGTTGTACATGAGTGGCAGTGTCAAACTTCAGACATGGCATCACACTCCCTAACACACATGTCATTTCTACTCACACACATGAGCAAATTCACAGCAATATTGCACCAGGCAGCACCATCCATACACATACAACAGCATCAGCATCCGAAGGTGAGCCTGACATCACATGAAACACGGGGAGTACACAACACATGCACACACACCAACACACTTACATGCAAGTGTGCATGTCCACCAACTGTCAGAGTGATGAGATCGCCATCCATGTCACATCTGGCATTCAGCCTTCTACATGTCAGTGCCACATACATCCATGTTGCATCACAGTTGGACACTTGTCAAATACACACACATGCACATGTACACAGTGCAGATACATGCAGCTGGAACCAACATTCATGTGTGACACCACAACCATTCCAACGTACATACACAGTAATTCAAACATGTGTGCTCCCACATCTGCATTTGGGCTGCATGCTTATCCACACGTACACCATCCATGTGTCTCACACATGAAAGGACTTGCATGTGTCAGTCTCACGTCCCCGTACATACACATCCATACATGGCCCTACAAAAACACATGTGCAACCTGCACACTACTGGCACACCACGACACGCACAACGTCCAACCAGTATGCATGTACACTTACCACTCGACTCCAGACGGGTCTGCCTCTCAAGGAACTGGACATGGAGCGCTGGGCTTATGCATTCCAGGACCCTCATTTGGTGGTCGGACAGGTGGCCCCGGCGCCCCTTGGCATCTGCTGCCTTCAAGAGGTGCCGGGTCTTGTCGAGGGTCTTGGACCTGAAGTCCTCCCAGTGCTTCTTGACATGTTTGATGTCGCAGACTACCACCCCCTCCTCGTTGATGGCAGTCACGATGTCCATCCAGATCTTGGTCCATCCTTCATAGTCGGCGCGCGAATTTCCAAAGAGGGCATAATACTGTCGCAGGACCTGCTCCACCAGGACACCACCTTCCCTGGCACTGAAGCTGGTGGCCCTCTGCCTCTCTGGCTGGGGGTTGCCAGTGGTGCCAAATGGTGTTGTGCCCGACATGGCAATCCCAGAGGCAGGTGTGGGTGGGCAACTGGGTCCTGGGGCTGGGCTGTTGAGTGACGGTATCCCAGTCGGGAGTCTTCAGTTCCAGCAGGGGTGGTCACAGCAACTTCACCCCTGGCTGACGTACAGGCAGCAAATAGCAGGGCACGTGGGCAGCAGGCAGGCAGGCAGCAGCAAATGGCATGTGGGAGCATGCTCGGGGCTCTTGGGGGCCTTCTGGGCAGGAGCATGGTCTTCCGTGTGTTGTCGAGTGGCCAGCTTGATACGGAGGGATTTGGCACGTGAAAAAATTGCACGTCAGCGTGTAATTCGAGGAAAGGGCCTTAGCGCGTAAGCGCGTCTGTGACGTTACTCGCGCGGGTGTTTCCCTCGTGACGGGTGCATAGTGAATCAACACGTGAATACACCGCACGTTCGCAAATTCATTGGATGAAAGGCCCTTTAGTGCGTAAGCGTGTCTGTGACGTGACGCGCAACGGCGTTTCCCTCAACACGGGTGCATGTTCATCGTACACGTGCAAAAACTGCACGTTCGAGTGTCAGTTCGTGTAATTGGAGGAAAGGGCCTTAGCGCGTACACGCGTAAGTGACGTTGTACGTGTGGCCCGGTTTAAAAGGTACATGTAGGACGCCATTTACTTGTATGTGCTTTTCGTGGAGAGCGAGTGGGTGAATTTTGTACTTCTTGCCGGTTCACACGCGATTACTTCACAGCATTTCAAGTTCGTACTCCCTGTTACCTCGGACAGCGTTCAATTTTTTGGTTGGCCCTGTTTCCTCAAACGGCGTTCACTTCTTCTTTTGTCCTGTTTCCTCAGACAGCGTACAATTCTTCTTTTGGCGGGAGTGTTGCCAACGCGCACACGCGCGTCTTTTTCACTTTCTTTTTCCAGGCATACAGTGAGTCGCGCATGTATTTACCAACTGTGCTTGCCCCGTGTGTCTCGTACCCCATCAGAGGTCATTGTAGGCTGTGTGTATTACGCGTACGCTTATTTTTGTGTTTCTGGGTGCCACAGTATGGTGTGGGTTCATTTTTCCACACACGTGGTCTACGAGGGGTTGCATGCATGTTCATTTTTGTTTTCGGGGTGGCCTGTGCGTTGCGTGACCCGTCATCTTCCCCCAGGGGTCACAGACAGCCTTGCTAGAGCACTAGGGTACGAATTCTATCTAGTACCCTACCCCCTTCACCCCCAATTGCCCAGGACAATAGTTTACTGCTACTCCCATACGCACAACAACATCAGTGTCATGGTTGGGAGGCGACCAAGCGGTAAGGGAGGCAAAGGTGGCCGACCTTCAAAAGGTGGGCGTGGTGGGCATGGTAGGGGATGTGGCCAGGATTTGCAGGGTGCCCCTAGACCCCCATGTGTGGAGGACCAATCAGGGACACCCAGCCCCACCCCCCCATGGTTGTGGGAAACATAGCTGACACCATCCCAGCTCAGCCCTTGTTGGACCGGCCCATTGTGGCACCTGAACCGGCACAGGAAGACTCCCAGACTGACTTCCGGGTCAGCAAGTCTAAGCCACGTGTGGTGGTGCAAGTTGTTGTCACCAGGCCTCGTGGATCTGGGGCAGCAATGTCATCTGCTGTCCCAAGTAGGCAGGATGGGGAGGCTGCAGGGGCAGCTGCAGCTCTATCCACCCCAGCTCTGAGTCTCCCAGCTGGGAGAGTGTCGGTCCAGGTCCATCAGACCGATGTTGCCCCTGCCAACATCACCCTGCAGCCAATGCCTGCACCAAGACCTATGTTCATTGTGCCTTCGCACACTCCTAGTACACAGTCCACCGGTGCTTCTGCCCCTACTGACCAGAGCGGCGTAAGCCACTAAGGATCCCCACCACCTTTGAAAAAGAAGAAGAAGGGTGCTCCTGCACTACAGGCTGAGGCCCCAGACACGGCTACACACTCCGGCACGTCAAGGAAGCCTAACTTTAATGACGCCGAACTTGATGCACTTGTGGCCTATGTGTCGGAACATAGCTGCGAAATGGTGGTGACTGCAGGGTGTAAGACCACACCTGGTCAACGTAGGGCACACTGGCAGACCATCGCGGACCACATTAGTGCCCTTGGATTTGTGAGGCGCACAGCTGATGATTGCTACAAGCGGTGGAATGACCTGAAATGCAGAGCAAAGAACAAGCTGGCCTCAAATCATGCTTCTACTCTGGTGACTGGCAGTTGGTCTCCACCAGAGGACAACCAACTCACTGAACATGAGTATGTTGCTGGAACCTTCGTCACAGAGGAACAGATCCAAGGCGTGGGAGACCTACCAGATTATGAGCCATTGTCCGGTGAGTGTCATGCAAGTGTGTGTGTAATCCATGTGTATGTTTCTTGGGTGATGTGTAATGATTGAGTGCCAGGTGAGGGTGTGTACTCCAGAGTGGTATGGGTCACCCATTTACTTCCTCAAATACATTCACGTGCCTTGGATTTGTGTATGACAGTATCCCTTCTGCCCACAGTAGCCAATTAGCGCCACATTACTGCAGTTGCCCTTGACCTTTCATCTTGCAACAACATTGTTCAGATTTTTTCAGTGTTCATTCTGGCTGATTGTTTCAATTCTCCCATTTTTGCTACGCATTTTTCAGCCCTAATGCCACATATGTGACATGCTTCTGTCATTGTTTACACCCCACATTGGCCCACATTTGTTGCCTTGTTATGTGAATGATTAGACCATTCAGGCTGATTGAGTATTGGCCTGCTCACATTAATTTTTTGGGGCCTGTTTGAATTTGGAACATGATAGTTGTTTGCTGTCATGTTAAAGTGACCAACCATTGATGTGTACATCAGCCTACAATCACTGTATTAGTGTACACTGGATGTGTTGCAGTGTGTGGCACATGCATCTTTTGCCAAACGATTTAACATTTTTCATCTCACATGGATGGGTGACAGTACTCATTCACTGACATATCGCTGTAGTTGTCTAATGTACCATGGCTATGCTACATGCCATCTGTGTGCTGGCATGTGTCATGTATGTGTATTGGACATGCCACTCACAGGCTAATGTGTGATGCCAGTCCTACCCATCATGCAGCAAGTGTGTTGCTTTTCCATCTTGGTGTCCTCAGTGCCTGCTTTTTGCCTCCCCCTCCAACTCATTGACAGTGCATGCATGCCAGGGTTATAGTCATGTGGGACATGTGTAAATCACGTACAGGATCTCTGTCTTGTCAGGCCTATGTGTGTGCTATGATGCTCATGCCTGTTTGCATTTTTTGTATTTCATGGTTTTGCAGGTGATGACTCACTTGATGCTGGTGAGGTTGAGGAGATGGTGCAGACCCAGGAGGGATCTCAGCCACGACCGGGCACCAGTGGAGGACGTGGTGTGGTGGTGGGTGAAAACCCTTTGTTACTGCAGACCATAATGTCCAGGGGTGCCTCTAGGTGCACCTCCCCAGACCTCTATTCAGGTGCTGAATCAGATGATGAGACTTATGTGCTGTCACAGGTGAGTGCTTCTGGCAGGGATTCTGTTCTGTCCAACCCACCTGCACCAGGGGTAGAACCCTCTATGGGGATGTCAGTGTTGGTAGGTCTGCCTTTGCCGGTTACGTATGCAGGGTCACTCTCCACAACATCTGATCCTGTTCATGGGCCAGCACATCAGAGGGGGAATGCAGTCCTGCAGCCTCAGACAGTGCCAGCACAGCAAGGTGCAGATCGCCTTGCCCCAAACAGGTGTGGTGCCCGCCGACGCGGTGGCCGTGCACCACCAAGCAATACTGTATGGGAAAACTCCATGTACGGTATGGCAACCCAACAGGCAGAATCAGTTGAAATGATGGCTCAGGCAATGGAGAGGGTGGCCACTTGCATTATCCCCCCTGAAAGGCAGATGTAGCAACAACAGCAGGCAACAGACTCCATTTGCCAATCACGCAGGGAAGACATGTTGGCGTCCAACAGGGATCGACGGGCGGCACTGAAGACTCTGCACGAAACCATATCAATAGAGTCACAGGGCCACAAGGAAGCCCTGAGGGAAGAACTCCATAACATCAGGGAGACTCTGCTTGAACTTGAGACTTCCTGAAATTTTAGGGCAGAACAGCAGCTGGAGCAGCTCACACGTTCGCTCTCAGCTGAGCTGCAGGCAGCCCGTGAGGAGATCCGGGCATCATGCGAGGCCATGCGTGCAGAAATACAGGCAACCCATGAGGTGCTGCATGGGGATCTCCGCACTATCATCCTCCAGAATCAGACCTTCCAGACCTGCATGCTTGCTGCCATGGAGGACCGTACCAGGGCTTTGCATGGGCTGCCTCCCATTGCACCACCACCTCCTGATGCAGCAGCAGAGGGTGAAGAGACCGACAGCAGTTCTCCCACAATGGCATAGCCGTGCAAGCCATGAGCCCCTGGAGGTATTTTTTTCCCAACATCCACGCAGGTGGGTGTTGGTGTGCACTCTGTCCTCTAACCTCCTGGGTTTTTTTTTTTTTTTTTTTTTTTTTACAGTGTGGCTCCCGTGGGCATCCACTGTGTATTCTGGCTGGGCACATGCAGGCTTGTCCTGAGTTTGGGTTAGATGCTTGGGTTCGTGACACACACACCCCTCCTGCTTCCTGTTTCCATGGGCTTGCAAAGGGTTTGACCAAGTGACAGTGACTTGCACAGTGACATTGGGCTCCCATGAGCTGTGTGGGCAGTCTGTAGTCAATACTGTGTGGATATCCCTAGTGGATATTGTTGTTGTATTGAACACTGCATGGTGTATTGATATGTGCTTGTGCATCCATGTCTTCCTCAACATTTCCAGGTACCTTATTCATGTCTTCACAAGGCCGTCTCCTTTGCAGATGGAGTTCTTGTTGTATGCAGTACACTGACACATTTGCGTGGCAGCAACACTCTGCAGTTGGAAGGGGTCGATGTGCTGGCTTATTCAGGTTGTGAGACTACCACTACTTTGACTTTGTACTGTCATGTTTTTGCAATGTTTCATGCTGTGTTGCTGTATTGTGTTGGTGGTAAGTATTTGGTCATGTGTGCTGTTTGTTATTGATTACTGGGAGCATATTGTCTGTGGGCTGTTTCCATTTGGGACAGTGGGCCTCATTACGACCCAGGCGCTAAGTGGTTAACGGCGCCGTAAAAGGCTGCGGCGCCGTTAACCACTTAGCACCTTACTACGAGGTCCCTTTGTGGCACCCGACCTGAACGGCTGGTCTGGACCAGCCGTTAAAGTAGGGACCCGCAAAGGGACCTCGCAGGCAATTACGGTACCGCAATTTGCAGTACCGTAATTGCTGCCTTCCCCATTCCCATTGAGCCCTATGGGGCAAAAATGGGAATGGGGAAGAGCCATAGGGAAATGGGGAAATACTGCCCCACCAACCTTGGAATGGGGTGGTATTTCCCCATTTCACCATGGCAGACTCGTTACAACACCGGCACCAACCATGGTGCTAATAGCGCCATGGTTTAGCGCCGGTGTTGTAATGAGGGCCAGTGCACTTTGTGACACTTGTGTCAGGTCTTGTGCATTGCTTTGTTTGCTTTCACATTGCATGACATGCCATGGTGTGTTGGGTGACGGAGATGGGGAGGGGTTGGGTGACATGGCGCTATTTTCATGTTGTATTTTGCTAGGGGGTAGTCATTCATGCAGCATGAATGTCTGTCTTTTAATGACACAGCATTGGTTGTCTTTGGGTAGGTAGGGATGCATACAATGTAACACTTCCAGGTGACCAATCTCAGGCTGGTATGGTTGTGACAGTTGACTGTCCCTTATGTCATCATCATCATTGATTGTCAGCTGGTATGTGCCAGGGCTGTGTGCACTCCACAGGGGTGTTATTTTAGGTGAAGTAATTACCCACCAGCTGCGTACGGGCTGCCTCACCACGTGCCCTTTCCCCTCCCATGCGCAGCGGCCGTGCATGTGGTTGGGGATTTGGGGGCACCACCATGTGCACTGGCAGGCCCCGGCATGTTGCAACGTTGTGCAGGACACATGCTGCCACTATGATCCTGCACACTACTGGGGGAGCGTATAGCAGCTCCCCACCAGAACGGTCAAGGGAGCGAAAGCGTGACTTGAGCACTCCAAATGTGGCTATACTATGCCACGGGTTGCAATATGGGCTGTGTTGTATCTTACCTCAGGTGGTGTGGTGGGGTTCCGAATTGGCGTCATCATGTGGGTGCTCAGAGGGTAGGCACTGTCCCCTGGGGAGGTGATGATGGGTATCATTAGTGGGGTTGTGACATTACTCAGTACCTGACATGCATGCATGTGCAGTGGCATTTATACTCACCAAGCAGCCATGTATCGCCATGCCGCCCAGCTTCTATGTCACGGTTTAAGGTTGACATTCTGTATTTGAATATGAAACTGTCATGGGTGGACCCTGGATAGTTGGCATATACTGAGGTGATGATTCCCTTGGCATCACATACTACCTGCACGTTGATGGAATGCCAGTGTTCGCGGTTTCTATAGATGTGCTCTGATGCCCTGTGAGGACGTAGAGCCACATGGGTGTAATCAATGGCACCTAGCACTTTGGAGATGTGTGCCACCCCATAAAGGACAACTGCCTGCCTTTCTGCAGGTGTTCTGGGCAGGTATGTGTGCCTGTGGAATGAGGGACGTGCAGTCATGATGGCCAAGACCTGGTGTAGGCAGTGTGACTGCGTGGCCTGTGACAGCCCCCCCCCACTATGGCACTTGTCCGCTGAAATGACCCAGTAGCCAAGAAGTGCAGTACATTGAGCACCTTTTCCAAGGGGCTCAGTGCTTGGGAGCACAGGGTGGGTGATGTGAGGTCATCCTCCCACTCACTCACCAGGTCAAGTATTATGTGCGGTGGAAACATGTACCTCCCATACACCTGGTCATCAGGCATCCCAAAAAGGCTGGTTCTGGGTGTAAAAATTCTGGCCCTGACTATCCTCCTCCTCCTGCGGTATCCCACGACCACTGCTGTGAGGAACGGTATATTCATCGTAGCGTCTGAGCTTGTTTGTTGTTTGCGCACACTTTTATGGTGCGCGGGTCCACGTACACCTGCTTCCTGCTGGCATACGTGTTTCTGGATTAGCGCATCTTTTTTGGCTCACGCGTTAACCCCGTTTGATTCCATGAAATCGTGTTGTATGCGCGCATGTGGGCGTTCCGCGCATTTGCCTCCTGTACTTCCCCTGTAACGCCCACATTTTCACGCGTTGTTCCCCATTCCGCGTGTTATGCCCCGTGTTCCGCCTACTTTTGTTGTGTGCGCTGTGCTATGTGCGCTTTCGCTGTGCGCGTAGCGCATGCTGTTTCATCACGTGTGTGCCCGCGTGCTCCACGCAGGATTTTAGCGCACATCCATGGATTTACACGCGCACGGACTTCCATGAATCGCTGTATGCGGGTTTTGCTGCGATTTCCGCACTTGCACTGCGATTCGCACGCTTTCGCATGCTTGCGCAGAAATTTTCAGCGCACATTAATTCCATGAATCGGCCTGAATATTGTGTTTTTTGTTGTGTCCATCATGTCAATTATGAATAAGTGCCCATTACATTTGGCACTACACTTGTTAAATAACTGGTTTCATGTAAAATGATATTGACAATTCAACTGTCTTTGAATGCACTATCCACCATAACGTCATTCGAACAAATGGGATCTTAGAATCATCACTTACAAGAATGTATTGACTGTTTCTGTGACGAGTAAGTGCTCATAAAATTCTACCCTTTGATCTGAATTTAGGTATGCACTTTTTAATGGATTCACAGTGGTTCCAATAGTTCACCATGCTATGGATTTGAATGTTACTTATGACCGTCTGCATCTCTAAAACACTGGTCCAATCTAAAATTGACAATGAATTTTCCAAAGACACCATGATTTCTTCAAATACACTATCAACTATGGCATTAGATGAACCAACGCGATTATTGAATCACTATTCAGAAATATTTGCTTACTGCATCTGGAACGTACAATTATGGTCACATAAATGTGTATGACGAGGTACGATGTTTTTATGTTTCAGGTCATGTGGAGCAATTCCAGCTCAATATTAAAACATTAATATAGCCCGATTGTACCCCAGATGGGTGGAATACATCCCTTAGGATTTTTCGTTCGTTCTTCTGTGTAAATAACAATGCTATACTCTAAGGGTCAATCGGGCTCCTTGAACTTTGTTAACATTCCTGAGCTTCATATCCACGACCTTTTGGGCATTTTCTGTTGACAAGAGACCTTGTACGTTTTAGCATTACACAATAGTGAGCCTAGGGTGTAACCAGTCCAACATGGCCGCTCTGTTTTTGGATCGGTTTCCATAGCAAAGGCTGCCATTATCCTACTTACAGCATAGTCAGGGCAGCTTGCGCTTTGATGAAACACAGAGCTCGACGGTTCGAGTTCGCCATAGTAGACACTGCATCCCTAGAGACAGAGGTAAGCTCATCAACAGATCCTGCACTAATCAGGGACACACGCATGCAGAGCACACTGCATCCTCAAATCATTGTGGCACATTTAAATAAAGAGATACACAGTGTGGCGTCATGGCAACTCAAGGTGCGGGTATGCCGGACTCTCGCTATAGATCCAGCGCTCTTAGCATGGCACCCATTATTTCATCGCTTGAGTGGGATCTCCTTAAAAATTCTTTAACATTGCGTTATTGTTGTGGCCCTCTCTTGCCTTTCATTAATGACAGTCTGTGTTTTTTACAACAATACTATCAACAGTATCTTATAATGGCATTTCAGACTTGTGTATACAGGCCGTCTTCATTAGTAGGGCAGCTTGACCTAGGCAGAGCATCTGCTCTCAGCCCCATGGTGTTCCAGCGCTACGGCCATGAGAGATATTTGGGGTGGACACTTTATAAACCTACTGATTCAGTCCATTCTGGTCAATGTGGTACTCAAATGATCTGGTAGACTGACTATCTGGTATAACACATTGTCTATATTATAGTACTGCCTGCATCGCAGTCACTGACTAACGAGGGGGCACGCTGAGCTGCAAATACCCACTAAGCAAACAAGTATTCACTCTACACTGGACCACTAATCCCCTTCGATCACACCATAACCAGGATTAGTCCAAAAATACTAAACTGTCTCATACCTGGGGCACAGTCTGAACATTTATGCACTATGATTATCGCATGGTGTACCTATTAGTAATGACTAATTGTCTAGCCCCGTTTTTCCTTGCACAATTACGGGACGACACGTATCGATTGAACTACCTCAAGCAATCACTGCTACTTTTTTCATTCTTTCACTTACTCTCCTATGAGAAGATCAAGCAGCGATTTCCACTACGGTTGCACTTTGATTGGAACCCACCATCAATTTCGGTGTGGATTACCATAAGATACTGTGTTGAACAAGCCACACATGGTACGACATCCACCACTCTCTTCCTTGAAGGTGGTGTTATCTAGATAAAGAGCATTTAATGCCTTATGAATGATACTAATAAGTTTATCTAAGCAACCACATATACCCTGACACACTTTCCTCTGTTCATTCTTTGATAGACCCTGACAGGATTCCACATTCAATGTCTAACCACTAATCTTTTTCGATTGCCCTGATGAAGGCACCCAATTACAAGCACACTGGTCCAGCTACAGTAGCCGAAACACTCCTTGTATCAACATCCTTCTTTCCAGTGTTTTATATCAACACTGGCACTATTATTGGTTGTTTAAATCAATTTGTTATCTTTGAAACAGACATTACTATCCCACATCATTGATGGGAAACTTTTTTACTCTATGCTTCTTTTGTACAAAATGTATTGACAACAATGTATGTTGATTTTATGTAACACTTCTATAGTTTACACTTCTTTCATCCTGTTCATTATTGATTTTTCATTTCACTAATGTTAATATCTACTTGTATTTGAGAAAACTCAAATTGATTTGAAAAATAACATCAAAGTTGTATGTATTTGTGTGACTCACTAAATCATACAGGTGTTTGTTTTTTTTTGTTTTTTTGTTGTCGCTTGGTCACCCTGATCAATTGTGTCTTTACTACTTGTTTTACATGGATACGTTAGGGATTCTCCAGAAGTCCTATAAACTGCATTCCACAAATATACCAGCCACCAAATGTGGCTGGTGAGTTGTTTCTTTGGAGGGTGTAAATATCTGACACAAGTATGTGGTTGCGACTGAGCATAGCGAGGGAACCCAAACTAATGAAAATGGGTTGGGGGGTGCAAGTGGATTCTTCTCACTCCCCAGAGTAAATGTTTTGAATAATGGCTTAAAATGCTGCATTACACAGCACACTTTCTGGGACAATTTGGGTAAAAGGGAAACAATGTGGGTAAAAGGCAAACAATCGGTTTTGTAGGGTGTAGGATAAATCATGAAAAAAGTCCAATAGATGCAAGTCACTAAAAGTTCACAGAACATTTCCCAATGCATAATGCCGTTCCCTCCAATATATGCCAATATAAAAAAAGAAAATTATGCTAGCTGTGGCCATTAATTTCCATGCTGGCTCCAACAGCATATGCTAGTATTCCCATATAAGAGCATACTTATGTTTGCTTTAAGATGTTTTTCTATAGTATCATTACTGGCACTGGGCACAAAACCGGCTCTGCCCTTATATGCCAGTACTACTATGTAAACACCTACTCCCATTGGTTTGGGAATTAAAAGTGACATGTCACAATATGAATACCTGTCCAAACTTGTTCTAATGTAAGCTAGTCTAGACCGATAAGAACACTTATCATGCTTGATTCATCATAGCGAGATGCTCAGTTTATAAAAAGTCATGCTACAGTAAAGAATATACAGTCCACTGCAGCAAAACATCAGTCTAGCGAGGTAACACTACTTATCATGCTTGCTTTTTTAAAGCTGCTGAGTAATGCATGACATGCCACATTAAGAAATGGCTGCACTGACTGCACCAACATACCAGTCTAGCCAGGGAATGGCACAGATGAACTTATCAGTATAACATGCAAAGTCAAAAAAGGATGTTGCAAAAATGCTCCAGTGGTCCCCAGTGTCCCAGGGCCTTACACACACATGCATCCTCGTTCATCCACTGGTCATTCACCCATACATCTCCTCTCACATTCACTCACACTGGATTCATCACACAGGCACATACCACACCCCACCCAGAACATTCAAACACACGCTACCACATGTTTGCTCATTCACCCACCAGTCACTCACTCATACCTTCTCTTACATGCACTTATTCCATTCTCTACACAGGCACACACCCACCCACCCAGAACATTCAAAAACACACCATCACATTCATATTAATTCCCCCACCAGTCACTCACTCATATGCCTTTTCTTACCTCCACCCATTGCATTTTCTACACCTGCACACACCCAACCAAACAACCACACACCCAGAACATTCAAAAACACACCATCACATTCATACTCATTCACCCACCAGTCACTCACACACATTCTCTTACATTCACTCATTGCATTCTGTACACAGGCACACACCCATCCACTCATTGCATTCTCTACACAGACACACACCCACCCACCCAGAACATTCAAAAACACACATCACATCAATTCGTATTCACCCACAGGTCACTTACACCTTCTATTACATCCACTCATTGCATTCTCTACACAGGCACACACCCACCCACCCTTAACATTCAAAAACACACATCGGATCACTTCTCCATCACCCACCAGTCATTCACACTTTCTCTTCATCCACTCATTGAATTCTATACATAGGCACACACCCACCCACCCAGAACATTCAAAAACAAACATCACATCACTTCTCATTCACCCACCAGTCACTCACACATTCACAGGCACACACCCACCCAGAACATTCAAAAACACACATCACATCACTTCTCATTCACCGACCAGTCCCTCACACCTTTGTAGAGGAGGAGCCAAGTACTCCCCCTCCAACTGCCCCAGCGATATTACCTTATATAATGGGAACCAATGTAGGTAATATAGCAGAACAATTGAATCAGCAAAGAGCAGAGCGTGGACTCTCTGCAGTGCCCATAAGTGTCCCAGTACCTAAGAGAATCTGGGAGACAAGGTACCCATTGAGAAAACTGCACCTGCACGCAAGACAATATGATGGTCATTTGAATAGGATTCCTGAAGAAGCAGAGCATATGAAAGCGAAGAATGAATGGTGACATCACACAGAAAGAGATGACGCACACAGAACCAATGCAGAGATCAGAGAATGCAGGTATTCTATAAGGCATCAAGAAAGCAACAAGGATAAGTGACATCTTGGGCTCAGGGTGAAGAAGTTTATGCCGCAGAAACAGATGAAGATATCAAGTCAGTTTACACGTGTACAGATGCAATTGAAACGCAAGCACGCAAGCAGTAAAATGATTGTGAAGCTAGCTCTAAGCTTATAATAGATAGACTGCGGCAAGTGGCTATATATATATATATATATATATATATATATATATATATATATATATATATACCTCTATAGATGCATATGGACAAATAAAAGATGGATGTTTCCATTGTACGTTATAAAGCAGTACTGAACATGAATAAGAAGGTCTCACTCCAGTGTGTTACAGTTAGAAGCAAGTTTTAATTGCAAAAATAAATCTCAGCAGACGGAGATAGGATGAGCCAGGAAGTCAAAAGTCTTATCAACCAGGACTTGGCTGACATTGAATACAAATTGTTTGAAGGAACAAGGGGCTCCTGTTCGGGAAGCTTGAGCAAAACAAAATACGTCCGACAACTATTAAAAAGAATATTAAATACAAAAAAAGCTCGATTTCATAGTGTCCAGTCATGTCAAAAGAAGAAATTGGAAGGACGAGGTGCCTACGCACAAGAGCCAGCTGTGCCTACTAAAATTCTTAAGAACGCAGTTAAACCTGAGGCCAAACTTCAAAGCACTGATTGACACTGGACCATTTAGGTGATGATGGATTGATATAATAATTGGTGGGAAGTTAGTTTCTAGATGAGCCCACTAACAGCTGGATGTTCAGTCTGAATGCTGCTAAATGTAGGTGGAAAAGTACTGATGGGGTTAGAAGCCAACCAATTAAAGGGGCCCGTGTAATCAAGAGTCCTATAGTTTATGTAGCCAATGGAACATCGTGTATTTATTGACATTCATAGTGTTCATAGTGGCCATGTTTTAGGAAGGGCTTAGTTGCCCCACCTGATGTTTAACACCCTATTACTTTTCTTCACGTTCTATACTGATATGGAACATATGCTTAGACATTCACTTAGAACCAATCACTCCCTCCGAGAGGTTTTTGTAGTTTGTGACGTAGGTAGTGACGCAGGTCAACATGAATGATGATTTTATGCAATATAACCTCAGTTTCTACTAAAATGCATTGAGTAAGAGGATCAACCAACTGCTGATGTTGGTTGTACTCCCTTTTTTTATATACTTGTGATTAAAATGGACTCCCCTTTTGCCAAACTACCTGAGTCATTATGATTATTGATGTATGAATAAAAATCTGCATCCCCATCCATCTCCAGGGCATTGCTACTCATCTTAAAGAGCTGGGAGAACCCATTTTGCTTGGTAGCAGATGATGGTTCTTTAAAAAGTCCATTGACCATCGACATAAGTAAACTTTAGAGTCTGTAATATCGCACAACCTTTGCCATTGGGCTGACAGGACGTGAAGCTCCCCGTAGATAGTGGTTAGTGTAAAAGACAGAAAAAGCCTTGCAAGGAAGGTGTGACGGGTCCCTTTCGTTTCTATAAGAATTCCCTCCCACTTCTAAGATGAGCGAAACAGACCACGGTTTGAAGAGGCGGTAATGGAGGTGGCGATCCTGAGGGTCCGAAGAAGAAAAATATATGAATGGTGAGTAGAAACTGAGGAGTGTGGCAAATTGATTAATGCGTAATAAAATAAAGGAGAGTAATGGAGGGAGGCAGGATAAACGTAATGAAAGGGTAAGAGTGCAAAAATAAATATATATATATATATATATATATATATATATGGGCAATAAGATATTGACTTGAGTGTGACCGAGCAATACAATAAGTAAAATCGCGTGAGAGGCCATGATAAAGAGGACACACACTATACCTAGGTTTTAAAGAACGTTAGAAGAAATCTTATCTAAAATCCCATTTGTGAATGACGTAGAATACGGGTCCAATTAAAGGCGGTCCTAAGAAGATAGATTTAAGTTCCGCAAGGAGCATTTTTTAGAGGATAAGGGAGTCTTAAGAAAGAAGATCGTAGAAAACTTTATGTGACCGGTCAAGTTTGTCTGTTTGTTTTAAGTAGTTTTGAAAGCACGATGACGTCATAGTCCAAGGAAAAATGTATGATAAATGAGAGAAGTGTGAAGTTGAGGAAAAGAAAGTGACTGTTTTTATTGTATTTGATGGTTGTTTTTTAGCAAGATTAAAGTAAAGTTGTGGACAAACGGGATTGGAGCTTGCGACGATTGGTGCTCGCTCATATGGTATTGTTCTTTTAAAACAGGCTTTAAACCTATGATAAACAGCAAATGAGTGGTGTAAGTTAATAATAGACAAATTAAGAATGGAGGATGTTACTCCATTAGTGCATCTCTGCAAACAGTTGCCAAAACATACTCCTAAAATTAGACAGTACAGTGCAGAATGAGTTAAAGGAACCGCTGACAAAATGTTTATGCCGTGGCCGCAAGGCGGATCACTGTCAAAGGCAGTCTTACAGCATATGACGACATATCTGCATGCTCCTTATACTGGGAAGAAGCTAGAAAAGCACCTAGCGAGCTTAGAGCTTTGGAAAATGTATCAACAAGAGAAAGATGAATAGCCTCCTTTAGATTGGATACTTAATGTATGCAGAGAGAGGAGTGAAGAGCCCTCTGCTCCGCCCAAATCATCTGAAATAAAAGACGAGAATAAGAAAGATGATAGGTTATACCCATTAAGGGAACTTAAAGCAGCGACGGGGTACAGCAACCCGGTTTATGAGTCATCTACGCAAAGTAGTGACGAGGGTACGGAGAAAAAGAGATGTAAGCTCCAAGGTCCAGAGACAAGGAGAGACGCGATAAAGAGAGAAGTGAGCGAGCAAGCACATCTCTAGATATAGGAAGAGAAATAAAGAGATGGAAAGGAGAAAGTGATGAAACTGATGAGGTAGCGCTCTTACAGTACAAATGGATGGGCGGTCAGATTTTGCTTAAACTCGTTTTTAAATGCATTGAGGATGCAAGACAAAGGGGAGATCAACACAAGCAGGCTAAAAAACAAGATAGAGCAGAAGAGCAAAGAAAACATGACAATAAACAAAGAACAGTTGATGAACACGGGAGGTTAGAAAGAAAAAGAATAGAAGAAGAGGAACAAATATTAAGGGATAAAAGGATGCAAAGATGAATGGATGAGGCGGTACGAAGAGCAAATGGAAAAAAGGATATGAAAAAGAAAGAGGAAGACAGAGTGAGAGAGGAAGCTAGAAAGTGAAGAGAAGTTGACGATGATATGGAGCTTAGAAGAAGACAGAGAGCACGTGATCTCAAGTACTTGGAGAAAGAAGTAAGAGATCCTAATCCAAAAGTAGCATGGAAGGATATACAGGAATTCTTTCCAGAATACAAGTCATTACCAGGCACGTCTAAAGCAAATCTAGAAGACGAGTTTGACTCAAGGAGCATTGGGGAAGCAATCAGTAAAGTATACCATGAGATGAAGGCTCAGAAAGAATCCAAAGGGGAAGGGAAGAAATTACCATCTCGAGAGCACTCAGTTGTATGACACGGGGGAAGGCTCATGTAGTGTGAGGCATAAGAAGCTGTCTTTAGACAGGTTGACTCTAAATAGAAATGAAGATGAGAGAAGTTGCACGAGTTGGGCACAGGAAATGTCAGAAGAAGAAAAGTAAGCCTTCCATGGGGAATAGAGAGATGACATGTGTGGGTCTGAGGGATGCTTTTCTAAGGATAAGGAAGTAAGATGGTTGGATTTAAACGTGCCCCTGTCTAAGGCGAAGAAACCATTAACACTGTCTGACCGACCTAGGGGGCAACTCTACGGTCATAGGGGGGAGTTGCCGCCTTATGTAAGCAGGTTAAGATCATTGCCAGGTAGACGGCGATGTGGCAATATTGTCCCTGCAGTGGACAGACAAATGATGAGAGATGAGAATGAGTTTGGGGCGTCACAGTTTCCTTTGTTAGAAAAAAGAGGGGCCAGACCACAGTATATACCGTGGCCCCAGATGGATAGGAATAATTTAAGGTGTAAACTCCCAATTTTAATGTCTGGCACTGGAAAATGGATACCTGAATTAGAGAAAATGACGGGAGGAAACACGTTGGCTATAGGGGACATAAAAGGTCTTTTAATCGCCAAACTTGGTGAGAGAGCTGATGATTTGTGGACGAGGGCAGGGTACCCTGGTTTGACTACAGTCAATACCACTCATGATGGAGCACCCTTCAATAACTGTAGAGCAGCAGTCTGGAAAGCGCTTTTTTATATCCAGACATGTCTGATATGGGAGCTATAATGACAAAAAAGATGAAAGAAGGATATGATCCGTTGGGTTATATTAAAAAAATTCCGGAATTTTGGGCGCTGGAAGGCGTGAAGATTTGGGGGAAATCTATACCAGTGTTCTACCATATATTATGTCAGGGGTTGCCAGAGCCAGTACAGAAGCAGCTCAAAAGATTAGTGGGGATAGAGGCTAAACCATGGTCGGAAATTCAGCTGACTATTGTGCATTACTGCAGACTACTGCACGAAATGAATCGCAAAAAAGTCGATGCTCGCAAAGGCAACAAGGCAAAATTAGTGCAGAAACAACTATACAAGTACGCAATTGAACGGGCAATGTTGACCCGTGTAGACGGGTCAAACTCACAGCAGGCAATAAACATGTCGCAGAATAATCAAAGACAGTTTGATCAAAACAATAGTGGTTATACTCCACAAGGAAGGGGATTCTGAGGACGAGGGTGGCAAGGTTATCAAGAGAATTGGCAGAGTAATCGGGGAAGCTTTCAGAATAAACAAGGTGGGTTCCAAAATATGCAGAATGGTAATCCGAATATGCAAAATGGGCAGGGTCGGGGACCACCGCCTACATGTTGGATGTGTGGAATGACAGGCCACCTGTTTCGCACATGTGGAAGTCAAGGGTTTGTGCAAAATGGCCACTTTTTAAGAGGGGGCATGTCAAATCCACCTGTATATTCATAGAAGAATGGAGATGGATTTGTGTAGAATCAAACATCACAGCAGCAAGTGCCGAGAATGCAGAAAGGCTTGCAACCACATCAGGTAGCAGTTAATCTGCCGCAAGGACAGTCGCAGCAATTGCCTATGCAGCTTCAGCAAACCACGAACACAGGTCAGGTAATTGTCATGGCCACTGGCCCAAGAACACAGATCCCACACCATCAAGGAATGGGGGCAAGGAGTAACACTGCTTTTATTTGTCCCTTGGGGACAATCAAGCACAGGGAGCCCAGCTGGACTCAGTCCTGGCACCTTTGGTGCCAGCACATGAACAAATATAAACTGAGATGTTTATTTGGTGCAGGAGTGCTTTATTTAGGATCACAGGAACTTTCACATGCATTCTGTTCGGGCGTGGCTGCTGGAAACTGAGTTGCACGTGTAGCATCTTCTAGGAGTGGCAGGGTGTGGCCGGTAAGCTAGAGCTAGTGGGTGTGGCTAAGAACTCGACTATATAAGCTCAGCAAGCCTTCATGGGAACGCTTCGCGTTATTCTGCACTTGCATGCAGCGTAACACTCATCGCCGCCTGACTGCAGATTCACCTCTTAGACTGCAGCTTCATACTTACCTACCTGTTATTGCCTGCACGTGCGTCCCTTCTAACCTGGCCTCCAGTATTCCAGCTTCAGCATGCAGCATGACGCGATCCTCATCCACGAAGATGGCACCTGCAAGAGACACAAAAAACAAGATTAGACATTAAAGACATTCAGTTTAAGGTCGCGCCACCATCAAAACTCGTGCTAAACCTTAAACCACTGTTTACCTGTTGCCGGACCACCGCGGATCCTCTCCTCTTCCATCCGGCTTGCCTCGAGTTTCAAGACCGCTGCTGGGCCACAATTCCACCTGCAGGAAGAAATCAGAAGAGAGGCATTAACAATACAAAACGATTCAATAGCGAGGAGAGACAATAGAACTGAAAGACACTTACCTTAAGAAGTGGCATAGTCGCAGCTGGACTGGGCTACCACGTACGAGGGGATCAGTGAAGCGCCCCTGCAGAGAGTAGCAGGACGGAGAGCTCATTATCATTAATCAACAGGTAAGCCTATATGGGTCAGCGTATGCTCACCACACTTTGGGAAGAAGGGTTTGAGAGAGAGAACATTCGCAGAGGAGCATCCTCACGTTTTCTTGTATCCACGCAGGAGCAGTGTCACCAATTGTCACAGCCCACAGCATATTTGCAGGGGAAGAATCCAGATAAGGGTGGTCCACTTCCAGGAGAGGGCTACAACCGTGCCCCAACGTCTCCGCAGAGACCAGGTGAGCATAACCATAATGACTCCTAGAATAGGGGATATCACTGCCAATGGAAGCAATCTTTTCACAAGCGATGGGACAAGGTTGTACCCGCAATAGGACAGCGCACTCTGAGACCTGATGTGTTCAATACTATCCGTGATGCCAAACCCCCATGAGAAACCGAGGGTGGATGTCGGTATAGGAGTAAAAATAAATGTTGTTTTTAGTAGACACAGGTGCAAGGCGCTCATGTATACAATAGGGAATATTTTCAATGTCTGGCAATGCCATGAATACTCAGGGATTCATCTGAGCTACAAGTTGAGTTCATTTTACAGAAGAATTACCAGTTTCTATAGGAAAATGTGACATGAAGGTGCAACTGCTATATTCGAGGCAAATGCCTGTTAATATACTGGGACGAGATTTAATGATGAAATTGAATATGACAATCTCGTTTACTGACAAAGGTATAGTGTGTTCAATGCCAGGAAGCATTATGTAAACATGTGCAAAATGATCATGGCATTTGCAGGACAAAAAAAAAATGAGAGCGATTCCATTAGAACTAGAGGTTTTTCAGTATGGGGTCCGCATTCTAATGTCATGTTTGCCAGGACTGGCATGTTAGAATGAATACCACTCCTGATGAATTTTTGTTTAGGCCTAGGATACCTATGCTCGAGGAAAAGGGACAAGTCTTTCCCTTGGAGATACAAGCAGCCATAGTGCATGGAGAAATGGCTTTGCTTGATGACAATGATGATGAGGGCAGACAATGGCGCGCAGCAATCGGCATTGGAGAAGGTTACAGATTGACTGACGTCACTGATGAAGACCTGTTTGGGGATCGTTCATCTGACGATGAGGTGATATTTGAGATGAGCATTACTTATTGGGTAAGATTAAAAGAGAAGTTCCTCAAAAAATAATGTTAGCACAAAAGCGTCCTGAATATTTTGACGAAGATTATGGCAAAGGTTCCAGTTTCATTATGGAGCACAAGCCGCTATGACGTAGGTTTACTAAAGGGGGGTGAAGATTAAATTGAAACCAGGAGCGAATTTACCTTCAGCCCGACAATATCCCATGTCTCAAGAGGCAGATGAAGGTACTTTTAAGACTATTTCCTCCATATGGGTCAAGGCATCCTGGTGACGTCAGAGTCACCCTGTAATACTGCTGTGTACCCTATCAAAAAATCTAAGGTGGGGTTATGGCATTTAATACAGGATCTTAGAAGAATAAACCAAATTGCAGAGGCCGAGTTCCCTCTAGGCTCGAACCTGTCTACAATTCTATGTAATACACATGTTGATGCACGATATTTCACGGTGATTGACTTGAAAAACGCATTTCTCTCAATCCCTTTGCATAAAGACTCGCAGGATCTGACGTCATTTATGTTCAGACAAAGTCACCTAAAAAGCAGTTGTTTACGCCAGGGGCTCTGTGAGTCCCCATTGATTTTCAATAGAGTTCTTCAGATGGATTTAAGCAATATCGCTTTGGAAAGCATTGTGTTGCAATACGTAGATGACATTCTCGTTTGCAGGACCTCAGAGGAAGAGTGCAGACGCAATTCTGTCCAGCTGATGATTATACTTGCTGACAAAGGATATAAGGTTGACAAGGAAATATTGTCAACAAGAAGTGTTGTACATAGGCCATCTTTTTATTTTTTGTTTGTTTTTGGTACACCTTTACAAATATTTATGTACATAACTTAAAACAACAATAAAAGTATTCATAAAACATATACTTCATAATCATCTATTATTGTTTGACTTTAAATGAAATCAAAATCTCTTCCAACTTAAAACCATCACAAGCTCAACATTTATATCGTTACATCATTCTTAGAGAAATTATTCAGGTATGTTTCAAACTCGATGAGTCTTTCCTCAAGGACAGCAATGAAACAAGTTAATGCTAGTATCAGCATTTGGGATTTACCCCACATACATTGAGACCATAGCAACTCTCTGGAAAATACCATGTCAGAGCTATAGAATTTGCCCATATGGTGTTTCTGGATATTTTCAAGCTGACTACAGTGTACCGCCAGATGTTTTAACGACTCAGGTGTGTTCATCCTACAAAATCTACAGCATACATCATCTTTGGACATGCCTGTTTTGGCCCAATGCTCGGTCTTACTGCTGTCTGTATAAGATTTAATTTAAATCTCAAATACACATTTCTTGCTTTTGAATATGGAAAAATCAGTAGATATTGCAATCTTGGTGATTGTTTGTGAAAGAAACTATATTAATCTTTATATGATTTATATTTAGCATTGAGTTTGATAATGTTAGTCCAGTCCATCTGAAAGAATGTCCTTTTTACCACATTTGGTCTTTGATTTAGCTCCTTATGATCCATGGCTATAGATTGTAATATTGATTCCATCTTCATGACATAGCATTGAATCGATAAGGGATATTGTTTACAGACCATGCTAAAAAAATCTTGGTATAATGAATTAGGAAGAGGATATAACATTTTACAATAGTTTGTTAGCTTTTGCCACCGAAATTTGGAAGCCAACGAATTCAAACCAAGTTCATGCATTATAATTGAATTCAGAACTGATTTCGGTAAACCCAACATGGCTTTCCATATTGTGCCTTGTAATCCATTAAGAATCATTGTTAGATCCAAGATACATAGGTCCAGACCATACAATAAGATAGCTTCCACTTTTAAGGTGTAAAATTCAAACATAGGTTTTCAAACATTTATAATATATGATTTTCATGTGTGCTATAAGTGGAGCAGCTTTCTGGTTCAAGGAATTATTCCACATAGACAAGGAATTCGAGTCACACAAGTTATGGCCTAGGTACCTAGTTTTTGACACACGCTCAATAACCATGTCATTCAATCTCCAAGTATATCTACATACCTTTTTCCTGTTGGCAAATACCACTATATTTGATTTGTTCTCATTGATTGCAAGATTATTACTTTTTGCATACATTTGAAACACATTTAGTTTGGTCTGCAGTCCATATGGAGTTCGATCACAAAGAATGATATCATCCGCAAGGCCAACCAATTAATCGGAGAATCACCCAATTTCACAGGAAAAACGACTAATTTGTCCCACAACTTATCTATGTCGCATATGTAAAGATTGAACAAGATAGCTTCCAACTGGCACCCCTGATTGACCCTTATCTGTGTTTCTATAGCCTCGATGGTGCTACCATCCTGTTTAATCATTACCATATAGGATGTATTAGAGTGTAGTAGGGCTATAAGTGCCACTATGTGACCAGAAACTCCAAAATGTAATAGCTTGTTCCATAACTTCTCCCTTATTATACTGTCAAAGGCAGCTGAAAGATGCCATGTAGACCGCCCCCGATGTGAAGGTAAGTGAGGATTCAAGTAGGTGGGCAAGAATTGAAGCATTAAGGGTGGTTCCCATACATTTACGAAGACCAACCTGGCATTTCGATAACAGTTGCTTACTGGTGACACACATCTCTAATTCCCTTAGCAGCAATGTGGCAGCAACCTTAGCTGGCACGTCAAACAAGGATATCGGGCGGAAGTTTACTGGGTCATCAATTGGACCTTTTTTATGAATGGGTACTATTATAGCAGAAAGCCATGATTGAGGAATAATATTAGTTTCAAAAATTGATTCAAAAATAGGCTTTATGACTTTGGCCCAGAAGTAAGGATCATCTTTAATACACATGGGAGAATCCCATCAGGGCCGGCAGCTTTGGAATATGATAGTTTTTGTATAGCCCATATAACATCATTCAATGTCCAAGGACATTTACACAAGACCCTTCTGGCTAAAGCAGCCATGTTATAAGATTTAAACTCTGCTGGTAACGGATGTTTATGCAATATGTACTCGGTCCATATCTTAGCAGAAATTGCAGAATGAAAAATAGGTTGGGTCGTTTTACCTTGAGAGTGTAAGATACCCCAGATATCCTTGATTTTTCGCTTGCAGATGAAACTGATCAGCTTTTGATTTTCTGCTAGATGTTGGGAGCTTTTTATCATTTTGATGTTTTGTCTACTACATAACTGTACCTGTTTTTTTGCTATTGCAAATTCCCTTTGATCTGCAGAAGATTTAATCCTTCTAATATCACAGTTGCGTTTGCATTTGATTTCTGTGATTTGCATACTAAATTTGCAAACGCGTGGTGTTACACGATTTTGTTGAGCCTTAGGTATTGCTGACAGGTGGAGTTTTATCACCTTTGAGTTTAATTCCATGATCTTATTTTTATTCCACACTAATGCTGACGTAAATTCCAGACACCAAATATCACGATTTACCAAATAGGCGAATTCCCGACATAATTTCGGGTTCCATCTAACTGATTTTGTGGATTTGTCAATTTCAATGATAGATAAATGGTTAGTTTTTGAGTGAGACTCTAGTGTGACATTCAACTTTAAGTTCAACAACATGTGATCACTACAGGACATATTCTTCACCTCAATTGCCCTAGCCATCCCAAGCAACCGTTCCAAAACTATAAAGAAAATCTACTTTTGGAGCATTGTATCCCTCTAAGCCACATACATTGTTTCTGATTCATGGCATGAGAGATGATATACATATTCCAATTGTGTAGGAATTTTGACCAGAAGTACCCTTGTTCTATTGAGCGGGCTGCATGTACGTTTCTTGATGAGCTTGCATTTAAAGAACATCTTCACTAAGAAAAGCGTTGAAATCACCTCCTAAATAACCACATGTCCAGCACACTTCAAAAATAACTGCTGCAGCATTGCATCTAATTCATTAATAATGCAGAAAGATGAGCCTGCAGTCGGTTTACAATACAAATTAATTAGTATTACCGTGGTAGTACCGACAGAAATTGCAATGAGTAATAACGCCTCAGAGGAATAGATGAAATTCGCTTCCATCTTGCAAGCATTGTTGACAAGCGTTAATAAGCCACCTGCTGGATGTCCAAACTCACCCCGCTTTGCAGGGTGATTAAATGCGGTAAAACCATCTATTTGAATGGGCTTAACAGCCATTGGCCCTCATTGCAACCCTGGCGTTAAGGGGTTAACGGCGCCGCAAATGGTGGCAGCGCCGTTAACCCCTTAACGCCTGATTATGAAGTCCCTTTGCGGGTTGGCGATTTTAACGCCTGCTTTTTGCAGGCGTTAAAATCCAACCCGCAAAGGGACCTTGGTGCTAAGTACGGTGCCACAATTTCCATTGAGCCCCATGGGGCAAAAATGGGTATGGGGAAGGGCAATGGCGGCATGGGGAATTACCGCCCCGCCAACCTCGGAATGGGGCGGTAATTCCACATTCCGCCATGATGGAGTCGGTAAGTTACCGGCATGGACCATGGTGCTATTAGCTATTAGCACCATGGTCCAACGCCAGGGTTGTAATGAGGGCCATTGTCTCTTGGATCATCATTATACTGGAGTTGAGTGGTAGCATCTTATTTTTAACACACTTTTGTAAATTGTTAAAACCACAACAATTCCAGCTTATTATTGAAGTAGGCAGGAATTATGATCTACTTTCCGAAGAATGCGAAGACTACACTTCTTTCAATAGTGTTTCAAAACCCGCCAAAACCTGCCAAACCCTTGATCGCATTGACTACAGAAGTGAGCTGGGTGAGTAGATTTTGTGTAATTTGTGTGTCAGCACTCAGATTCACTCCTGTAGTTGTGGGACTTGACATATTCTGTTTCTGAAAT